>NW_022900942.1:65125360-65148652 GCF_012274545.1 Fukomys damarensis
CCCCCATGTGTACTACAGAAGCAGACATCATCTTGCTGGTCATTGAGTGGGTCGGTAGCGTTTGGCCCCGCACCTGCTGGGTGGACGCCTGCCTGACCAGCTTTACCCGAGGTGCGGGGCTGCAGAATCCAGGTCTGTGCTCCCTGCCTCACCCCGGAGGGGCGCTGTGACCGCTGCTGACCTGGGTCACTGTCATCCCACTAAGCATTCTCATGCTGGGGGCTTTGACATTTGTGTATTGGACTGTTAATTACCAAAGAGCGAGCAAGGGAGACAGAGCCAGGAAGGACTCCTCAGTTACACTTTGGAGGGGAAGAATGACTTTGGAGCATTCACTTCTATTCGTGTATTAAAATGTTCCGTACACTGGCCAAATAGAACGTGTTAAAAATTCCTGTTTTTTAGTGAAACTAAGCAGAAGAAGAGTGGAGGCCAATACAAGATGATAATTGACCTTAGTTCTCAAAGAGAACAAATTTACCACCTGGGATTTAAAGCGTAGCCCACCTCTTCCAGGCCCCTGCTGTCACCGGCGAGGAGATAGGAGACCCAAGGAAGCGACGCTAGGGTAGGGAGTATTCACCTACGCGTGTTTTCCACAGAAAGCGATTGGCCTCAGACCATTACCAGAATAAACTGAAACTTTAAAAACCCTTCCTCTTTGTTCCACTTTCTATGCGTCTGCCTTTCTCAGCACTAGGCAATGACCACTTGGACGTTAGACAGTTGGCTCTAACACACTTTCGAAGACGGGCCCCACTCAAGGGCAGCTCCCTCCTTCCTGCAGTCAGCCGAGGGTTCTTTGTTCAGCTCGATTAGGAATCAAGAACGGCAAGTGCAGCTCCCCAGGTTTGGCAGCCCTGAGCTCCGGGCCCAGTGGCTCCACCCCGCGGCGTTCGCAGCCCTCCCCTCCTGTCCACTGCTGCTCCGCACCCTCAGGGTCGTGGTCCCACGATCTTGAGTGTCACCAGCTCTGCCTGAGCAGTTCAGCCCGCCCTCCTGGAGAAGGAATCATGAGCAGGCAATAAAACCACCCCCAAGAAGCTTTATTCGGGCTGATACTGTGGCGGAAGGAGAAGCAGTACACAGGTCGATGTAGTAAGGGTGAGAGGAGGGTCGTTTATACAGATGGAAAGCGGGACGGTGCTCTCACACACGCACAACTCTCCTGCGGGTGCACACGTCTTCTGCCTTTTGCTCGGGCGCAGGCAGGGGAGGCAGGCGCTCCTTATGAGACAGAATGGGCTGTTTGAAGGGGTGGAGAGGCTGCAGGGTGGAGGGGTCTGGGATGGACCCTGACTGACGATGGCCCCAAGGCATTTAGGGCAGACGGGGCTGTCAGCTGTGGGAAAACTGCCTGTTAGGGAGTACCAGTCCCTTTTCTTCTCTCACTGTTTCTTCCTTCTTTATATTTTGCCTTTTTAGATCAAGAGAGACAGAAAGACACATAAAGGGAAACAGGCTCTCTGCCTTCCTTTTTCTGCCTAGCTAGTGATTCACCAAAGCCATGAGTTCAGTCTGATACCCCAGTTCTAATCCTGTAACAGAAGCTTTTCTGTCGTTTCGTGTTCTCCAGTGAGAAAGCTTCTACTCCCCCGTGTGATTATCCATCTGTTCAAGACTAAAGTACACAGAAAGCATTTTTATGTTTGCCAGACTAAACCACAAAATGCAGATTTACTAAACAGACTTTAATGTTTATTTACAGGTATCTGAGCTTGACCAGCTCACACAGAATTTTACTTTGCAATTCACTGAGTTTGGCAAGTGCGTAACCTCTTGTAATTTAACATTGATCAAAATACATATTTCCATTTGAAATGGATGATGTTTCAATCCAGGAAACCCCCTCATCTTTTACCCCAGTGTTGTCCTTCCGTCTCACTGTCCTGCCCGAGGCAGCTGTGGTTCTAATACTTCTGCACCCTAGGTGCGTCTTACGCTGGCTGAGTTCACTGAGCACAGCCAGTGTGACAGCAGCTCCTTCCTTAAGCTGCATCACATGGTTACTGGGCTGTCTCAACAAACTACCCCAAGGCTAGGTCCTCACGGCACCAGGAGGTTTTACTCTCGGTTCTGGAAATCCCGGGTCTAAAGCACGGTGTCTCCTCTGCAGGTTGTAGGGGAAGGTCGGGCCCATGCCTTCCTCTGGGCCTCTGGTGCTCTCCGCTTTATAGTCAGCTCATTGGGCCCCTGCACCTGCAAGGCCAGGGAACACAGGCTTGTGTCTGTCTTGTGTTCTTTCTCCTCCTTTTAAAAGACACCGGTTTTAGGGGATGAAGGGCTCCATCTACTCCCATGTGATAACACACCAGGACTTTTTGTTTTGTTTTTTGATGCAGTGCTGGGGGGATACCAGTGCTGGGTTCCCACTTATGCTAGGCCAGGTCTACATGACCTGCACCTCTAGCTCTCAACTTGGGCTGTTTGTGTGTGTGTGTGTATGTGTATGTGTGTATGCATGCTGGCCCTTTAGAAGTTTTTGTTTTGTGAAGTACAACTGACAAATATAATCGCATGTCTTTATGGTATACAGTGTGATATCTTTTATGTACGCATGTAACTTACATCATAGTTACACCTGCATTAAAAATACAAATCTCACCAGGTACCTTTTCTTTTGTGAGGACTTCTTCTCTGTGCCCACCTGCTCTTGATTCTTCCCCAGGGTTTTCAAGCAGTCATTGTATGTATTTGTGTTTGGGGTGCACCCCAGATAGGCCCCAGGCAGTTATTCCTACATAACCTAGCCCCTTTCATGGAAAGTTGATTCGTTTTTTGATATATTTGCCCAACAAACTCAGTAAGCTGACGGAGTTGAGGTATGGAATGAGAGCTAGACTTATTTTTAAAGTTCGTGCTGTGTAGTCAGCATCTAACAGCTTACTAGAATAATCTTCTTAATTATGTTTCTCGGTGAAAACTTAGTTAATTCAGCAAGTATGTGCACCGACTCCATGTCAGGCATTCTCAGAGTTACAAGCAAAAGAGAAACTGTTTCCTTTTCCCATGGAGTTAATGATCTAATGGAGGAGACAGTAACGGATGGAAAAATGTAAGTAAATCTGACTTGGGGGAGATTTCCTGAAGGAAAAACAAAAGGTGATAGCACTTGGACACGGCTGAGGCTGATGACTTAAGGAACCAAAGACTCCGCTGAGGCAGAGAGGTCTGGGCTGAGATCTGAGACCGAGGCAATAATGACAGGGCTGGATGGGAGGACGGACAGGGTCAAAGGAAGCAGAGCACAGAGCTTCAGAAGACCGGCTCCAGAGTAAGCCAGCACCACTGGAGGGCCGAGCGTGGAAAGAGCCTGGTAAGGGCACGCCCAGAAAGATGGACAGCCTTGCATCTTGGAGACCAGGCTAGAGCTTGGGATGGTCATAGCATTCTTTTTATTTGTGTGCAAAAGGACTAATCTAGTTTCAGTGTGGAAAGGGAGACCAAGATCCACTCAAGGAGGACGGCTGGGAGACAACTGTCGCAGTGCAGGTGACCGGTGATACGGGCTTTGAGCAGAGCCGCGGGAGAAGAGACAGAGGGAGGTGGAAGGTTTGAGCTGTAGTAAAGGCGCAAGGTCAGAAGGTCTTGGTTGCGGGCCAGAGCTGACATGCAGGGAAGGAGAGGTCAGAGGTCTCCTGAGTTAGCCTCTTGCCTCATTACATGCATAGAGGGTTTTGTCTGTTGAAAGGCAGGTCAGTGAAGGAGGCCTGGAGTCAGGAACGAAGAACGTGAGCGCAGGTTTGGACAGGGTGAATGAGACACGCCCGACAGAGCCCAGTGGGTAAGGAGCAGGCAGGGCAGTACGCAGAGCTGAAACTCGAAGGAGCGCAGTGTGCGGTGACCGTTCCTCACAGGATTGCACTGTACGGAATTCTGCACACAGGAGGCCTGCTGGTGTCTGCTGCCGGCATTCTCCGCTGGGAAAACATGTTCTACACGGGCTGCAGGTTGAGTGCAAGGACTGAGACCACCCCCAGCCCTAGCAGATGTCCACACCATCCGGGCAGACACTCCTGCCCTTTCCTCACTCCTTACAGAGGTGCAGGGGGGTGGGGGAACAGCTTTCCAAACTTTAATATTAACCTGTATTCATAAATGTTGTCTTCAGAACTGAAAATCTTATCCAAGGCTTAACTAAAGGAAGACTTCCAAGTCAGCATACATTCCCTTTCATTTTCTGTTCAAGGGAGAGCTTACAAAGCAAACAAACAAGATAGCAAATAAAACATTTTCCTAGCCGAGGAATTGAATCTGCAGAGCACTTTGCAAAGCCCTGTTTGTAGTTTGCTGGTGCTGCAGAGTAAGCGGAGGCCAGGACTCCTGGACCTGGGCTTTGGCTGTGTTAACAAGCCGCTCTGATCTCTCTGCAGACAGCCGTGGTAGCCAGACACACACGTGTTGTGCCTCTGCTGTTCTTGGGAGTTGTTATCCTGAATTCCTTTTATTTCTCTGTGCATCTAGTTTTCAACAGCAATTAATTCTAACAGATGCATCTTACGTGTGTTAGACGACTTTTGAAACTGAATATTTAGCCCATGTCCAGAATAAGGGCAGGGAACATCTACTGAAAACCTAATTTTCTTCCACATGCCCTGCAGTCTTCATAAATAACATTGCTTTAAAAGAACACCCCATAGCCCCCATACTTTTGTTATTACTGTTCCTGCTGTGTGTTTCTCCCATTTGATGTCACAGTCCCACTCAGGGGAGGTGGCTGTGCATGTTTACTGTGTACCGTTTACAGGAGACTTCTTATCTTGGTGGGTGGCCTGATGCCCAGGGTCCCCACTGTGACAAGGTGACCTTTTGATAGGAAACTTGTTTATACTGGCAGTGTCCTTGTGGCGCTGGTCTGAGCTGTGACCAGTTTGTTCCTGACTGGAAAAGAAGTTAGGTTTGCATGTGTTGGCAGGGAGACAGCGGCGTGGACGGACACAGGAAGTGACGGAGTGTCGTGAGAGAGAAGAGGGCTGTGCACCTCGCAGGGACCCAGGGAGAAGGGACATCAGCCGGGGAGGTGGAGCCCTTCCTGGGGTCCTGCGTGTCACCCCGTGAGTTCCAGCCCAGGGTGGTGAGAGGAAGGAGGCTCACATTTCCTGCACAGTGTGGGTCAGTGGGGGCCAGTCAGCGAGCTGCGTCCAGCTGCGCACAGGAGGGGGCACCAGCAGGAAGTGGTGCAGGCAGAGACCCAGATAGACCACTCCAAGGGACGGGGAAGATGGGCACCTGGACGCTGTGTCCTGAGTGACAAAATGATTGTCCAGGCACAGAAAAACAAATTCACGGTCCCCATTCTGCTGAGGGGACACTGGGCCCAAAGCTCTCTTAACATGCACCAGTCATTGGGCTGGTGTATGGTGACACCTGGGATTTCAATCTGCATTTCAGTGAAGAAACCCCTTTGTGTTCCACTAAATCATGCACTTCCTGTTACAGCTTCAGTTTAAGTATTTAATGTTTTATCATTTTTTGGAAATGGAAGTCTAGACACGACTTACCTTTAACCTCTGGCAAGAAGAGTGAGCTTTCCAAGTCCGCCGATCCACCTTGTACCACTAGACAACATTTTATAATTTGACTTATTTTTAAATTATGAAACTGGCTGAGCATGGTGGTACATGTCTGTAATCCCAGCATTTGGGAGGCTGAGGCAGGAGGATCACTGTGAGTTGGAGGCCAGCCTGAAGAACATATCGAGCCTCTGTCTTAATCACTTAGTCAGTTACAGCATGGACTTTTCATTCCTCCTTACAGCCCTTTCTCATACTTACCCTGGGGAAAGAGACAATCTTGCATTATGCACCGTTTTGCATCCTCTGATGAGTGCAGAACTGCAGCTGCCCGCGCCCTAACTCTCACTGTCCACACTGTTGCAGAAGGAGAGCTGGAAGCCGAATGGCTTCAGGACGTGGGGCTGTCAACTCTGATCTCTGGGGAGGAAGAGGAAGACGGCAAAGCCCTGCTCTCCACGTTGACGCGAACCCAGGCGGCCGCAGTGAAGAAGAGGTATAACACCTACACCCAGACTCTTCGGAAAAAGAGCAAGCAGCCCATCAGGGACGTCAGGGACGTCTTTGGGGTTGGAGAGGCTCCGGTAAGTGGTGGCCGCAGCTCACAGGTGTTGGCTTTGATTTCATGGGAGCCCTGGGAGGGAAGAGTGGCGTCAGGAAAGGCTGCTTCTTTGCAGCTTCCAGAGAACACTGGAGCAGACAGCTCGGTGCAGCGTGGCACTAGCTGAACTGAAGTGATCATCCCTGCTCTGCTCACCGCGTCTCCCTCTGTGCCAGATTCCTTCCCTTCTGTGGTGAAGTCGAACAGTCACCTTCTGGATCTTGTGGAAGTGGCACACAGCACAGAGCCTTCCATAAACCTAGACTTAGATTGGTCAGGCCAAAGAATCCCAAGGAAATGGCCCAGGTGTAGTAAGCAAGTCCAAGTATGCTGTGTTGCATGGTGCTGGAGGAGCGGGGAGTGAAGGGACCCATTGTGTTCAGAAAAATCAACATGGTACCAAAACGAGATACCAGAATTGATTCAGTGGGTGAGAGAATGATTCAGAAAGCTCTGACAGAAGCATCCCATGTCCTGTGAGAAATGTGAGTTGAAGTTCCAGCTCACCCTTAGTTCCGTGGCCATGGTCTTCTGAGGCTATTAGTTGTTTCCTCTTACTTCTACCTGAGTTTTACTGCTAGCTCTGCCTTGCAACTATCTGTTCCTTTATTCACCGCAATGCTGCACTATAATAATTGTGTTGTAGATGCAATGAAGACTTATTGAATTTATTCTGGGGCAAGATCCTCTGACATCAAATTCTATGCAGGTAGGATTCTTGGAACTTTGGAGGTCATGAGTATATAGAGAAAAAGGCAGTTTAATGTTCTGTTGCAGTTATGGATAAGTTGCCCGGGTGATTTAATCACTCTGATTTAGGTTTGTCATCTGTGGTTCTAATATCAATAATGACATAAATTCTCACCAAGATATTGGATAGAAATCACGGTGGAAGACAGCCTCCGACTTGAGTCACTGTACCTCGTCGTCTTCTTTCTGGGTTTATCGTAACCGCAAAGGGTAGCTGCCTCATACGCTCGCGTGCTCCTAGGTCGCCTCTGCATTCAGGACAACAGCGTCCCAGGATCACACAGTCCTTCAGAACTTTCCTCAGTAGTGGGAACGATCTATTTGTGCTCTGTCTAACATGCAGCCCCCACCTTTTGTCACATGCAGCAGTTTACAACGGAAATGTGGCTCTTGTGAACTGAATTTAAGTTTTGCTTCATCTTCATTTACTTCAATCTAAGCAGCTGCATGTGGCATGTAGCTTATAAATTGAATAGCACAGGCTCTAGAATCTTTGCCTGACTGATGCATACTTTGAGCTCTGTGCATTTTGAGTTCTATGCTGTTTGAATTTTCAGCATAGCTTAGTTGAACCTTATGTCTTTCTGGAGGGTGGGATTTTCCACAGCTGTGACTGAGTACGAGTGACCCATGACTTGATACCAGGACTTTGGCTGGGCTGCCCTGGAGAAGATGCCTATCAAAAAAACGGTTTAAATTCCCCAGTCGATTTTTCTTGAGGATCACCTCATGAGGCCCTATAAATTCCTCATACATTTTTACTTTCTCATATCTTTTCCCAGCTACTTAAGACTAAAATTGTGGCTCTACTGTAGCAAAGTGCAAAAGGCATCTTCCAGAAACCTTAGATCATTCAGGAAATGCATAACTACCCTTTCCGGGTTCCCTTGGACTTTGCACTTCTAGTAACATAAAATGAGGAAGGTAAGAGAACTTCTGATGCACCTCTTTTCTTCACATTAACTCTTCTTGAAGGAAAGGATAAAGTGAACACTTAGTCTCGGGTCTTCCAGGGTAGATAGAAATAAGGAGTTTTTGCCTTCTCTGGCACACGCATGCGCAATCCAGTGTTCAGGTCGCCAGAACTACTTCCGGTTTCCTGTTTCAAACCGAGGCCATAGACGCCAAGGTCCCTGCCCTCCTCTGGCTCTGTGGCTGCGATCCTGTCTGTCTCTATGTGCGCCTGCCCCTCCTCCTCCTCCTCCTCTGCTTCCCCTTCTCCTTCTTCCTCTCTCTCTTACCCTGTCTCTCTCCTTCCCACTCTTTGTACCCTTCTTCGTTTCCCTACATTAATTGAATAATTACCGAAAGTGTTTCCATTCCCCTCTCTTGGTGAATGATCGTGGTAAGGTTGGTAAGGATTCTTTGTGTTCACCTCAGACACTTGAATTTGAGCCCATATACCAGTGAGGACAGAAATTGGGTAATTTGAAAAATAGGTATGCAGAGGATGAACGTTCTTCATTTTTCTTTAATTTGTTAATCTTTTTAAATTTTTAATTTTTTTAACTTTCAAGCGTTTTTTTTTTGTTTTTTTTTTTAGGTTTTTCTTTTGTCTTTTACATACAGAATTCCATGCTCAAAATCACTTTCCTTCAGAATTTCAAAAAATATTTTCTATTTTCTTCTCTCACATACCACCATCACTGTAACAGCTGCGGAAGTTTTTGTGTTTTATTTTTATTGTTGGTAAACCTATTTTACCTCCCCCACCCCTTGGATTTTTGAGACAAGGTCTCACTATGTTATTCAGGCTGGCCTTGATCTCTCAGCAGTCCTACTGCCTCAGCCTCCCAAATGCTGGGATTATAGGCATGGGCTGCCTGCCACACCTGGCCCACCAGTTTTACATTTAAAAAAAAAAAAATCGTCTTGATTGGTACTAAACAAGTCCTTCAAATATGAGACCAAATTCATTCTTGAGGCTCTGCATTATTTTCCCTTAACATATAAAACTGTTGTTTGTATCTTCCATTTTCTCAGTGGCCTGCTGGAGCCCTTGTTAAATTATCACCTAGCCTCCACATTTCTTAATTGTTCCCTTATATTTTCCAACTTTTTGTGTTCATTTTTCTGCATTCTTGGATATCTCTTCAATTTCATTTATTATATCAGTAACTTTACTATGGTCTAATAATATGACATTTGATCTTTTAAAACATAGCAGTCATAATGCCAGTGCACCCCTTCTTTCAACCCCCTTTATGCTAGCAGTCTGTTCTTGTTTCTTGGGTGCAATAGCCCCCAGCATTCATGGGTACTAACTCAATGTTACACTCCTGAGCCCTCTTCCTGCCCTTAAGTTACCGTTTCCTTCAGGTGACACATTATTTTTATCATCATAATTTTCCTCTTTCTGTTGCCATTGCTGAGTTGATTTTGTTCTTGGGTGTTGGTGTAAGTTTCTCACTGGATGGATGGGCCTTTGCTGGATTAGCCCAGGTAATGACTCTGCTTGCTGTACAGTTGTGTAGACCTATTCTTTGGAGAACCCCCTACAGGTAGGGTTCCGGGCCGTGTGAGTAGTGGGGTCTCAATTGCCACACTTCATTTTAAGGCACATAAAGTAGGTATCAATGCCACACTAACAGGAGTCCTCAGTAAATGGAGTTTAATTCCTTTACAGGCAAACTGAACTTCCCTTGGTAGTCTTCTGTCTTTATCCTTTTAGAAAACCCCAAATCTTCTTCTGTCCACAGCCACCAGACCTTTAACCAAGACAGTCACAAGCCCACAAGGAAGGTGGTTACTCTGTCACCTGCTCTTCTCTCAGGGAAAAATGGCCTCCCTGGTCTCTGTGCTGAGAAAAGCATTTTTTGGTTTCTTGGCCACTGTCTTCTGAGTTGGGGGTGCCCCCTATCTTTTTATTTCCTTCTGGATGTGAGCATTTTCTGGATAAGCATGTACATCCACCATTTTTCTCTTGAGCCTTCTCTCAGGCTAAGGTTTTCTTCTGCGCTTATCAAACTATTCTTGCTGGATTTTTTATCTTCCAGGAACTTCCTCCAATTTCCATTGTCTGATGGAAATGTTGAGTGGTGTCTAGATGTACTCCTTTAAAAAGGTCTCTCTTTTGACAGAGTTATTTTCAGGGAAAGAAGAAAGTAGTGTGTGCGTTTTGTTATCTTAATCCAGTTTCCTGGTGCTGACTTTTCAATAGGATTTTTCTCTTCAAAACTAAATCAGCTTTATTCTCCTTTATTACAAAGGTAATATATACTCATTACTAGAAACAGAAGACATCCAGGCAAGGTGAAGAATGACAATTTCTGTAGGCCCCAATAAATTTTATGTTCTCATTAAATAGCCAATAAATTTAAAATATCCATGTATTCCTTATAGTAAAGAAATAGAATATTTAGCCCTTATTTTAGCAGAGCCATTGTTCACTAAATTGAAAATGCTATATCAATTTTAGGGTACATAATACATAGTATGCATAACCATCAGGAGCAGAATTCTAGTACCCAGATACGTTTTTCTAATGTTCAGAAGCTGTGAATTCAATTTTCTTTTCAGTAACTCATTTAATTGGGAAAAATAGTAAGTCTCATTTATCTCCAGTTTTATAATTTATAAGCAGGTAGCTAAAGGGGAAACTGATTTACAACTGATCATATAAACCTATCACAGTATGCATCTAAAAGCATGATTGTATCACTTACTTACACATTTGACTCCAGGTAACAGCAAACCCAAAAAATCACGAGTCACACAATTATGAGTTTGAGAAGTGGAAAGGAGATGATCCCTTTTCTTGACTCAAATCTAGCTTCCTTCTGTCTGTCTTTCCAAGCGCACCCTTTCTCATTGTCCATCCAGGCCAGATGGCCCACAGTGGGCCCCATCTCCACCTTCTTGGTAGCTCCTGGGACCTGTGTCACAGCCTCTGGCCTCACTTTCCTAGAAGTCTCACTCAGTAGAATTCCCATTGCCCCTCACTGCTCAGAGCTATATTCTTCAGCTACGAGGGAGGGTGAGATATTGGTTCTTCTATTTAGTTGGACATGAAGCCTCCTGAAAAAAATCAGGATACCGTTAAGGAAATAGAAAACTGATTTGGGATACACGGCCGACAGAACTTGCACAAAGGACGTATTTGTTAGGTCCCCGGCATCTAATGGTCTTCCAGTATTGCTTGACAGTGACTGGATACGATGGTCAGTGAATACACAGCCAATCGTGGCGAGGGCTGTCTCCACAAATCAGCATGAATGGATGCATTATGCATAATACGTGAATCATTGCACACTTAAATTGGGGAAACTTCCTGATAACAATGGACTTTTATTTTTCTCACTACTCAGATGAGTTTTGTTATTTCCCAACGCCTCTTTTGGAAGAAACTCTGAAAAAAGGGGGGGCATCAGAACTCCTCTGCAGAAATGGATTAAGAAAATGTATTTACACACAATGGAGTACTGTTCTGACACAAAGAAGGATAAACCTGAGCCATTTGCAGGAAAATGGATGCACCTTGAGACCATAATGTTAAGTGAAATAAATCAGACACACGAGTGTGAATATCACAGGGTTTCTCATGTGAGAAACCCAAATTATATGTGAAGAGCAAGATAAAAGCTCAATAGTAGGAAGTAAGGAGATAGCTCTTTTGCAAATGGGAAGGTGATCAGAGATGGAGGGGGCATTATGTACAGCAGACGTGCACTGATAAAAAAGCTGGAAAAGAAACTGACAACTGGTGAGATAAAGTGAAGGGAACCTGGTGGAAGGAGGCTAGAAAAATTCATTATTACAAGTCTGTCGGGAGAACCCGGTGGAGGGGATCCAGTTCCTTGAAACAGTGAAGACAAGGGAAAGTCTTCAACTCGGGAATGTATAATTAGTTAAAGCTACACACAGCCACACACCCCGCACCTCCAGTAATAAATCTGGCAGCTGTAGCTAGAGCACAAGAGGAGCCCAATCCGAGGGAGGCGCTGTGCTCTTGGCCGGACTCCTAGTGGAAGATCTCACTCACGCTGCCAACATCACTTAATTCCCACCAGTGGACGTGCGTTGAAGTTCCAGCTGTTTTCCAAACCCAGTAGTGGGAATCAGCACCACACCATCACAGGTGTGGCTGTCTTCAGGCAACAGCACTGGCGTCTTAAATGTGCAGCAGTGGGAAGAAAGTGCACCATGTGGCAGAGCAGGGAAATACGCCTTTCTCAGAGGCCACCATGCCCATGGTGTATGGATTTTTATTTGCTCAGTTTTGCCGCTGAGATGGGACCCAGGGCTTCATCTGTGTGAAATGTGTGCTGTACCCCGGCCCACCTGCCCAGTCCATTTTACCCCACGGTTCCAAAGTGTTCGGCCTGACCGTTATTCCGAGGAGCTCTTTCAGCAGCCAGCCACCTTTGTCAGGCTGACTCCAGGCCGAGCTGTGCAGAAGCTGGGCTTCCTCTGGACGAGGCGCCCTTCATGAGGCAGAGCTCTGGGGGAGGCGGGAGGGGTGGGTTCCTAACCCTGTTGGACTCGGTGGCCAGGAGTGACTTTCCGCTACTGCCCCCCATGGTTTCCCTTCCTCTGAGACCCATCTTCCTGCTTCCTGTCCGGGGGATGGGGCTTCTTTCTGCTCCCGGGGCAGCCCCTGAGCACCTGACCGAAGCCCACCGTGATGATGACCTCAGTGCTGCCAGTGACTTTAGCTCTTGCCAGGCGTCTCTGGGTGTTGGTTGTCCAGCACTGGCCGGCTCGAAGCCCCCTCGGGGATGGACTCTGCTTCGTGGCCTGGCCATGGCCAGTCTATGTTCTTGCTGTTCTGCTTCCTGAGGGAAGGCTCGGCTCAGAGGGGAAGCAGGGCCGCGGATCCCCTGCACTGTCCTCCTTGCAGATCTGGCCTCCGGGTGTTTCTCCTAGAGGCTCAGCTCCGGTGAGAGGTCTGGCCTTCTCTGTCACCTTGGCAGCAGGGGTCTTCGAGTTTGGGATTTTCTCAATGCAGGGTTTTCAGTGAGGCAGGGTCTCCTCCACCTTCCTGAACCCCTCACAGTGTGTACTGCCTGACAGCCTACTGTGCTGACTGCCTCTGCCTCAGCCTGCTGGTAAGAAGCAGGGCCTGCCCTGCGGGAGAGACTGGCAGAACACACCACACCTCACCCCAGACGCGTGGACGCAGCTGAGGGGAAGAGAATGACCCGGGCTGTGGTCTCTCTGGGGTCAGGAGCCAGCCCCAGCCCACCCTAGTCACCTCCAGGGCCAGGCAGGAGCTGCTGGTCTCTGGGCCGCCCACAACCTCAGGTTTTATCAGCTGTTACCCAGCCTGGACTCATGGCTCCTGCCTCTCTTTTCTCCTTTATCATTTTATCCCCATGCTCAGCTTTTCCCTTCTTGCAGACCAGAGAAAGCACAGTGGTGACAATCTGTGGATGTCCCCTGTCTCTCTGATACAGGAGGGTGGGATTCGGTGCTCCAAGAGTGTGCAGGAATCTTTCCTCTGGGACTGTTTTCTTGTTGAACATCGGACTTCACATCTGGCCAGCAGAGAACTGGAAAAGAGATCCATCACCTTTTTCAGGTCCAAGCATCTGAAGCGGCAGACGAAAACAGACGGTTATAAAAGGGCGTCCCGGTATACGCGCTGATCGGGTGCCTGCTCCTCGGCAAACACTTGTAAACCGGATTTTAATCGATATCGGTTGAAATATCTCCTGTGTCGGGTCCCACACGGGGCCAGAGGTCTCTTGGGACCCCCCGCCACACTTGTGCCTGTGATGGAGTTGGGAGGACACCCAGCGAAGCGGCAGCTCGCCACAGCACAGGCGGCAGGCTCACCGCCCAGGGCTGCTTCTCCAACACTCCGAGGAAAGACACGGAAGCTCACGGTGCACCCAGCCCCAGGCCGCCCCGGCACGCTGCTCTACAGCCTCCCGCAGAAAGGACAGGGGGAAGCAGCGGTCAGAGCAGACTTTATGGGGCCTTGAGGGGGGCAAGGGTGGCATCACCAGCCCCCAAGTGCCTGGCACTGCCGCACCAGCAGCAGAATGGGGATACACGGTCCTTGCACACCGGATCTGCACAGATGAGCCCAGAAACAAGCTCATGTGCACCATCAGAAGCAGTGACGCATGACAGGGGGAGAAACACTGTCGCTCACAGTCCTGGGTAGCATAACAGCTGGCTGCTGGCCTTTGGGGCGGTGTTCGCTTTGTTTTCCAGTCTTGGGGAGTGACCCCAAGATCTTCACACTGAGCTATGTCCAGTCTTTTTTTTTTTTTCACTTCTTATTTTGAAACGAGGTCTTGTTAAGTTTCTCTGTCTGTGTTTAAACGTACCATCCTCCTGCCTTGGCCTCCCAGAGTGCTGGGATTACAGGTGTGCACCACCACACCTAGCTAACAATTAGCCTTTGAGTAGAGTGTCTGGGAGATGATTTTGTACCTGCCCAGAGCACGTGAATGTGCAGCTGGAGTGTGGGTCACCCCTGCTCAGGGTCTGGGGGATGAGGAGCTGAAAGACCCAACAGCCCCGCTCCGGAAAAGACCTGAGTGCAAACTCGCCAGACCGTTTCTACAGCAGGCATCACTGTCATGCCGTCCTGAGGTCCAAAGCTGAGTGGAACCTCTGTAAGTTGGGGATCGTCTATGCCATTCTTTGTCACAGGAGGAAGATGAGGGAGCGCCAGCAGAGAATGATCAAAGTATCCCCTTGGGGCTCCTCCGTGCTGCCGAATCTTGCCTGTGTGCAGCCTCTAGCCCTCAAGGAGAATCGTGGAAAAAAACATCTCTGGACCATAAATTCTCATATTCAAAAAACACAGAAAGTTTATATTGGAGTCTGAAAGTACAGGGTCCTAAATCTGCTTCCTCCCAAAACTTGTGGATATGGGGCATTTGCTTTTTACTGAGAAGTCTAATGCTCTCTAAATCTTGCCTCTTTATCTATACCCCAGTTGCATTTTTAGGTTTCTGGAAGCTTTTTAGGTTTCTCTTTATTGTTGAGACCTGAAATGTCATCAGGATATGAAGTTGCCTTTCCCCGCCGGCTCAGCACTCGGCTCTTTCTGAAAATGATCCCTGTCAGTTCTGAAGGTGTTCTTCCTTCCTGTGACTTCTCTGCATTTTCTGTTTTTCTTTTCATTGCTTGGGTTAATTTTACAGATTTCTTGAGTTGTTTGTTGTATTTTCCATGGGTTTCTTTGTTTGTTCTGTGCATTAGGAGATTTTGTCCACATCACTTTGTAGATCTCTAATTCTAATTTTTGCCATGAAGGATTACAGTTTAGCCACTCTTAGGTTTTGATTCATTTTTTTTAATTAATTTAGATTTATAACCATACTGTTTCTTCACAAGAACTCTCCTATTTTCCTTTTTTTCTTATAGTTTCTGATTTATGGCTGCAATAGCTGCTCTGATCTCTCTGAAATCACTACATCGTCATAAGCTTTCTTCTCTTCTCTCAGTTATAAGATACATCAGTACATTTCTTCTGTACAGATGACGATTTTCTCTAGTGGGGCTGGCCCTTTACGACCGACTGACATCCACTCGCGGACTCAATGGATTAACTGATGGCCTAAGACCTGGCAGTCCCAATATGCAGATGTCTTCCCACAGGCCGAGTTCTTGGTAGAAGTGCTAGGCTGACTTCCGGGGTGGTGGTGTGTGCACAGTGTGTGAGTGGAGGTTAATAGCACACACACATGTGCACACGTGCAGTCTTGGTCCATTTGTGTTGCTGTAACGGTGCCACAGCTTGGCAGGCAATGGATGAAGAACAGAGACTTGTGTCTTACGGCTCTGGAGGCCGGGATGTCCAGTATTGGAGGGCTGGGCTGGCATCTAGCAAGAGCTTTTGAGCTGCTTCACCCCCTCTTATTTGGAGATTTGGGGGAATCCCATGGTAGAAGATGGTCTAACCCATGCTTTTGGGGGACCCACTCAAACTGCACACACCTTCCACACCAAAAGGGTGGAGCCAGTGGCGTCATTTCTGCCTGCCTCACGCAGAGCTGATGTTTCCTGGTATTCACCATGCGGACCTTTCCCAGAGGCCCAGTGCAGTCTGACAGCCAGGTCTGTTTTGTCCCCAGCCTGGATAGCTGCCTGGAATCTTGCTCAGGAAGGCAGTGGGCGTTTCCAGTGCATCTCCTGGTTCAAGCACAGCTCCTGCCTGCTGCTTCGGACACGGGGCCAGTGGCAGGCCTGTCCGCCACTGCATGGGGACAATGGTGTGTAGCCCATGAGTTATACTGGCAGGGCCCGTGGACTAGGAGGCATTTGGTGGCTGTGTTGTCCCACGGTCTCTTTCCTGGACAGCAGTGCCGTCCTGTGCCGTCCTTGGCTGAGGGTGCCACCACCATTATCAGACATTTCCCAGGGGCTCCTCACCACTTCTGATCTGTTGTAGGACACTGTTGATTCTAGCACCCTTGTGGGGCCTGTTCTCATTAAAATACTCTTCATACTCAGACTTGGATCCAGCCCAGTCCAGGTTTCACCTGCTTCCTCTTGAGCATTGTTTCCACTTAAAAATAAATGTGTATCATTCTTATTAACATAGTATATAATATTTGAGGGCAAGTTTGAAGACACAGAGAAATAAGATTTTAAAAAGCGGTGTTTCCTAAAGTCTCATGAAACAGTTTTCGATTTCAGTAATATCCAGTATGTTTAATTGTTCAAAAAAATGCTTCAACCATGGGATGTGTGATGTGCTTCCCATTTTGCGAATGTGTTTATTACAGGTGCTACTAAATCTTAGAGCTTACACACCAGGCTTACAGTTATAAGATGCATCAAGTCTCCAAATATACCTCTGTATAATGAAAGTCTGAGCTTTCTCAGTATTCAGCGAATGGGAAAGAAATATTTGGTTCAGCCCTGGTTATTCATGAAGTGATCGAATGTATTTCCAGTTTCCTAATTGAAAAATAACACAGTAAACTGTTGCAAAATACTTTCCTAAGTGAGGTCTGGTTTTAAAGGGTAGAGGTCCTGGGTTTAGCTCAGTGGTTCCACAGCCTGCCTCTCAAGCGCAAGGTCCTGAGTTTGATCCCCGGTACCAAATAATAAATAAATAAAATAAAAGGCATGATTTTAACAGGAAGTCACGTCATTAGGCAATTATAGGTTTATGTTTCTTATAAAAAATAGCCCAAAGTAGGAAGGTAAAGGTTGCATCGCTGCTCCGGCACAGATCTACCGACCCGTCCACCTTCCCACTCTGCTCCCTTTGGCACCGGGGCTAATTCTTAGTCGTTTCAGGACATCCGGGCATCTCAGGCACAGAGCCGGTGTTCTCTGAACAGGCTGACCAGCTGGTTCTGTCTGCTTCCACAAGAAAACACCCCGCCAGGCAGCCCTCACCTTCACCTCATCGGGTGTCACCACCTCGGGGCCTTACTGAGTCTTTTTGGCTACACAGAACCTTGGAGGAAAACCACATTCATAAGTTTAAAACAAAAGAAAGGAAAGGAAATTTGGGCAGGCAGCTAGCAGCGCCTGCCTGAGAGACCGAGGCTGTGGCTGTGCATGGCTTCGTGCGGATCGGCACGGTTATGGATGCGCCAGGAAGCGCGGTTACCGGAGCCAGGCGCCAGCCGTTGACCTGTGTGTCGCTGCGCACAGATCGGCACAGATCCTAGCGAAATGCCTTGCGGAACACACGGTCTCGTGCTCAAAGATAAGCCTGCATTACAACGGCTTCTGTTTCTTTCACTAGCCGGATGCTTCTTGTGACAACCACACCACGCAGGTGGATGGTCCCCAGGAAGAAAAGCAGCTGCCGGAAGTCATCAAAACGAGTGACCCAGTGGTAAGCAGTGGGAGAGAAGCTGAGGGTGGGTGTGGGAGGAGCCATCTCTCCAGAGACAGTGTGCATCCTGGGAAAACGAGCATGGACGCCAAGGTAGCTGGCTACCTTTATTCAATTTGTAAGGAAAACACTCAGCTGTGGATGAGCCTAATGGGTTAATCCACAAATAACTGCAGGTTCTATTCTACAAAAATGACACATCCTTAGGAACGGGATGATCGTGTTACCCTTCTGGCATATTTAGTGTCTTTACTTCTTATTTCCTGACAAAATCCTCTTAGGAGTGTTGGTTCCACCGAGTCTCGAGTGTGCCCGCTGTGGCCGGCATCCCTGGCAGAACCATCCCTGGATGTTCTGCGCGCCGGTGCAGGGGGGCCACCAGTCACTGGCCTTGGTGTCCAGACCCCACAGCGCCACTTTCTCGCAGGCCGAGGACAGCGCTGGCCTCAGCTGAGACGCAGCAGGGCAGAGCCTGGCTTACCCAGCATGCTGGCCACATCGGTTTCTACTTACGGCCCTGTCCTCAGCCATCTTTTCTCTCCTTAGGGTGGAGTTGTGTTACATATTTTTGTGCCTTCGCATCTCCTTTCCTAACTTCCTCGCAGGCAGAAGAAAGAAAACACAAATTCCAGTAGGTTCTGTCTTCCCCGCTGACGCTGCACTGGCAAGAAACTCTGTGACCCTCAGTGGTGGGTGGGGCACGCGGTGGCTACCCACAGCCCAGTCATCTCGGAGGAGGTGGTGAGAGTGCTTTCAGAATGCTCTGCACTTGCTTTCAGCCTCGGTGAGGTGGATTTTGGAAAAGAATCGTGTTGTTCCTGTGGCCTCTCTCTGACCACCGCTCACTTGAGGGCTGCTTCCAGTTCTCCACATTTTCCTCTGTCTTGTTGATACTGCTAGGCTTCAGGACAAAGAGCCTTGCTCAACTGGTTTAGCTCCCCCTTTTCTCAATTTTAATCCCTCTTGTCAGCAATAACATCAAAGCTTTTCAGGACAAAGAGCCTTGCTCAACTGGTTTAGCTCCCCCTTTTCTCAATTTTAATCCCTCTTGTTGTCAGCAATAACATCAAAGCTCCTTCTTTGCATACTAAACATTCCACAGCCACTCAGGAAAACAAACTGCCTCCCTCTCTCAGGAATACACTGTGAGTTTGCCACTGTCAAATTCATGTTTGGTCTTTCCTTGCCTTTTACAATGGGCAAAAATGTGAACAGACACTCCTCCAAAGAAGACAGGTGGGTGGCAAATCAGCTCACGGAATTATGCTCAGTAGCATGAATGATCCTAGAAATAAAGCAAGGAAAGTCACCATGGGACCCTCAGCCTCTTGGAGTGGCGAACAAGAGCCAAGGTCCAGAGCCACTGGCACCTTTACACACTGGGAATGCGCCTCGGTTGGTCCACTTTGAAAGATACTGGACAGTTTCTTAAAATGTTAAGGTTGTATGCTCTCCATGAGTTCTGGCATCCCGCCTGCAGGAAGGCACAGTCACATGGAGACTGTGTATAGCCGTGTCGTGTGTAACAGCACTCAACTGAGAACAACTCAGATGTCCTCGTGCAGGTACACAAAGGGTGGGTGTCCATGCAATGGAGCAGGACTGAAACGATGGACAGGCCTCAGAATAATCATGCTGTGTGAAGGAAGCCAGACCAAAATTTCCAATTTATATAAAAGGATGGGAAAAGTGGACACATCCAGAGTGATGGAAAGACCAGTGATTTTTCTGGGGCTCTAGGATGGCTGAGGAGGGGAGGGAAGGACAGACTCCCAAGGGACATGAGGACGTTTTTAGAGGATTGCTGGCTTTGGTCATGATCTCGACTCTGGTAAATGTTCCATAGTCACTGAAAGCTTTGCACACTTTAAATATCGCAGCTTCACATGCAGTTAATGTGTGCTGCCTCTATCTCAATAAACATGTTAAAAAGAAGGCCATAACAAGTTTTACAATTTCACTAATAACCAACATATTCATTTGGCACAAAGCTCCTTGCCATAAAAGACTAGCTGCTCATGTACTTCATGAGGTGGGCCTGGGACCCCAAGACACAACTGCTGCTGGGCTGGGGCATCCACACCCCATCGGCACTGACCAGGGACCTGGCCCGCCCATCACTTTTATTCAGATAAAAGAAGACACCATCCTTATGTTCAGTTGACATAAATGAAATATACAGTGGAGATGTTCGCTTATTCAAAAGGCAGAGTAATCAATCTAGTTTATTTCCAGTGTCTTCAGTGAAAATCAGATAGCCATGCTTGCTATTGATTCATAATTCACTACAAAATACAATCACGCCATCTGTTAGAAATCCTCACTTACATCTGTGTGTGAAAATCTAGGTGAAAGAAAATCTAGGGAACCTTGATTTAAACAAGTAGGAGTCTGTTCTAATCACAAAATGAGAAACTGATGATGGGTAAAGCAAACCTGGCACAACTGCAGAGCGACACAGCAGCAGCTTCTCTGGCAGCCTTGTGAGCTTGTCCAGTTCACGGTGCGACCTCTGACACGCACCTGCGGGCAGCACCATCCCTGCTGATGGTCCTTTCAGGAGCCTGTGCCAGTGGTTGTTTTTAATACAGAACCTCACCTTTCCCACAAAACCTGTGCAGTGCAATTTCTCACAGTTTTCCTTGACAGACTGCGACACCCTTGGCGTGGGACATTGGGTTTTTCTTTTTTCCCTGTCTTATTTTAGGTGCCAGAACCTCATTCCTTTACAAAGAATCTTCTCATGGCTTTTTTGTTTACTGTCTACCTGACTTTTTTAATTTTATGAATTTTGAGTCTGGAATTCTGAACTTGCCCATGGATCTGTCCACATTTCCTTCATACTTACCAGTGTGCTCTGGGTTCTTTCTGTCTGAGAACTTCCCTGCAATTTCTACACATTTCCTTCCATTAGATCTTGAATTATTTTTTCTTCTCGTTTCCTATGCCCCATACTTCCACAACACACGTGAAATCGTCACTGCTTTGCTTTAATTGACTTCTACTGTTTCCTAACTTTTCTCTCAGGTGGTCTGTTTAGCCTTTGTCCTAGCTTTTTTCAACTTTATGATCCAAATCAGTGAGTTTTATTTCAGCCATGATTGTATTATCCTTTGTCTTGTCTCACTCTTTGTGCCAATTTCAGCAAACATAGTGTTATTTCTGAGTTACCCACTGTAATAATACTATGTTCGGATTCAAAGCAGAAATAGGTCTTTCCATTTTTCTGGAGGTAAGAATGAAAGTGTTTTTCAGAAATCGAATTATTTTTAAATTGAGGTATATTTTTAAAGTAATAAACACATGTAATTTAGGTGTGCGATGCCACTTGTTTTAACAAAAGAGATTCAGCCAAGTTAACCACAGTCAGCCAAAACACAGAGAGGTAGGTCCACTGCCCCAGAAGCCTCCCTCAAGCCCTCCTGCATCCATGGCCTCCTCTCAGAGCCCACAGCCCTGCCATGATTTCTAATACCTGAGGTTGCTTTCACCGTCCATACAGGTGGAATTGTAAATATAAGATGCTGCTCTTTTGCATCCATTTCTTTCTATCGTTATCATAATTTCAAAATTTGCCTCCCTGTCACATGTCATCCTTTTGCATCTGGGAACATCCCACCGTATAAACACGCCCACTTTGGTGCATCTATTCTCCAGATGGTGGCCGTTTAGGGCCCTTCCAGGTTGGGGCCGTGAACGTTCATGTGGTATAAGCAATGAGTATCCTCGTTTCTCTTTTTAAATTCTTTTTAGTTTATGAAAAAATAAAACAATTTCATAATTGAATAGCAAGAGAATAACAGTAGTTATGAGACTGTATCATCTTCAGACCAGTGAGTCAGACTACAAGACATCAACCAAAAAGATTCTTACAAAGAAGAAGCACAGAGATAATTACGCTAATCCTTCTTTGCAATGAACTAAAATAAACCAGTAGCATAAATGAAACCAATTATCGTATAGATTGAAATATTTTTTAAACAATGGAATTTATAATTTGGGAAGTACCTGAACTTCTCCCTATTTCCCATTTATCTCTCTTCTATTCTGTTCTTTATTTGTGTTCTCACCTACATCTGCTCTTTTACTTAGAAGTACAAGATATTTGAGGATGTGTCTGGCTTATTTCACTTAACATCACTTTCTCACATTGTATCACTCACCTACAAATGCCTCGCTTTTTTTCCTGTGGCAGTGTAGTACTCCACTGGGTATAAATACACCTTCATTCTTCTGCTGATAGAAATACACACAGTTTCTAAGATTTAGCCATTATGAATTATGCTGCTGTAAACTTGCCACATGATTCAGATTATCAGCAGACATAGCCACAGGCAGCCTATCACTCAAAAGTCTTCAACTCAGTGAAGGATAATTTCATAGGTAAATCCAAAGAACTGAATTCTGTGTTTAAAACACCGAGGCATGGAGAACAGCAACAAAAACAGATTTTTATGTACGTCCTGTGGAGAGGTTTTGTCAGCGAAGCCGCAGTCTTCCAGGCTAAACTCACACAGAAAGATAACAAAAACAACCAAACAGCATGTGAATATTTCTTGGTGTGTCCGGTATGAAGTGGATGTAAATACTTAGTGTCTCCCAGCAATTGTCTACATGTAAAGATTTTGTGCGGAGAGCACGTTAGCTTTTGGCATGTGTGGCAGTAAACAGCCCACGTGGTACACATCCACCCCATGGTGAGTCCCGCCTGATCGGGAGACCACATGGGTCCCAGGTTTTAGGGGAGGAAGAGCTCTGACCAAGGCCAGGTCCTAGGAGTGTCCTCCTGTCCTGCTAACGTAAAATCAGCCTGGGAGGGAGAGGACGCTCCTCTCTGGCTGTGGGCTTCCTCTGTGTCTTCCCCGCAGCCTCCGGAGCTCCTGGCCCCTCAGATCCTGTGCTTGCATTAGGACCCCATCCTCTGCCGCAGGGAAGTTTCCCAGCTTATTTGGATTGCAGTTTTCCTGGGATTATATTTCAGGACAGCTACCTACCAAAGGAAGGGGAGGCCTTCGTGGTTTCTTGTGTTGCAAGTATTTCTTAATTATTCTCATCCCTTTTTCACTTTTGTTCATTCTTTGTTCTTTGTTTTTCTCTTCTTTTCCTGGAAGTCATCTTTTGGTTAAAGGTTTTTATCTTACCAGATCAATCCCATTTGTTTAACATACAGAAATTTCTGTCAGCTATGGAATTCTTTTCTGGTTTCCAATGTTTTGTAAAAATCTGAAATAAAATACATGTTTTCTTGCCATTTGCAGTGATTTGGGGTAGGAGGGAAAGCAGAAGATTGTTTGCTATCTTGATTTAAATTTCTTGTGCTAGCTCTTTGGTTATATTTGTTTCTTGAAAGAAAAGATTTTTGTTTGTCTCATAAAGGAAGCCATACCATCCGTACAAAATTGAGAAAATATGGTCAAGTAAAATGAAGGATGACAATTTTTAAAAGACTAATTATTGAATGTTTTCATGAATATTATATATTCAATTTTGCAATAAATTTCCTTTAGTAATGAAAAGAGTATTCATGCCTTAATTTCAGTAGGGTCATTGTATACTACAGCAAAAAAGAAAAAGAAAAAACTCTCTAAAAGTCTCTTTCTAAAATCTGTTTGAGTGGAAAATGAAAACAACTTGGTACCGTAGGTACCGAATTCTGCTCATTCCCCCTC
>NW_022900942.1:65148830-65190274 GCF_012274545.1 Fukomys damarensis
CCCCCCAAAAAAAAAAAAAAAAAAAACAGATCTTGCTACAAAATGAGTAAGTGAGCGGTGGGATAAGGTGGGTTAGGTCTGCCTCCGGCTGCATTGTAACCCAAAGGCAGGAATTGTTACTGTGCATGGAGACAGGCACACCGGTGGCCAGCGGTCTGACTGGCAGCTGCAGGACGCCCTGTAGCACAGGCACGACCAGGGCTGGTCTACGCCCTCCGCTGTCCCCACAGTGCCCGTGAGCACTGTGTGCAGGCTGCCAGCCAAGGTCCTATCCTGGGCACAGTGCGGCCCACCTCTGGTAGGTCAGGAGAGCCTTCAGCTAAGGTGGCAGTCCAGCCCGTGCACCAACCACCTTTGTCCCATGCCCCCTGTCCTGGAAACAGGTGTTAACACCCACTCTCCGGAAGAGCCCAGAATGGTGCTGAGGAGGTGGGGCGACTCAGTGCAGGGTCCCCAGGTAACTGTGTGCTCTTCTCTCCCCCCATAGCCTCAAGGTGCATCCCCAGACAGCCCCGCTCTGTGCAATGGGTCCCGGGAGCAGGAGGGGAGCTTCGCAGACCCTGGGAGCAGCCCAGCGGTAAGTCAAGGGACAACTGCAGGAGCAAGGCTGTGGCCCAGGAGCCCGAGAGTGGGAGGGAGCCAGGTCGTGACTTCTCAGAGAGAAGTGGGGAGCAGAACCCCAGCAGGCCAGCCTTACACAGAGACTGAGTCGCCAGACCCCTGGCCTAGGATAACCAGGAAGGCGGGGCCTCCGGGCTCAGGAGCCAGTGCGTTTCTGTATCTAAACCTCCCATCCCTTCCCTCCGGGCCCTGAGAATCCCCGCCTGCCCGGTGTCTCTGGCAGGGACATGGTGGCCTCCCCCAGCAGACAGGCAGGGACCCAGGGAGGGCCGCAGATGCCCCGATGGAATGGAGGCGAAACCGGGAGGCGACTTCTCCATCCCCGCTCCTTCTGTGAGGCAGGTTACCCACCCTTCCTGCCCGGCCACTCCTATTCCCACCTGGGGAATCGCACTGCAAGCCCTACATGGATTAGCTTTCTGGTGGTGTGTCTAGATTTGGGACTATGGGCTGTTTTGTTGTGTATTTAGCATGCGAAAAGAATAGAACAATGTGGGGGACTTACCAGTGAGTAGCTTCTTAGCCACTCTGCAGGTTATGGCATAGATGTGCTGAGGAAACCCCGTGTCTAACCCCGGCTTCAAATCCAGCTTTTACTCTCCCCCATAAGGCGGCGTTGAATGAAAATCAGTGAGAGCATCTCCTGTAGAGCTCACCTCAAGCCCCTGTCTTTATTACTGAAAACAAGTCGTTCACAAACTCCTGCAATTATTGGAAGAAACAGGTCCCTGCATTAGCGGGAAATGGTGGCACACACTTATAATCCCAGCATTAGGGAGGCTGAGGCAGAAGGATCAGCATGAGTTTCAGGCCAGTCCAGGCTAATTGTGAGTTCAGCACCAGCCTAGACTATATAGCGAGACCTGCCTCCACCCGCAAAAGAGTTCCCTACATGAGGTCCCACGAAGTGGTTCTATATCCCAGTGACGAAGGGCTCCCGCTCTGAAGCCCTTGTCTATGAGCCTTTATTTTCTGGCTCAGCTGGTGGCACCTGATTGCCTTAGACTCATCCGCTTGCCGGCCGGAACTCTGCCTGCCCCCTGCTTCTCCTTGCCAGTCTCTGGCACCTGTGGGTTTCTGGCCTACAAACGGCTGTAGAGTATTTCTACTCCTTTCTTCTAGCCGCGTTTCTAAGGCAGGCACTCCATCCTCCGCCTGTTGCAGCCCCGAGCCCTCCTCGCCAGCGCTGCAGTGATTTCGTCTCTGTAGTTAACGCGAGAGCTCAGGCGTCGTCCTCTCCCCTTCCCCGCATCTCCGGACCTGGCGGTGGAAGCAGCAGCACGGAACGGGGGCTGGGGTTCCGTGTACCCCTGAGCAGAGGATGCAGGATCCTTGCGTGTTGGTGGTGCAAAGACGAGGGGCCAGGTGGGCCTTGTTTTGTGGGGTTTTTCCGTGGCAGCCAGTGATCACCATTGTATTTCTAATAAGGCAGCTGCTGGCGATGTTTTTCCTTTCATACTTTGCTGCTAACTTTTCCGCATCATTGGCTCGTTTCATCGTTCATTCAACAAATCCTTAGTGAGAACACATTGTGGGCAAAAAGGATTCTTGAAAGTTTGTGGGTGTGAAACCAGGAAGGCGGCCGTGGTGGCACTTACACGGAGAGCTGTCCTGGGTTTATTAATTCCTCGGAATTCATTGTTATTTTCCTGGAAACCAGGCAGGCTAACACTGACAGGAAAGCAGTAGTGGGCCCATCTGACGGCACCAGTCTCAAACTGGACTTGCTTTGGATTCAGATCTCAGGCCATCTCTCTTTAGAGTCCTTAAACATTTTGCTTCGCAGCCACAGCAGCGCACAGATGCTGGCTTGACCCCTTGTACTTGTTCTGTTCCGCTGTCCCTTTGAGGTGCTGGACTTCTAGTGACACGGTGTCCAGGGCTTGGGGCTGTTGGCCACAACACTGATACAGGTAACTCTCTCCTGCCAGGGTGAGTCCCAGGGACACCTGAGCGTCACGGCCAGGACTTCTCCAGCCTCAACCCCTTGCCCTATTGGACCTGGTGGTGTGGGATGCCAGAAAGGAGATAACCCAACTTGAGCTTTCCCAAAAGAATAGCCTTGACTTGACCAGTAGTATTTTTCCACCTTAAACCTGTTTTACCTGTTCAAACGCCCCCTTTGTGATAGGTGAAATCCCCACAGGTGTAGGGCCGGTCTCTGGGGCTGGTTTTCGAAATCTGTCAGGATCAGCTCACTCTTACCAAAATCCACATCAGTTTCCTTTCTCTCTTCTTAAAAATTGTTTCTTGCACGTGAACTTGGGAAAAGGTTACAGCTACCCCTAAAAGACATCTCAATAGGACTTTTCTTCTAATGTTTCACCATGTTGTAGGTTTCTGCATGTTTAGTCTGGAATCGAGGTTGCATTATATCAAATGACCACCCACCCTCTATTGAAGTGAGTGGATCCAACTGCGGATTTACCCCCTGCAGACCAAAAATACTTTTTAGTTTGTTATCTCTGCTGAATACATAGTCTTTTTTCTTTGTCATTATTCCCCAAAATGATGCTGTGCAACAGCTGCTTGTGTAGCACTTACATTGCATTCGGGATTTTAAGTCCTCTGGAGAGGAGCCGAAGTCTTTTGAGGCCACGTGCAGGTTATACACAAATACAGCGCCACCTTCTGGAAGGGAGCTGAGTGTGCAGACTTGCGGCCTTTGCGTAGTTGCTGGAGCCCCTCCTCCGTGGATACCGGGAGCCCCGCAGAAACTAAGCATGGGCCTAGGCCTTCTTGCTTCAAAGCACGTGGAGCACTGGCAGGCGGCCTGCTCTCTCTCTCTCTCTCTTCATTTCCACCATGCGATTCCCCTGCTTGACAGGAGCGTGCCCCTTCATCTTATCCTGTTTTGCTTCTACCCCTTATGACCCTAGGTCTCAGTGTCTCGCCTGGCTCTCAACCCCTCCCTTGAGTTCAAGGGACCTCTTGATTAATTTAATTCTTAGATTTTTCTAATCCCATGACCAAACGCCTAGCACTCCAGCATCCTCGTGATCTTTCGTGCTGGAGTGCCTCCCTCAGATACACCATACCTGGAATTCCTGCAGTATCTCTCCAACTAGTCTAAGTGCTTTCGTTTGGGTTCTGTGCCTTTGTAAATCCCTGAGGTCAAAATCAAGTTCAGCCACTTCATCTGCAGACACTTCACCCTCTGGGCAGCCCTTCTCCCTTGCCAGCCTCCCCCCACCACCACACACCCAGCACAGCCTGTGTTATGAAATTAGCTCTGAACAGTGGATTTCATATCTTTTAACATTGTGCCATAAATGCTCTTCTGTTCTCCATATTGGAAGTAGCTCAAGAGCAGGGATTATCCTCCGCCTTCTGTCCCACATAATTCCTGTTACACAATGCTGCTCATCTGTGCAGTCGGCTCCTGCAGGCCAGCAACACCACGATGCTTCTCCACTTCACCGATTAAGAGACTGACATCAGTAGGTCTTCGCATCCCAAACCTTCAGCATTACGTGCTAAATCAATTCAGTCTCAATTCTCAGAAGAGTCTTCTTTCCCACAGCCAGTGCCCTGGAAGTCTGACCGAGTATTTCTTTGCAGAGAAAACTTAAGCCACTGAAAAGTTGTCCACTCCTTTGAAGGATTTTGTTGCATGGGTGTGTTAGTCAGCTTTCTGTTACTGTAACAAAATCTTTAGATGAGCAGAACATAGGGAGGAAAGGTTTATTGCGACTCACAGTTTAGGAGGTTTCCGGCCCTGGTGGGCTGGCCGAGTTACTCTGGGGCGGGGCATCATGGTGGACTGAAAGATGGGGCAGGCTGCTCCCCTCAGGGCAGCCAGAAGCAAAGACAATAGGAATTAGAGAGGCTGGGGTCGCAGTGCTCCTTCCCTCCAACGGCACGGCCCCAGTGGTTAAGGCTTCCACCAAGCTGAGGCCTACACCTGCATAGGTGGTCCTGGGAGCTGTGAAAAGTCCCATTGACCCTGAGCAGCATGGCCCCAGTGGATTTTGTTTTTCCTTTCACTCATAACAGTATTTGCGTATTCATGTTTTAATAATTGGCCATCTATTTGCATGCTGCTCACACAGTCAAAAGTGTATCATCGTCTTTGAAATAAGATAGGAATAAAAAGAGAACACGAGGCTCCGTATCTGAGAGCTTCTCCTGCAATTTGTAGCACAGGATAAAAGACCTGTCATGAAGCAGGTGTTCAGTCATTGCTAAATCAATATGAGAAAAAAAGAAACCACATCAGGCACTGCGGGGAAATGAGCAGACTTTTCATGTGAACAGTGCATAAAAGATTCTTGCCGGAATTGTGGATTTCATTGTCACACCGATTCACAGATAACTCCCACCGTAAAATCTGTAGAACTTACTTATAAAACTCTGGGTAGGATTTCTGTGTTTTCTTTACTGATGTCCATCCCGAGTTACCATGCAGGAGTCTAGAGAGACGCTTGGCTTGTAATGCGAGGGCAGCGTGTTCCGTGCTTGGGCAGGATTCCACAGATGAGACCTGAAAGATAATGAAGAAGGGAGCTAAATTAGGAGAGATCATTTGTGTTAGTTATTGTCATTCTGCAGGTTGCACCGAGGGACTGTGGTTAATATTAGTATCATTAAGAGAATATGCATCTAGTTTAACAGATGATATAATTATCAAATGATGTGACATCAAGCACTGTCACTTGTGCAGCTTACCAAATGTATGCCAGGAAATACTTAAGCACTACGAAGGCTCAGCTACACCAACCCGGATGTAGTTCCCTTGTGAGAACCCCAGGAGCTCTCCCTGTCTCAACTGAATGCAGAAACAGGGAATCAGTAGAGGCCACCTATGCAATTAAGGAATGGGTTTCCTTGAGAGCGGAGCCCCTGCCTTGCGCAGTAGAGGTCAGACCACAGTGGGCGGCAGGCTGCACTTGGTAAACTGCCGTGTGCTCATCTCCTTGCCTGGCAGTCGATCCTGGAGGCCATCCCGGATGTTCCCGTCCACACCAACGGATCCGCAGAGCCGAGCCAGGAGGTCCCGGGTACGCTGAGTGGTAAGTGTGTGACTGCCGCTGTGTGCGCACTGCCTTCTGGCTGCTGACCTGGCACCCAACACAGTGGCAGGAAGTGTCTTTGGTGTAGTTTGTTTTAATATATATGTATGTATGTTTGTTTGTTTTGGTTTTATTTTGGTTTGGTTTGGGTTTGGGTACCAGGGATTAAACTCAGACCCTTGCGTTTGTCAGGCAGGCAGCGGGACCACTGAGCCAAATTCCTGGCCCGATATATTTTAAACTGGTACATAAAACATCAACATGCCCCTATCAGTGGGGCACATGCCGGTGTAGCACAGGCGGACGCTGTGTGATGCATGCGTCGGGTTGGCCTTCTCTGCCCTGCGTATCATTTCTTTATGGCAAGGCCCATTCAAGCCTTTCCCCCAGCCTGTGTGCATCATCGCTGTCATGGAAACGCTCCAGCGCGGTGGGACCCGGGAACTCCTACCTGTGTAACTGGGTACAGTACCCCGCTCCACTACCCGTGACCACCCTCCTTCCTCCCAGGAGTGAACTTCTCAAAGCAAACCCTAAGTGTGTTTTTCTCCCCGTTATGAGTCCATGGCCCCAAGCACCCATTTTCCCACTCACCCAGACAACCTGCTCTGTCACACGAGATCATCCACGACAGTGAGGGACAGGGCCAGCTTGTGTCTGGGCCCCTCCGGGAACAGGAGGGCTCCCTGGACAGGCTTAGAATGGGATCGCACCCTTCCCGTAGGCCAGATCCCGCAAAGCGCACCTCTGTGCTCCTTCACTTTCCCCACATTTGTGCACACTCCTTGCAGGCATTGTTCCTCCGTGTCTGTACACCCAGCAGCCACATCAAAAATCAGCAGCTGAGGGCCAGGGGTTTAGCTCAGTGCTGCCACTGCCTGCTTCGTAAGCACAAGGTCATGAGTTCGATCCCTGGTGCAAAAAAAAAAAAAATCAGCAGCTGAGCTGATGGGAAGTTTCTGAAATCCATTAGGGTGACGGCTGCCCAACTGAATATACCAAACACCACCAGTTGTGCGCTTAGACTAAACAGTAAATTGCATATATGTGAACTGCATCACAGCAGAGTTAACACCAGGAAACAGGACAACAGAGGAGACTCTCTAGAAGTTACTCCACGCCCTTCTGCGTGCTGCTGTATGGAGATGCACTCAGATCTTGCTGTTAAAGGACAGCCATGATCCTGTGGTCAGGAACATTGCCCGTTTAACCTCTGGTCTGCATAGAACCTGGGCGTAGGTCCATGAGAAGTTACCTACTATTTATAATGTTCCTTCATCTGCTTTGAGGGCAGGCCTCTGTATTCCAAGTAAGAAAGGATAGCCCTGCCTTTGCCACTTTCCAAATTCTTACTGTAGTCATTCTGTGCTGCAAACATGAACCAGTAAAAATAAAAATACAAGTAATTATTTACTTTGCATATGAGCAAAGTGACAAGCCAAAAGCAGAAATCAGAGAGGAGTTTGCTCAAATACTTTATGAATCCCCTTGGTTTTGGTCAAAGGTCTGCATCCTCTGTAATTTTCAGACTAGGCAAAGAGAAGTGCTTCTGGGAGGCCCCCTCCACTTTTCCTAACGTGTCCTGCAAGTCGGGACGAGTGTCACATCTCAGCAGTTCCCATTAATTCCCCTGGACACACTTGCAGGAGCGTCTAAATTGAATGGAGACAAATCTTAAGAAGCAAATATCTCACAGTTGTGGGGGCGGAACACAAAAGAATAAAGTAGAGAGGAATGTTAGCAGGACCTCCCCTTCCTTCCTCTTGGTCCCCACGAACAATAACACCAAGTCTAATGGAGCTTAGTTAATAACAATAATATATAGAAGTACTGGGTTCAGGGGCTTTGGCTCCGAATCATTCTCAGCAGCAAACTTTCTGAGACATAAAAATGTAACATTTAAAAACTCAGACAAAATGGGGAGTTTGCTTGGCTGCTGATAGAAATGCATTCACGTCAAATTGGATCTCACTGTGTCGTTGCCTGACTGAGCGCCTGGGGGAGCTAATGTTTGTCTCCAGAAGTAAACGTCCACGTGCTTGTGCGTCACCTGGGGAGCTCTTTGTGGCTTTTTATGGTAAATGGTGTTGGCTGAGTGGCATATTCGATAGATACCCTACGCCTTTGTTTTTTGAGACGATGACTATCTGGAAAAGAACATTCCAGCAGAGGCTGAGGAGCTGTCCTTTGAAGTATCGTACTCAGAACTGGTGACAGAGGCTCCAAAAAGAAATAAATGGAAGAAATCAGAGATTAAGAAAGAAGACTATGCTTTAACTGTAAGTAAAACCCTTCGTGATCATTCCAGTAACTGTCTAGAACTTCTCCATGAGCCAAACTGAGGACTTAAAAACAAAAACAAAAACTCTGCAGTACACACGGGGTGGGAGGATAGGCATGAGCACTGTCTACCAGCATGTGGGGATTATGGAGGCACCATTTCTTGGGCAGTGCACAGCCTGCCTGGCTGCACCTAGCAGCCCTGGGTTGAGAAAGAGTTGTGAACTTAAATCCTTGAATCTTGTTTCAGAGACTGAGTTAGTCAGCTTTCCATTGCTTTGATAAACATCTGAGATAACTCAGCCTGAAAAGAGCAAAGATCCATTTGGGTTTACAGTTAGTGAGGTTTCAGCACAGTCAGTTGACCTGTTTTGTTTGAGGAGGAGGTACAGTGGCAAGAGCACATGTGGAAAGAGCTGCTCACTTCACAGTGGGCAGGAAGTAAAGTGAGAAACAGGAAGTGGCCTGGGTCCCCATATCCCCTGCAAGGCCACACCCCCAGTGACCTCACTTCCTCCTAGTAGGCCCCACCTCCTAAACATCCCACCACCTCCCAATAGCACCTCAGACCAGGTACCCTGTGCTACACACAGTCCATACAGATCCCATCCACAGCACAGAAGAACTGGGACATCAGCCTGGCTTGTGAGTGTTCTCACGCTTCCCTTGTGAGTCATTGCAGACACTGACTATGTATGTCACACGTCAGAAGGGGTGCTGCAGAAAGTCAGAGTCCAACAAGCGAGTATTCAGAGGACAGATGCTAAAATCTCAGGAGAGCCAAGAATTGGTGTCACCGTAAGACAGGCCAGTGGGACTATGCACCCTGTTATCCTGAGGGCCTCTTCCTGTGTGTCTGGGACAGCGCGTCCTAGGAGCCCGATCCAGAACTAGGTCACATACGTCTATTTGCTGTTCTTCAGAATTTATGATCTGGAGACCTGCACATCGTCTACCGATTGAGTTGTAGGTGCCATGTGCAGGGCTTGGGCGGTGTCAGAGCTAAAGAGCAAGTCCTCAGAGGCAGGCCTTTTGCACCAGGTGGCCTGGACCACTCTGAGATGGAGGATAGGACAAGGAAGACTCACTAGGACCCACCAACCCTGGCCTCATGTGGAGACAGCGGATCCAGCTGCCAGGTAGACGCTGGCTAAAGGCCCAGAGGAACAGGATTTCAAACCTGTGTGACAAAGTCCCAACCCTGCCTAGTCCCCCAGAAGTCCCACACTGGAGGGCAGAGTGACTTTCCAGGTCAGAGGGGGAAGCCCCAGAGAGACTAGTGTCAGGGACAGGCCCTCCTCCTAGGTCTCTTTAGAGTCAGGCAAGAGAGGTCTCCTTATTGAAGCTGCCTGCTCCTGACTCACAGCCTCTGGGATGCTGGTCTGCTGTGCAATACTTGCATAGTGACCAAAGCGGTTCTTCTTTGTGGGCTATCAGAGGACATTGGTCTCCCTAAGAACAGGAGACAGTGAAGAGCATTATGAGTGTGGCTGCACCCTACATTTTGCTGTCTTACTCTTAAGTACTTGGGGTTCCAGTGCATCAGTAGATGGTGAGGTGTCCTCAAGTCGTACCCAACATAGGGAACCCTTGTGAAGGGTGTATTTGAAAACTTTGTAGTTTGAATAACTATGGGAATTTTATTGCCTTGGCATGGTTTTGATTGTGTAGTTCTTTGAGAGGAAATACCTTCTGGATATTATATAAGAGTCATCTTTTATCGGCCCCTTAAATTATTTACCATGTTTTTAGGTTCTGTTCATGGATCTGTGGGTATTGTTTTAGTGCATTTTATTTCTTCGTGTGGAAATGGAAAAATATAATAGTATTGTTATCTTCAAAAGGTTAGTAAGGGGACTGGGGATTTAGCTCAGCGGTTCGGTGGCCTGCCTTGCAAGCGCAAGGACCTGAGTTCAATCCCCGGTACCAAAAAAAAAAAGGTTAGTAATATTACTCTCACTTTAAGTGCATTTTACTCTTTTTAAGAATTTGAATCATCTAAATCTGGTTTTTAAGGTAGGGGGACTGCTGTCTCAGTAAGCCTGGGTAATCTGGCCAATGGGGAGGTTGGTAAGAGCCTCTTAAAGCATGCAGTTGCGCAATCTGCAAAGCCTGTTTAAGGAGAGGGACTGTCTGTACTAAGACCACCCACAGCTCTCCTGGGCTAGACCTAGGTGTGTCACATAGGCATACACCACGAATCACCCAGATTGAGAACTTGTGGTGTGCGAACTCCCTGTGCTGCTCAGCTCCTCTGCTGTTTGACAGTGTAGGACATCTCTCATAAGAAAGCCATTTCCATAATTGTGATGGCAAAGTCATCAGGTACTTTAGACTGCTATTTTGCTTCTAATTAGCACAGTACTCATCTGCAAATGTTTTATAAAACATACATATTCATAGAATCTCTGTGACCCAACATGTTCCTGTGTTTTTGCAAATATCATGTTTTGCCATTATCTTAGTTACTTTCTTCATTGCTGAGACAATTTTCCTGAAATCCACAAATTAAAGGAGGAGAAGTTTATTTTGGCTCACAGTTTGCAGAGGTTTCAGTCCATCATTGCCTGGCTCCAAGGCAGGGTGGCCTGGCTAAGAGAAACAGTCCGTGAGGCAGCAGGAAGCAGAGAGATCAAGGGAGGAGGAGGGAGACAGACCCTTCTAGGCCATGGCTCCAGTGACCCACCTCCTCCACCAGTCTCCACTCCAAACATCACATTTAGCTTTAAACTCTTCAAAGGACTAATCAACTATAAGTATCATACCCTCATGATCCAATCTCCTCCCCAAAGCCCCACCTAAGTACACAGGAGGCTTGGGGATTTGTCTAGATGTAAACCATAACAGCTGTGTAGATGTAGAATGTCCAGGTGGCCATGAATGAAGCTATAATAACCATATCCATTGGCCATCAAAACCCAGTATCTTCCCTATCTATTTTAGAAATTCATTGTTCAGAAGACCAGATTTGGGCTCACTGAAGCAGGAGACCTGTCAGCAGAAGACATGAAGAAGATCCGCCATCTCTCTCTGATTGAGTTGACTGCCTTTTTTGATGCCTTTGGAATTCAACTGAAAAGAAACAAAACAGAGAAAGTAAAAGGACGAGGTAACTGAGAGGACTGATTGCCCCTGGCTTTGACCCTCATGAACGGGAATAAGAGAGTGCTTTTCTGATTCCTTTTTCTTTCCCCCTTGACTCTTCCACAATGAAGACAATGGGATCTTTGGAATTCCGCTTACCGTGCTCCTGGACAATGACCACAAGAAAGACCCTGCGGTGAAAGTTCCCCTTGTATTACAGAAAGTGAGTAGGCAGCAAAGTGCTTGAGCCTCTGTTTGGATTTGGTACTTAGGAAGCCCACTAATGAAGTTACTTTTTTATCTGAATGCACCATAGGCCCATCGAGTTTCCACTTCACTCCACGAGTCCACATAACGGCTGCAAGTACTTAGGCCAGGTGGCCTTCCCTTAGTCTGCCTCTCATTACCATGACAGAACCCCTGAGGCCGACTCTTTATATTTCACTCACAGTGTTGAAGGCTGGATGTCCCCAAATCGCCAGCTCTGGTAAAGTCTCCGGTGGCTGGATCACCACAGTGACGTGGCCGGGGTGGGGGTGGGGTGCCACATGGCCAGACAGGAAACCAGAAAACTGGAGGGTCAGGCCGGAAGTCCCACTGGGGTCCCACCACCCCCACGCAGCACACTGGAGACCAAGCAGCCCTACACGCAGGCGCCTGTCGTGTGATGGGACCCTAAGCCACCAGGGCACAGGCGTAGAGGCTCTGTCTCCTGGGTTCCTTCAGTTGTATTTTTTTCCTAATCCTTTTTTAGATGTCATGTGTGCATGTGCCTTGTGTTTGCACGTATTTGCTCATGTGCCTGGCTAAAGAGGAACATTAATTATTAATGATATATTTATGCATCATACAGTATTTGTTCAGTTATATCCTAGGCTGAGCTTTTAAAAGATGGATGTGTAATTATTTCCTAAATTTTCTAAGCGAAGGTGAATAAAATCTAAAAATCAGCTCATTCTGGTGATTTTTCAGGTGTGGCCGGGCTGATAGCAGTTAAATTTTGGTGGAACAAAGTTTTTAAAGTGCTGTGTGTGAGCTATGACCCTTGACCGGCTCTGTGACTCTCAAGGAGCCGGTTACCCTGAGGCTGCGTTTTCAGGCCTGGCCCAGGAAGTCTGCTCGTGCTCAGCAGCGACATCCGGTGGCTCAAGTAACAATCCAGGTCCTCAACACAAACCTCGCTGAAGTTTAAAGTGAGCTTTTGAATGTTTTATAAAAATACGGATGGAGGAAAAACACAGCAACTTTACTCACACCAGAAGTTCTGCGCCTCTATTCTGTCTTTATGTATTTTGCTACCAGTACCTCAAACTGAGCTCCTTTTCAAGTCTGGCGACTGACTGGCTGGTGACAGGAGCAAGAGGGTGGCCACCAGGTGGACAGAGGATGCAGGGGGCACCTCTGTGCCCAGCGCCACTCAGAGCCCCTTCCGTCCCATGATAAACATCCCATTTCATCCTCCAGGCCCCCAGCTCGGGGCTGCACTCTGCCTGCTGCTGAGGAACCAGCTGAGGCATAGGAGGCTGGGCCTGTGTCCAGGTCCAAAGCCCGCATGAAAGACTTTCTTCCCTTCTTTGGATTAAAGCCAGAATTTGAAGAAAATCTATAAAAATTTAAGACAGAAGATTCACCATGTGGGTGTAAGTTATTTTGCAGGTATAAGAACCTAGTGGAGAACTTAGCCAGCGAAAGCAGACAGAAGGTGCTCTATAGAAGCCAAAGTAAATGTGGGTCTGTGTCTCAGTGGCCACTCGGCAGGTGTGAGCTGTTACCATAGAGACGCTGGAGCCTCCTCATCCGGGAAGCCAAGACAGACGCTTAGCCTTGCCATACCTCCGTTTTCTCAGCGGTAGAACAGGGATCATGACAGGACCCACTTGTAGGATTATCTTCAGGATACAGGACTCTGTGTATATTGCCACCACAAGGACTCTTGAGAACGATTAACTCTTGCGATCTCCAGTTCCCTGGTCAGCCTCCCCAGTTCCTACAGGTTCACAGCCAGAGTGGCTGCAACTCCTGGAGGCAGATTCAGACCCTTCCTGTTGGTCAAGTCTGCTGGGAGAGCTGCTGCCGCTGGAAGTTAAGATGGGTAAGAGGCAGCGTGTTAATAGGGCACAAGGTGGATCTCAGAGAAGTAAAGCCTCCGTTTGCTCGTTTGCAGATTGGAGGATGGTGCCAGCCTTGTAGGGTGAAGGTGAGCATTTAACAAGACATTTGAGTACCAGGCAGATGTGCGAGCTTGGCGTTGTACTGCCATTGTTGTCCGCCTTGTTATTTCAGGCATCTGTGATCCTGTGAGGTACTCATTTTGAAATATATCTTTGCTTTGCAGTTCTTTGAGAAAGTTGAGGAGTCAGGTCTGGAATCCGAAGGAATCTTTCGACTCTCGGGATGTACTGCCAAAGTCAAGGTACCCAGGTTTTCTGTCTTCCTCGTTAGAGATCTAAGCCATCTACGCCCCACTCGGATGAGACCAGGACTCTAGTCTTTGTCGTTGACAGTATTTATGCATTTGATAGCACTACTTGTCTCCAGCTAGTATTCTGTGTTTGTTCCATGAACTTATTAAATCAAAGCAATGAGCAACCCACAACAGAACATGGAGTCAGTGCATGCCAAGCACTGTTGCTTGTCTTAGTCTCAAAATGCCCACTGCCGTTTTGGGGGTTACCTTCCTCCACCTTCTGTGTCACAGAAGCCTCTAAGCCAGTAGCATGCGAGCCATTATTTCCACTCCCTGTTCCTTAAGCTTGGAAGCATCCTTCAGCTCTCCTTCTGGCTGAAGTTTGTGGAAGGGTTGGGCGCAGTGCTTGTGGCCACAGGAACACTCGTTCACTGGGTCTGAATCCAAATTCCACGTATGGGGATGCTGGTGACCACACTGGAAACCCCGTCCCTTTGCCTATGCCCTTCCTCGGGGCCGTAAACTCGGAAGAATGGTTAAGAACGAAGCACTGAAAAGAAGAGCCTTCCTCCTAAATCTCTAGTGAAAAACCTCACTGTGTCTCCTGGGGTGGGGGGTACACAAAGCAAAAGGCTCCCCGCCCCCACCGGCAGATGTGAAATGATAAACCCCCAAGGGGAAGGCATGAGGCCGAGGGAAAAATGAACTCAGTTGTAGTCAGAACTACCCAGAGGCAGCCACGGGGCGCAAAGGTAGCTCCTTACCCCTTCATTTTGCTGTGTGTTGGGAACTTCTGTTTGTAGCAGCAGTTGTGGGGCTTTTGCTTAGGAGTGTGCCTGGATGCTTTTCAAGTGGAAATGGAGAATCAATGAGCCATGTCCCCAGACCCTCCAGAGGCCCAACGCCAACACAGATTTGCCATGGAAGGAAGTCCTGAGGCTGGTGCCTGTGAAAGCTAAAGTGGGCAAGAAAGGACAGAGCCCAAGGTACAGGCCGTCCTGTTCCTCCCAGGGCCTGCAATGTCCCCAGCTCAGCCTGGCCTGTGCTTGCTTCGAAGGATGCAGCTGAGGCTGCCCCAGAGGGCCCACAGCTGTACAAATCAAGTCAGCAGCCGACTAACTTGAGAGATCTGAGGGGGAGCCGCACATCACCAGCCACCCCAGGAATCGGGTGTGGGGAGCTGGCCAGAGCTAAAACGGCAGGCACAACTGTGTCTGAAAAGCAGCTCCATCCCTAGTGGCCCTAAAGTTCGTGCTTTCTACACTGAGTCTGCTCTGTCTCGGTGTCTCACATGTTTCTTCCTAGATAGACTTCTGAGCGAACGTGCCTGAGAGGGAGACTGAAACTCCCGCTAGTGTGGTCAAATCTTTGGACATCGGCAGCGTCACAGACCCGAAAGGAAGACAAAGAAACAGATTTCCTAAACAGACCTAGACCGCGTCCCTCCGTGACTCACATTCTAGCAGACACTATTTTTCTTGAGCTACTCTTGGCCTGAGACGTGCTTATCTGAGGCGAACTGGGCCTTCCAGGGGTCCTCCGGGCGGGCACGCCGCCGAGCCACTCTGCGGTCAAAGTCCCCCTCACCCCTCACCAGTTTTATGTAGTGTCGGCCTATTTATTCCGCTGCTTATTCATCTAAGAAATGTCATCCAGATGTTCTCATGGCTTGTGCTCCAGAAACCTGGGCCAGCGAGCAGAGCCAGGCACACAGGAATTAGGGAGGCCTTGGAATGTGGCATCTTAAAGGGAATCTCACTGGTTTCCTCCACTCGAACCTTAACCTCTCTTTTCCCTTTCTGAAATCTCTGCTAGACTACTTTTTGTTGGAATGTGCTTGCAAAAGGACAGTTTCTTTTTCTGACTCCATTACTACTATGCCCAGTAAATGATAACCAGCTATTTGGGGCTCCACTGTGTAACAGACCGGCCTGGCCTTGTGCTTGGAACACCCAGCAAGACCCACAGAGAAGCAGCTCTGAGATGAAGCTGCTCAACTTCAGCCAAACGAACGTGACTGTGGAGCCGGGGTCGTGTTTGAGGCCTCGGGTCATGCGGAGCTAATTTAGTGCTTTGGGTGTCTGGTGATTTCCTTTGCAAAACATGACAGAAATGCCAAGCGCTGGAGAAGTGTTGTACACAGGAGGCCGACTGTTCTCTGTGTTGCCTTGTTTCTCTGAAAGCAGCTGTAAGTGCAGGACAGCGTCAGGGCCTACGGTGTGGCCCCTGCTCCAAGCTGGCAGCTGCAGGTTTACCGGTTCACCGTGGCATTGATGTGAAGCTGCTTCAGACTGAAGCAGTTTGATCTGGGCTCAGAGGAGACTTTAGGAAGTGACTTCCGATCCTGGCCTCTGTTCTCACCAGCAGTGGGCAGAAAGCATGGTTCCTTGGACCTCCGGACTCTCTCTGTCTTGGTCAGGACCATTGACGCCTGCCATGTGTGGCTGTGCATTCAGGGCCACTGCTGAAAGGCCAGCTCCGCTCCTACGCGGCAGCCCGCTGTGGCCGGAACCGGAAGAGCGGTTCTTTCTCTCGGTGCTGTTCCATCCCCACCATCCTGACAGGAAGTGGTGACATTATTCCCTCAGTGGTCACAGCTCGTCCCAGGCTGGAGGGGCCGAATGAGCAGCAGCAGTTATGGAGTGAATCTGCTCGAGGCCCTGCCTAGAGCTTTGTGTTACAGGAGCTGATTTCATCTAGGCAAGGTCATTTTTTGAAATGTTTTTCAATAGATACCTAAAAACAGAAATCCTACACACTTGCTGGGGTACTGTGCGATGTTTTGAAGCGTGGATATATTGTACAATGTTTAAATCAGGGGAAGCATACCCACCTCAAGCACTTAGCGTCTTTATGATGAAAGCATTCACACCCCTTTCTTCTAGTGTTTTGAAATAAATGGTCACCCTTCTGTGCAATAATGCACCAGAAATTCATGGTCCTGTGTCATAATCACAGGTAGGTGTGACTTAGTGTCCATCCACTGTGCTGTCCCCAGCTTCTGGTCACTGGCACTCTCCTCCCAGCTTCTCCAAGAATGAATATGAGTGGAATCGCGTGAAACTGGTCTTCCTGTGCATGGCTTATTTTGCTTAACGTAGCGATCCTGGTTCTATGTATGTTGTCACAAGTGACAGGGTTTCCTCTTGTGGCTGCGTGGTATTCTGCGGTATGTGTGTACCCCTGTTCTTTGTGTGGTCATCAGCTGGTCTGTCTTCATTTCTTGGCTACTGTGAATGGAACTGTGTTCACCTTTAACATACTGATTTCACTTCCTTCAGATGAACACCCAAGAGGTGGGATTGCTGGATCATACAGTAATGGTGTTCCTGTTTTTGGAGGATCCTCCATACTGGTTTCCATAATTACTGTACTAATTTACATTCCCATCAGCAGTGACAAGAGCTCCCTTTTTGTTGCACATCTTCACCAGCATTTCTGACCTTTGATCTTTTTGATAATATCCGTTATCTGCAGTGTGGCTATCTAAAACGTCCCTCAGAATTCTCATGCGTTCCCAGGTGGAGCTTTGGGGAGGGCTGTAACTTCTCTGGTAAATTAATTCACCAATGGATTGCCAGTTTGTTATTGGGAGGTGACCGTGACTGAGGACGTGGGCCTAGAGGAGGAAGTAGATCAAGGCGGATGTGACCTTGGGAACTACGTCTCTCTGGCCCCAGCTCTGTCTTTTCCTTTCTGCTCCCTGGTTACCCTGAGGTGAGCATCTTTACTCTGCCATGATGTGTCTACCTCACCACAAGCCGAAGTGATGGAGCCACTTACCATGGGCTGTAACCATGGAAACCATGAGCCCAAATGAACCTTTCCTTCTGAAGTTGTTACCTTCAGGAATTTTGTCACAGTGCCAGAAGGTAGACGGGTGCAGAGGTGAAACCTCACTGTGGCTTTGATTTGTGTTTCCCTGATGATTAGTGTGGTGATGCTGGCCTATCCCAGATGTCTTCTTGTGAGAAATGTCTTCTTAGGTCTGTTACCTACATTCTAGTCAAGTTGGTTCTTGCTGTTGTTTTTTGTTTGTTGTCTGTTAAATTCTCTAAATATTTCAGATATTAAACCTTTGTCAGAAGTACTGTTTGCAAGTCGGGCGTGGTGGCGCACGCCTGTAATCCCAGCACTCGGGAGGCTAAGGCAGGAGGAGCACTGTGAGTTTGAGACCAGCCTGGGCTACATAGTGCGTTCCAGGTCAGTCTCAACTACATGGTGAGACCCTGTCTCAAAACACCAGAAAACAAAAAAGAAGTACAGTTTGCAAATATTTTCTCCCAGTCTGTAGGTTGCCTCTTCACACTGCTGATTTCTCTCCTTTGCTGAGCAGGAGCTTTTTAGTTTGGTAGAATTCAATTTGTCTATTTTTGTCTCTCTTGCCTGTGCTGTAGGGGATTCTGTCCAAAAATCCGTATGCATTCCAATGCCCCAAAGCATTTCCCCTCTGCTTTCTTTTAGTAGTGTCATGGTGTCAGGTGTCTGTAATCCATTTTGGAATTGAATTTTGCTGCAGGAGAGAGACGAGGTCCAGCTTCATTCTTCTGCATGTGGGTACCAAATTTTCCTAGTGTCATGTATTGAAAACACAGTCTTGTCTTGCATGTACACCTCGCTTCTTTGTTGAGCACCATTTGGCTGTAGGTGTGTGGTTTACTTCCAGGCTCCCTATTCTGTTCTGTTGGCCTACGTGTCTGTTTCCAGCCAGTAACATATGTTTTACTACTATACTTTTGTGGGGTGTTTTGAAGTTAGTGTGACATCTACTGCTTTATTCTTTTTGCTCAAGATGGCTTGGGCTGTACGAGATAGGGACGTCTTTTTCATATCCCTGTTGTGCTGTTGTACGGGAGAAATGTGAGGCACAGACCAGGCAACCACTTAGCTGTGGAGTTGGGATCAACGCCTCAAGGACCTGGTGATAGCACCAGACTCTGGCCTGGGGCCCTGTTGTCTCTCAGATTAACAGTCAGTCATTATGCAAATGGCTTCCTTTGGCAGAGGTGTAGAGCAATAAACGGATTCTTCTGCTTGTGCAGATACTCCGGCCCACTTGAAGGACAGTTTCTCCTGTGCTGTATAGCAGGGGCACAGGCACTATGGGCAATGCTCACCCCTCTGCCCCGGATCTCCGTTAGCAACACCGTTAGCAACATCCCATCGCATCCCAGAAATCACCCTAGACCGCCGTTTCCTGCTTTGGGTCCCACATTTGGCCTCTCACTGGGCCTTGGGCACGTTCCCTCCTCGGCTTTTCTCAAATGCCCCCTCCTTTCCACTCTGCAACTGCTTATCGGCTGGACCTCGGTCGTCCATCACCAGAAGGGCTGTCATAGCGTATGACTGGGCTCCTGGCCCCTTCCGTGCCCCTAGCCCGCACCAGGCTCCACACTCTCCCAGTCGTCTTTCCATCCAGCTGTCAGACAGGACAAATCAGACCTCGCCGTCCTCTGCTTAGAAGTGTTCCAAGTCGCCTCACTGCCCAGTCCCCTGGGAACCGGGGGCCCCACCACACTGAACCCCCGTGCACTGCACTTGCCTGCACAGCGCCTCCTCCCGGCTGGGTGCCTTCCTGCAACCTCTCCCTACAAGCTTCTCAGCAGGACTCAGACTTGGCCCCAGCAGCCGGGATCCCAGCTCTCTGGGCTGCTCAGCAGCAGCGTGTGGCCTCTGCAGTCTGTTAGTGCTGTCCCCTTGAAAAGGCCTCTTTGCTCCACTACAAGGTACCCACAGGCACAAGATGGATCTCGTGTGTCCTCCTTTTCCCAGAGCCCAGTCCAGGGCATGATCACTTTTGCTTGAGGAAGAACTTAACATGTGCGGAAGGTTTTATCAAATGCATCTTATTTGCAAAGCATTGCTTGATTAGCTGTAGTATTCCTCGTAGAATAGGACAAGAAGAAAATCTTTGAATTTATCAGTAGATGCGGGGCATAGATCTGAATTACAGGTGTCTGGGGAGGCTCTGGTCTCCAGGGGTCTGCCTTCTGCAGGCTCTGAGATCCAGGAGCGCTCTGTGCCTGGCACCTTACGGAGGTGGTCTGGGTAGGCAAGAGTACAGTGACCAAGATGACTGGCTGTGTGTGCTCAAGGCCACAGGATTCAGGCTTCTCGTGAAAATAAGAGTCCAAGCACGCTGTTTGGAGTAGTTACGTCCTAGCGCCATCAAAGAACGTGTAGTTGCCAGGCATGGTGGTGCATGCCTGTAATCCCAGCACTCCAGAGGCTGAGGTAGGAGGATCCCTATGAGTTCGAGACCAGCCTGGGCTACATAGTGAGTTCCAGGTCAGTCTCAACTACATAGTAGACCCTGTCTCAAAAACCAAAAAAACAAAACAAAACAAAGGAATGTGTAGTTGAAGCTGCAGTTAGAAGAATATTAGTTTGATTTTTAGAAAAAAAATGGAGAAGGTTGGTACTGATAATCAGACAAATCAATAATGTAACACTTGAAAGACAGAAACTAAGGAGGTTTAGTGCTTTTTTTAAACAATTTTTTTAAAGCACTTGCACAGTGCTGCCAGCCTTACAGAGCCAAACTTTACATGTAAAAGCCATGTGTGTGTTGTCGCTGCTCCAGGACGTTGTCCTTGGTCTGCAGTGAGGACAGAGAGGCTCTACCGGGACTTTCCTGGCTCTGGATGTGGCCTGCAGAGCCGCACAGCCTCAGTCTAGTTTAGAAAGAGAAACCAGGCCAGCAAGGCGATTGTGAAAAAGAGGAAGGAGACCTTGCCACGAGCTAACTGGGCTTTCCTCACACGGGGAGTAGAGGGACCCTGCCCAAGCCACAGAAGTGAAACTGCAGGCTAAGTAAAGAACTTTCATATTTGTGTAGATTTAGCAAATTATTTCAAGGTTAGCATTATTTATTTGAGCAGGCGTGGTGCTGCATGCCTGTAATCCCGGCACACTGGGAGGCTGAGGAAGGAGGATTGCAAATTCCTGGGCCATTTAGTGATTTAGCAAGACCCTGTCCCAAAAGAAAAAATGAAAAGGACCTGGGAGTGTAGTTCGGTGTGAAGGTCATAGGTTCAAATGCCGATGTCACACACAAATTTTTTTTCAAAAGCTCCATTTCAGCTTTGCACAGTAGCGGTGTCATAGCCAGTGGGGTTTAGCTAAGGCACGATCGTTGCTAATTGAAAACTTTTCCCAAAAGCTCTTTTCAAAAATTCATTCCCAAATACCTGTTTCAGTTCTCTAATCATGTTGAAAAGCAGGCTAGATAACACTGCCTTCATGAATGTCTTTGCAGAAGTGGTTTATCAGTGATGGCTTCCAGGGAGCTGAAGCGGGCCCCGGGTAAAAATCCAGTGAACGCTGACCATCTTCCTTGATTTGCAGCAATACCGTGAAGAGCTGGACACCAAGTTCAATGCTGATAAATTTAAATGGGACAAAATGTGCCACCGAGAAGCCGCAGTGATGCTGAAAGCGTTTTTCCGAGAGCTGCCCACCTCTCTCTTCCCCGTGGAATACATACCTGCCTTCGTCGCGCTGATGGAAAGTAGGTGAAAGACACCGTGTGTGCTTGGGCTCAAAAGTAAACAGGGTCAGTAAAGTGGCAGCAGGGCCAAGGCGCAGAATGAAATGGACTTTAGTGGAGAGAGATGCTCTTTTCTGACCCCATGTAGTTAAAATGCTGAGGTTGATGGCAAACACTCACCCGTGTACAAACCACTGCAGTGAAGCCCGTACACAGGATAGAGAGGGCTCTGTCTTCATTCAGGGACAGAGCCATGGAGATTGGGTTCCGGCCTGCCCTGCCAGCAGTGCAGTCGAGGTTTTTACCTTCAGCTGCTGCCCCTGCAGTGACAGATGACAGGGACGCATCAGGGCTGTTGTGGGTGCTGAATGAAACCATCTAGAAAGTGCCTCATGGCTGACAATCCAGCGAAAATCATGAGGTCCCTCCCTCCATCCCTCCAAGGTCCAGGGGCTGGAGATGCCCCTGCCACACACACTGTACGTCTGTCGCCGGGAATCACATCAGGTCGTGTTTCTGAAAATCCACCAGATCGCATCAGTTTGTTCTTGGTGACGTCTTTGAAAGCACAGACGTGGGAACGCTGGACTTGACAGGCAGGGAACAGTCTGACGCGGTTGGACCACAGAGGTTGAGTATTGTGCAGGGTGTGGCAAAAGAAAAAGTGTAGAGAAGTAGAGTGGGGGCCTTGGTGACCACCCCAGGAGGTCAGGGTGTAGACAGATGTGTTAAGTAGGTGACAAAGCCCTGTGGACAGAAGAGGGCCTGGCCACTTTGACAGGGTGACACTGACCATGCTCAGCTCTCAGTGATGGTTTCCGTGCAGGACTGAGAGCCACATCCAGGCTCCGATGGGGAAATTCTTCGTTTGAAAGCATCAACCTCAGTTTCATAGTTTCGAACACCGTGAGCTTAGCAGGTGACGTCTATATCTGCACTCTGTGGTGTCTGCAGGTGGACTGCAGCTGGGAGAGCATCGGAGCCCTAATGAAAGAAAATAATAATGGATCCCAAGCTGTGTGACCAAACTTGTCCTAAAAATGAGTAGCTCTTAATCTTTACAAGCTCTTACTAAACCAGATTCACAAAATAATTTTTTTCCTTCAGTAAGAGACCGTGATGGGAAAGGCAGTCTTTGTCTGAGCTTTAACTCCCATGCTGTTAGGGGCAGGTATGTCTGTTCTTTGTAAAAGCTTGCATTTTTATTTTGTGAGAAAAGTTTGCTGAGAGACAGACAAAACCTTGTCCGCTTTTTTTTTTTTTCAGTTCGAGAATTTTTAGTTGATGCTCTATAAGTGTTTTTATTTATCTTCTGTGAGGCCCTATCTTTTTTATCCCTTATGTTTTATTCCTTAGGCATTTTTTTCTTCATCCTTGGGAATAGTTTGAAAACCAACTTCAAAACCCTTATCAGTAGCTCCAGTTCTGACTCATCTCAGGGCTCGTCTGTCTTGGCAAGTGGATCTCGGGTTCCTGTGATTTTGTTCATCAAGGAAGTTGAAATTCTCCCAGAGATGTGTTGGTTGATGCTGTTTCAGGCGGGTAATCTGCTTGGCTGGACTCACTTTGCCAGTGGACACTGGGCCAAGAGCTCAGCACTTCTTGGCACCCTTTGTGGGCTTGCTCGTGGGTCTGGGAGAGTCCATGGGAGTTTATTCCGCACTGAAGGCTTCCCCCCTCCCAGGCTCTCCTTTCTGGGGTTCCACCATGAACTCTGGTTCAGGCCACAAAGACCAGAACTTCCCGGTAATTTATTATTGAACCTTGACCATCCTGGGGCAGGATCTTTAATCAAAGGCCAGGAGAAGAGAGTGTCCATATCCCTGTTCCACCACTGTCCCGGGAGCCCAGTCCTCTCCAGGATCTGCCAGTCTCATTCTCTCTCCACTGCCCCAGGTAATTGTATGGCGACTTTGTCCAGAGATTATTGGTGCCTTCAGGACAGTTGACTTGGTGGGAGCTTACTCTGCTGTTCCAAAAGCAAAATTCCTTACTTTTCAGAAACAAAACAAAAAAAGAATGGGATTTTCTATGTTGTTTGCCTTCCTGGAATATAGGTTTAGAATTGAGTTTCCTCTTGCTCTGTAGTTAAAACAAACCAGTGCCATGGGGGAATTTTGGTTGGGGCTTGGTGTGGTGAGTTACGCAACGAGGACTCAAACCTCACGTGCCAGAGCTGTGGGGAGGACACGAAAGAAAGCCAGGCGATGGCATGAGCTTCCTACACTCCATCCTCCCCCTCTGGCACGCTTCACTGAAGGGGGTCTGCTGCATCTCCAGAATGGTTCACGCAGGAGCCCACTTCTGCGTAGGACTTTCTGAGTGAAAAATACTGCATCGCAGGTGATTGATATGGTGCCCACCAACTCTGCTGCAGGAAATAATGGGCTTTTTGTCACCTGAAGCTGCAGGAGTTCAACAGCGATTGCTCTGGAAGGGGAACACTGCATGTGTGGGGTGCAGGTTGGCAACTATACTTCTGTACCCAGATTCCTTCCCCACTCATTTAATTACTTCCTGTTTTCAGTCATGGCCCCCCAATTGCCTGCACCATTAGTAGGCTACTCGTTCATGAATTCAGCCTCAGCCAGCTTCAGGAAAAGTGCAGTCACTTTCTGGGGAGATAGTGACCTTACGATGAAGCCAGCTTTCTACTGAGATGCGTTAAATAAATTAATTATAAAAGTATTAACCACAAACCATGTAGGGCTAGGTCTGCTAAGTAAAATGAAAATGGGTTATTTGCCAAAAGCGGTGGGAATAGGGTGCTCCCAAGCCTGCACCTGCACCAGTTGGGTTTTTCCACTCGTAGTGTTTTGGGACCGCACTGGGAGACTGGAGATAGCTTCGGCCTGCAGTTTGTGCGTTAAAAAGTGTTTTCTGTGTCCCTAAGTGTCCTGCGCCGAGCCGGGCTCCTGGCAGGTCCTGTTTTCAGGCAGGCTCACACCAACACGAATTTGCTGTTTTCAGTAACATCTGACCCTGGGCCCAGTTTGGTTCATGTGTTTGACACAAATATCCACCTCCCAAGGCCGGTGCCAAGACTGCATGATGAGGTCCTATGAACACCGCCCTTCTCCCCTGTGTGACTCCATCACAGACCCGAGAAGTCGTCCCGTCCTGTCCCGTCCCCCCACCTCCGACTGCACCCACATTCTGATTCTCAGCCTGGCCAGTGGCGAGCTCCAGGAGCACAGGACCCTTGTGTCACTGCCAGCACTCTGGCGCCACCTTGTGTCATGAAGGAATAAAACACTCAACAGTCACTGAAGGTCAAACTGCAAGCTGCCTTCTCCCAACGTCCCTGTAAGACCCAGAACCAGGGGCACAGATCTTAAAAACAAGAGCACACACACAAGGTGGACCATGATTCGAGATGACTTAGACGCTGTCCACAGGAGCTCACTTAGTCCTGAGGCCAGTCCTGTGCAGCAGACATCTGGCCACTCCCACCTCACACAGGATAAATGGAAGCCACAGGGCTCAGGGACCCGGCTGAGCTCACAGAAGGACAGTGTAGGAGATGCAGGACTTGAACCTAGTTCCTAACAATTATGTGTTGCTACTGCCTCTGTATATGAAAATAAGGTTAATCGCCTCTCTTTTTTTAATTGTCTTTTTTTTTGGTACCAGATATCGAACTCAGGACCTTGTCCTTGAGAGGCAGGGGGCGGCACCACTGAGCTAAATCCCTGGCCCAATCTCTTCTTGAACTGAATGTCAGCCCTTCTGTTTCTGGTTGAAACGCAAGGCAGGGTCTGTGAAAATGCCTCGACCAGGAATATTAGGCACATCCAGCACATCCAGAGGCTGTCGCCATCTGTGCTGGCCGTGGTGTTGTGGACGGGAAGGGGGGTGACACAGCGGGGCTGCCGGCCAAGTGAGCACATTGAGCTTGTCAGACTCCACTCCCAAGTGTGACCGTCCAGACCACCCAGGGCCCTCAGGGCCCCTGTGCCTGCAGCTGTTAGTGTGAACGCTGCCCCAGGCCTCGGCGCGGCCCACACATGCGCTGTCTCTGTTTTCTTGCAGGAGGGTCCCTCATCAGAGTGCAGCTTCAGGCCTTGCACCTCATGGTCATGGCGCTGCCGGACGCCAACAGGGACACGGCCCAGGTACATCCTCGCACCTTCCGCACTGCAGGCTCCTGGGTCCCGAGGGTGGGTCGTGTGGGGACCCGGAGGCCGCGGTGCCAGCTCACAGCGCCATCTGTGCAGCTGCAGACCTGCTGGCGTGTGCTGAGCGAGATGGCAGGGATGGGAGCCTGGGGTCGTTTTCGGACATTGAAGCTTCCCACGTCCCATTCATTCGGGGGCGCTGGGTGTCTGACGTGTGCCAGGCATGGTGGTGCACACCCGGGAGGTGGAGGCGGGAGAATCAAGTTCAAGTCCAGCCTTGGAAATTAAGCAATTTAGTGAGACCCTGTCTCAACATATCAGCACTTAGAAAGGGCTGGGTATGTAGCTCAGTCCAAAGGCCGGACACTGTCAGACGCAAATGAGGCCATGTTGTGACTTGAAAAATACAAGACACCATGATTGTGGGAGCTGAGCTGATCACTTTAGTGTCTTGGGGAGGAAGTTTGAAATTGCAGGAATTGAAATTTATAACATTTTTCGGGTTTTTTAAATTTTCACACTGTATGAAGATAATAAGTAATTCTAGACTTTGGGGCACCACCTGATAGAATCTGGTCATTTTACCTTTAGGAAAATAAGCTCCAAGAAGTGGAGCTTTAATGTAGAACATTTGATAGAATCATATACCAGAGTTCTTCCTCCCAAATTTCTCCCCCTTTGTTTCAAGTTCATTTCTGTGCTATATGGTGGTAAAGATCTCTCTTACCAGTCTGATAATGATTCTATGTAACATAGGAAATTTGTTTAAGTACAACATGTATTTGGAATCTTTGAAATGAAGTTGAAATGAAGATGAGTTGAAAATAATTGTCTTAAATTATTTTCAAATATACCTGACAAAATACCTGACACCCAAAGTTAAAGGAGGAAAGGTTTATTTGGCTCACAGCTTACAGAAATTTCAGTTCATAGTCGCCAGGCAAGAAGACAGGGTGGCGTGGCAGGAGAACATCACAGAAGCGGTACAGTCCATGGTGGGCAGAAGGCAGCAAAGCAGTGAAGCAGCAAGCAGCAAGTGCCAGCATCCACCTGCCCTCTCCTGTCCCTTGTGTTGTATAGGCTACTAGTGCTCACACCCAGTAGTGCTCACACCAGTGGGCCTCCCCCTTACCCAAACCCCAGAACTATATGAAATGAATCAGTGGACTGACTTAGTAATCACACACCTTGATCCCAGCATCACGCACTCTAGATCCAGCCACCTCTGGAAAGCCTCACCTGTGACCACATGAGACTTTAGGGGGACATCTAGACACAGCCATTACAGTAACAATATTTTGAGACCAGTAAACTTAATGTTGAGAGCAAGGTGAGTCACGGTGCTGCCTGTTTATCAGACATCTCTGTGTGTGCGGATCTTAGCCCTCATGATGAAAATCTTTATGCAATTTACATATGCCATTTATGCTATACCCTCAGCATGAGAGTGGGGATTCGCCAGGCATTGAAATGTTTATTTCTAATATAGTTTGGTGATTTTTCAAAAGCTAGAGATTTATGAGCTTAGTTTTTCGGCTTTATCAAAACAATGTAACTATATTTTAAAAGCCCACCTGATATCAGTGGGTAAAAATGCCATCTACTCTCTCATATTCCTGAGGGTGCAGCAATTGTCAAATAATTTAATACATTTCTTTAATAAAGACCCCAGAACACCAGGGGACAGGTGAAGATGTCCAATCCACGCTGACGCACACTCACACATGCACATGCGTGCCTGCACGTGATCTGTTTCTAAATTGTGCCTGGGACTAAGACTGGAGCTGTTGCAGTGTATCATCAAGAGCTCCTGCTCAGGAGGTGGCTTTCTTGGCTCGGGTCCTGGCTTTACCAATTGTGGCAGAGCCGCCCAGTCCTCTGTGCCGCGGTTTCCTCATGTAGAACAGCACAGTGCTCGTGGGTTTGGAGGGACGGTGGAGAGGGAAGACGTGGAGCCTGTGCCCCATTGTAGACCCTCAGACCTTAACCTCCGCCACTACTATGTCTGCGCCGTTTCCTAGCACTGTGGTGGAATTCAAACTTGAAAAACCAAAGTGCACCTCTTTGGATTTCCATCCTCCTGGCGAATTTCCAAAGGTTCTGGTAAATATCTATACTCCAGTGGTTCAGTAAACTTTTAAGCTTCGCCAAGTCCTTTTTTTTTAATGTTTAGAACAGCTCCACAGAAGTATTTATCTGTAACAAGCTGAAAAAACCTCAGAGTCGAAAAACAAAACAAAAGAATGGCACCCAAAAAGTAATTGTTACATTTTTTCAACTGCCTTTATTTTACATTTTGGGCTGAGGAATGAAAGACTGGTGTTGCTTAGATAAGTTTTTGTTTCTCGGGGAAATGGTAAATCATTTTCAACAGTAATGCGGTAAGTTAAAGGTGTTTTCTGAGATTACTTTTCTTCCTTCATAACAAGACTCCTTTTCATGTTTATTTGAGCAGCAGTGTTTTCTCTCTCTGTCTTATGTTCAATTTTAATATTTGTCAAACTTGCTTAGAGTAAAAGGAAAGAAGAAAATGTAAACTATTTATAATATACTAAATTATAAAAATGGTTATTCTGTGATGCAGACAGTGGAAGAAACTGCTAGGCTTCCTTCTTAGTACTTTTCAAGCAGTTAGAGAGGCCTTCTCTGCGCCCATAGCTTCCGGCACCCTGGAGTGGGGACAGAGATGAAGGGAGGCCTTGGGTCGTGCACGGCAGTGTGACGTGGCGCTGTTTCTTGTCAGGCCCTCATGACCTTCTTCAATAAAGTGATTGCCAACGAATCCAAAAACCGCATGAGCGTGTGGAACATCTCCACAGTGATGGCGCCCAACCTCTTCTTCAGCAGAGCCAAGCACTCCGACTGTGAGGAGCTGCTGCTGGCCAACACCGCAGCCCACATCCTGCGCCTGATGCTGAAGTACCAAAAGATCCTGTGGAAGGTGAGCAGCAGTGTAGAGACTGTCGGGCCACCCCCCAAAGTCCACCACCACCAGGAGAAGTAAAGGCACCACGACCAAGCAACTCCCTCCGTCGGAGGGAGGAACCCTGAGGAAGCCGGCCCTGGGTGGCTTGTGACCTCCTCACACAGAGCCTCCACCTCTGCTGGTTCTTTTTCTCCAGAGCCAACCAACCACAGATGCAAAATAGTCCTCAAAAATATTTTGTCTGAAATGAACATGGACAAACCTTTTTCTCTTGTAATTATGGCCCAAATAATATAGTATAACTCCTTCCACAGCATTCCCATGGTAGTGGGTATTACAAGTCATCCAGAAATGATCCTGAGTATCTGGGAGGAAGTTCCGTCATTTTATTATAGAACTGACCCTGGCATCCTAGAAGCCAATCTCGACATGGCTGGAGAGTCTTTAAGAGCTCCTCTCAAACATGGTTTCCCCATTACACAGAAATTCTTTTTGACTTTTCCAACCTTTACAAGAATAAATGCCCCCACTCCTGGTTCCAAGATGCTGGGTGGCCAGGAGAAGTTAGCATCCTGGAAGACAGAATTTTTGAGGGAGGTCTTAGGCAAGTGTTTTCCCTTTAGCTAAGCTATTTTTCTTCTCCAGGTTCCTTCTTTCCTCATCACCCAAGTCCGCAGGATGAACGAGGCCACGATGTTGTTGAAGAAGCAGCTCCCAAGTGTGAAGAAACTGCTCAGAAGGAAGACCATGGAGCGGGAGGTGAGTGCAGAAAGCAGGCCCACCCTCTGCCTTCCTCTGGGGGAGGTGCCGGGAGCTTAGCTTGCAATTTAAGACCAAGTAAATGTATCCCATCCTGTGCCTTTCAACATTGTGAAGTGTGTCTGTGACAGTGTTTCCCATGATGTTGAATTATGTGCTTTTTGGCTAAAGTTCTTGAAATAATTATCTGATGAAGACTGTTTGAGATTCTGGTAAGAACTCACTGGAACAGCAAAAGAGTTGCCACAAAATCTGAAAGTCGGCAGTTTAGTTCTAGACTTCAGGGCAGTCTGTTTCCAGGTGTATCAAGTACACAGGGAAGAAGAGACTTTTTACTCACTGTATCCATTCCTGGGGATGAGGCAGACACCTCTGCCTCTCAGAGAGCTCACACCCAACTCAGGAGAGAGACTTGTCAAAGGGTCATGGTGCCAGCAGTCTGGGTGGGCACCGGACCAACTGTGCAGACACTGTCAAGCCCCAAGGATGCAGGTGTGTGGCCGGTGTGGGGAGCTTTGGGTGACTGCATGGAGGAAGTGACATTTGAGCTACCTGGCTTTTGGGGGAGGGAGGCAGGAGGGGTCTGCTGACTGACATACCTCATCCACAGTCAGGGGCTGCACCCTTCATTCCTTACAAAAAGTGACTTCACGTTGAGGAGAACCAAAAAAAGTTGTTTTGATTTAGAAAAAGTTTGCATAAAATTCACCATTGTAGCCATTAAAACTGATAGGTCCGTGGCTCTGAGGATCTTCACAATGCTGTGCACCCCCACCCACAGACGTGGTTTCCTTAGTTCCTTGAGAATTGAAAATGACTCATTTGAAGGATTTTATGGACTTCCTTAGGTACTGTTCTTTTGATGCTGTCCCAGTTGCCCTTTGCGGTAGTTTTGATGAGTCTGGATTATGTTTTCTAAATATTACAACGTGGCCGCATGGCAGTCAGATTCCTCCCTCCCTCAGGTGTGCTGCCGTTGCTTATCGTCTGTCTCTGCCCAGTGGCTTTGGGGCTGAACTGATTTGTCCATTCTGTGTTCTCCTGTGTGACCCTGAGGCCTTTGCACGTCAGCTTGTCCTTAGCCTGTCATCAGATAGTGTTGTTCTTCCGTGCCTGGGACCAGAACCTCTCCCGGCTTCGGCAATGCACCCTGGGTGTGTGTTGGGCCAGCCTGTCTAGGACTCCACGCCCCCTGCCCACCAGAGGCTGGAAGTCAGCTGGCAGTGGCAGTCCTCACTCTTGGAGGTCTTCTCTGTGCTCAGCCCTGGCCTGACAGTGTCCCTCTGGATTCTCAGAACCATGTCACCAGCTTTGCGAAGCCCTGACTTCCAGCTCCCCTCCAGCTGCAGCCTTGCTCCCTTTCCCCCAGCTCCTGTCCACTCCAGCTGGGAGCCAGACTACAGCAGCTGCCTGTGAGTGTTTCCCACATCACATGGTCAGAGCTGTCCAAGTCAAGCGAGGAGCCCTTGGTCCTGAGTCCCTTCCGCTCCCTCCCACACTGCACTGGGGCAGAGCCGGGAGCAGGGGCGGGGGAAGCAGAAGGGAAAGCACCACAGGGCTCTCTGCTCTCAGCCACTGTTCTTGCCCTAGGGCTCCCTCCCTCCTGGCCACCTTTTCTGAAGAAGGTGACGCTGATGGTCTTTGCCATTTCCATCCTGGAATGGTGGCCCTTGACGCCAGCGCGGAATGTGTGGAGACAAACGGAGTCAGGGTGGCAGCGGCCCCTCCTGTGAGCTGGGCAGACTCAGTTCGTTCTCTGGGCCTCAGTTTTCTGTCCTGTACATTGGAAGGAAAAGTCATGATCCTTGTGTCCTCGAGCTGTCACCAGGATAGACTCGCAGAGTGCACACTGGGTGTGAATGCCAGCTGTTTCAATGTTTTGATTGTGAATGGCATCAAGATAGAACTTAAAGGTTATAAACACCATGGGAAGCAAACACATTAAAAATATTCTTTGTTTAGTTGTATCAATATGCTGTTTTATACTTCTTCATTTTATTGGAAAAGACAGTTCGTAAGAAAACTTTAAAACTGTGCAAACTTTAAAACCTGGAAAGATTACAGAATAATCCCATGGTAGTGGGTATTACAAGTCATCCAGAAATGATCCTGAGTATCTGGGAGGAAGTTCCGTCATTTTATTATAGAACTGACCCTGGCATCCTAGAAGCCAATCTCGACATGGCTGGAGAGTCTTTAAGAGCTCCTCTCAAACATGGTTTCCCCATTACACAGAAATTCTTTTTGACTTTTCCAACCTTTACAAGAATAAATGCCCCCACTCCTGGTTCCAAGATGCTGGGTGGCCAGGAGAAGTTAGCATCCTGGAAGACAGAATTTTTGAGGGAGGTCTTAGGCAAGTGTTTTCCCTTTAGCTAAGCTATTTTTCTTCTCCAGGTTCCTTCTTTCCTCATCACCCAAGTCCGCAGGATGAACGAGGCCACGATGTTGTTGAAGAAGCAGCTCCCAAGTGTGAAGAAACTGCTCAGAAGGAAGACCATGGAGCGGGAGGTGAGTGCAGAAAGCAGGCCCACCCTCTGCCTTCCTCTGGGGGAGGTGCCGGGAGCTTAGCTTGCAATTTAAGACCAAGTAAATGTATCCCATCCTGTGCCTTTCAACATTGTGAAGTGTGTCTGTGACAGTGTTTCCCATGATGTTGAATTATGTGCTTTTTGGCTAAAGTTCTTGAAATAATTATCTGATGAAGACTGTTTGAGATTCTGGTAAGAACTCACTGGAACAGCAAAAGAGTTGCCACAAAATCTGAAAGTCGGCAGTTTAGTTCTAGACTTCAGGGCAGTCTGTTTCCAGGTGTATCAAGTACACAGGGAAGAAGAGACTTTTTACTCACTGTATCCATTCCTGGGGATGAGGCAGACACCTCTGCCTCTCAGAGAGCTCACACCCAACTCAGGAGAGAGACTTGTCAAAGGGTCATGGTGCCAGCAGTCTGGGTGGGCACCGGACCAACTGTGCAGACACTGTCAAGCCCCAAGGATGCAGGTGTGTGGCCGGTGTGGGGAGCTTTGGGTGACTGCATGGAGGAAGTGACATTTGAGCTACCTGGCTTTTGGGGGAGGGAGGCAGGAGGGGTCTGCTGACTGACATACCTCATCCACAGTCAGGGGCTGCACCCTTCATTCCTTACAAAAAGTGACTTCACGTTGAGGAGAACCAAAAAAAGTTGTTTTGATTTAGAAAAAGTTTGCATAAAATTCACCATTGTAGCCATTAAAACTGATAGGTCCGTGGCTCTGAGGATCTTCACAATGCTGTGCACCCCCACCCACAGACGTGGTTTCCTTAGTTCCTTGAGAATTGAAAATGACTCATTTGAAGGATTTTATGGACTTCCTTAGGTACTGTTCTTTTGATGCTGTCCCAGTTGCCCTTTGCGGTAGTTTTGATGAGTCTGGATTATGTTTTCTAAATATTACAACGTGGCCGCATGGCAGTCAGATTCCTCCCTCCCTCAGGTGTGCTGCCGTTGCTTATCGTCTGTCTCTGCCCAGTGGCTTTGGGGCTGAACTGATTTGTCCATTCTGTGTTCTCCTGTGTGAACCTGAGGCCTTTGCACGTCAGCTTGTCCTTAGCCTGTCATCAGATAGTGTTGTTCTTCCGTGCCTGGGACCAGAACCTCTCCCGGCTTCGGCAATGCACCCTGGGTGTGTGTTGGGCCAGCCTGTCTAGGACTCCACGCCCCCTGCCCACCAGAGGCTGGAAGTCAGCTGGCAGTGGCAGTCCTCACTCTTGGAGGTCTTCTCTGTGCTCAGCCCTGGCCTGACAGTGTCCCTCTGGATTCTCAGAACCATGTCACCAGCTTTGCGAAGCCCTGACTTCCAGCTCCCCTCCAGCTGCAGCCTTGCTCCCTTTCCCCCAGCTCCTGTCCACTCCAGCTGGGAGCCAGACTACAGCAGCTGCCTGTGAGTGTTTCCCACATCACATGGTCAGAGCTGTCCAAGTCAAGCGAGGAGCCCTTGGTCCTGAGTCCCTTCCGCTCCCTCCCACACTGCACTGGGGCAGAGCCGGGAGCAGGGGCGGGGGAAGCAGAAGGGAAAGCACCACAGGGCTCTCTGCTCTCAGCCACTGTTCTTGCCCTAGGGCTCCCTCCCTCCTGGCCACCTTTTCTGAAGAAGGTGACGCTGATGGTCTTTGCCATTTCCATCCTGGAATGGTGGCCCTTGACGCCAGCGCGGAATGTGTGGAGACAAACGGAGTCAGGGTGGCAGCGGCCCCTCCTGTGAGCTGGGCAGACTCAGTTCGTTCTCTGGGCCTCAGTTTTCTGTCCTGTACATTGGAAGGAAAAGTCATGATCCTTGTGTCCTCGAGCTGTCACCAGGATAGACTCGCAGAGTGCACACTGGGTGTGAATGCCAGCTGTTTCAATGTTTTGATTGTGAATGGCATCAAGATAGAACTTAAAGGTTATAAACACCATGGGAAGCAAACACATTAAAAATATTCTTTCTTTAGTTGTATCAATATGCTGTTTTATACTTCTTCATTTTATTGGAAAAGACAGTTCGTAAGAAAACTTTAAAACTGTGCAAACTTTAAAACCTGGAAAGATTACAGAATAAAAATTAGCCACCCCTGACTTTCCCTCACAGAAACAGGACACGTGACACAGGATGTGCAGGTGTGTGCCCCACCTGTACACCCAGAAGAAAGTAGGGAAACTAATATTGACAGGTTCCATGCTGTGGGTTGAAAATGCACACGAAAAAAGATGGCATCAGTACTGAACATGTGCAGATACTTTTTCTTATTATTCCCTAAAATACACACTGCAGCATTTATGTTGTAATAAGTTTCATTAAGTCATCTAGAAATGATGTAAAGTGTACAGGAGGAGCGCATGGGTCATGTGCAAATCTGATGTCACTTTGTGCAATGAAATTGAGCTTCTGTGGGTTTTGACACCCATGGGGCTGGGGCCCAGGTCCCCGGTGTCTTCCCAGACATCCCTGAGTGAGTCTTTCCCTGTTTTACATGACGGGGGCCCGCAGGAAACACTGTCCCTTGTCTGCTTACTGGTGAAAGGAATCGCAGTGGGGATTCCATGTCAGTTTGGTGAAAGAAATCGCAGTGGGGATTCCATGTCAGTTCACAAAGGGCTTCTCTACACTGTTGCCGCATTTCCACAGACACGCAGTTATTTATTTAATCAGCTCAGGTGGCTGAAGAGTTAGATGTCATCTCTTCTGCTATTGCAGTTTGTGCTTCCATGAGTAAGTGTATCCATGCATCATTTTCCCCAAATGAAGTACATTTGTAGAATAAGTATGTACATTTAATAATTTATAAATATGCCAAAATGTATTGCATAAAGACATGAGATTAGCTTTGCTTTCCCAACATGAATCCTAAAGATAAAACATGTTTTCTTTAGGTTTCAAGCCCAAAGGCCTCAAAGGTACTACAAAAATCACCTTCAGCCAGAAGAATGGTGAGCAGACAACTCCCTTTGCCCCCAAATAGTAGCTCCCTCCCTAGTGAGGTAGGAGGTAACTAACTCAGGTAAGCAGTGACCAAGCTGCAGCTACTGCATGCTCATGTGGCCAAGATCTGACCTTCCAGTGTAGTCCTCTGAGTGTGGCCTGCAAAGCTGGGTTATAGGACTGGACTAATGGTTCCAAGTGTGCAGTCAAGTGTCCTTGCAGACCAGTGTGATGGCCACCTGGAGGTGCAGGGGAGGTGGGATTGTCGCCCTCATAGCCCTAAGAACAGAAGAATGGGGTTCATCTTACAGAGGCATCTGGGGAGCTGGGAGGATGGAGCCAGGAGAGACTGGAGGAGTGTTTAGGGGTGCAGAGGCCATGAACTCTGCCCACCCACATCCAAATCCCTCAACTTCCATTCTCTGGTGCTGGGAATATTAGAGAAACAACAGGAGCTGACCCTGTGTAAATTCATTTTGGCTTCCTCTCCTGGGGTTCCCATAGCAAGGTACCAGCAAGGCAGTTTAAGACAGTGGAAGTTCATCCCCTGCGTGGTGTGATTGGTGCCTGCCTAGGACAGCACTCTAGTCCCCTGGGGTGGGCCAGCCCACCTACCAGCTAAAAACGACAGTGTTTCTAACTGATCCCTAAAGTTTTCAAAAGTTGTTCTTCTTAAAATTTGTGTAAGTACAGAATTTTGATTAAAGTAGGCTTAGGTATAGCATTGTTTAGGAAAGACCTTGATAGAAGTGTTCCGTTTTTACCAGAACTATTGTACTCCTCTTGTGACTCTAAGGCATTTTAGGAAGGCTTCGGTGTGTAGCGAAAGCAAAGCCCCCAGGCTAACTCCGTCACTAGTTAGTCTCCTGGTGAAAAGGGAGGCAGCGCTCCAAGGTGTGTGCACACTGGCGTGGACGCTGTCCTGCTTCCGGAGCCACTGACCACGTCCTGCACGCTCCCAGAGCCACTGTCACTAACTTGACCACATGTCCTGAATTCTTCCCGTTGGCAGTCTGATGTGCCGGAAGGAGTCATAAGGGTCCATGCCCCGCTTTTCTCCAAGGTGTCCATGGCCATTCAACTGACCAGTCACACCACAGCCAAAGACATACTGGCCAAGTTCCAGTTTGAGAACAGGTAAGTGCACTGAATAGAGGTCCCAGGCACTGGCGAGGCTGCCTTGTGAAAGGACAGATCTGCGGCTTGAGGGACCTCACCAGTAGATTACCAGTTTGAAACACAGTTAGGCAATAGAACTGATCATAGCAGAAGCCATTTCTCTTAAGGAATATCTACAAATGGGGATCTTCACACAGCCTTAGTGAGTTTTCAAATGAAAAATACAGCAAGTTAGTTTTGTAGTCATTGTGATAGGTTTCCAGGAATACCATTAGTCTAGGCTCCTTCATGGACATCGTAGCTGGAATTTTCCTTAAAATGTACTATTAATGATCCTTAAAATCAGAATGATACGATTCTTTTGCACATCTGCCATAAGTAACTATAAAAAAAGAATAGATCACAGTATTTTTTGTCTAGACATGCTTGCTCAAGGATAAACATTTTCCCTGGGGATTTCAAGTGTTAAAAAATACTCATTTAGGGCCAGGGATTTAGCTCAGTGGCGCCGCCGCCTGCCTCGCAAGCACAAGGACCCAAATTCTATACTCAGTACCAAATAATAATAATAATAATGAATACTCATTTAAATTCGTCAGCTGGAAAGCAGGTAGTGTGACGGTCTCTAGTAAGATTCATGGACACCCTTAAAGACCATTCCAGTCATGTTAAAAGATGTAAGCTGTTGAGCAAAAGAATGCATGTGACATGATTCCATTCATACAATACTCAGATAGCATTTTTGTAATGACAAAATTTTATAAATGGAATGAAAAGTAGTGGTTACCAGGGGTTGGGAAAGGGTGATTGTAGGAGGATGGGGCTTGGTTGCAAAGGGCAGGGTGAGGGTATGCATGGAGCTGGCCCTGGATAGACCAGCATCTCTAACGCTGAGATGAACGTAGTACCCACACCAGCGAGCACAAGTGAAACTGGGAAACTGGAATAAGATCGGTGGGTCTGACAATGTCACCATCCTGACTGTGACGTTATACCCCAGGTTTGCAACACACTGCACCGGTAAACCCTCAGCATAGAGTACAAAGAATCCATTGCACTATTTCTTAAGTTTATTTCAGTATAATTTCAGGATTTAAATTAATGTAATCCACCGTGTGAGATGTTAGACGTCAGAATGGTGTTTTGGGGCAGGCGTGGAAGATGTAGTACCTCAGAAGGCATGGTCAGTGGATCCCAAGAGTTCTTTCTTTCAACATGAGAGTTGGCCACATGGGGTGCTCACTTTGAAATTTTGTCAGGTCCTATACTTAAGATCAGTGTGCATTGTGTATGTGAGTACATGCAGATGTATCCGGATATATTTGCATACAGAAGAGTAGCCAGAGGCCAATAGGAGCTGTCAACCTGGGCACTTACTCCTCTCTGCTGCTGACCAGACACTTACAGTCCTGCCAAGAATTACAGTGAGGCAGCCACTTAAGGACTGGAAAACTATTCTAAGGGTCTGGGTGTCCAACAGGGCCCTGGTTTCTTTTGTGTTACCAGACAACATCTAATCTCAAGTAGATCTTTTGTAGAAAGAAAATGCTTCTAATGAAAACAAATTACAACCATTGACCACTGACTCAAATCCGTTGAAACAACTTCTTCAAAAGAACCTGCCGTGGAGTCCAGCCTCTTACTAGAACAGTGGCTCAGTTTAAAAGCTTGTCTGTTTTGTCAGAGGCTTGCTTTCTGACTGTCTACTCACTGCACATTGGATGCAGTCCCTGAAGGGAGGAGAAGCCTCGTTCCTACCAGGTCCTGCCTCTTGGGCCTAACCCAGCACAAGCAGAGGAAAGAAGAAGCCTCTGGAACAGTTCCGCAGGAAGTTCCAGAAGCTTCCTACTGAGTCCTGGGCTTCACACCAGGCACACATGAAAGGAGGCTCCCAATCAAAGCCTGTACCCCCAGAAAGGACTGGCCTAGCCACAGAGAACCTGCTCTTCCAACCAGACACTGAGAAGAAACGGCACACCACTGTAGTGTCACCGGCTGTGTGAGTCACAGAAGAACCAGGAGAGAAACGGATTCCCAATCCTAGTAGCATTCCCAGCTAGCCGAACCTCCATCTCTACTCCACTGGCATGACACTGAAAACCCCCCAGCAAGCACGTGTACGGACAGGCTATGGGGGGTGATCATAAAATACAGTGAGTGTTTACATGTTTAATAATTTATTGCAGTAAAGGACTCATTGTGATGTTTCCCTCTCAAAACTACTTGCCCTCACTTCTGACACACTCATCCCATCGTCCTGGCCACTTTCCGAAGCACTTCAGGAGTCCCCTTTCCTGAGTGGCTTTAGTTCCGCTATCATGGCTGCCTCGATGTCGAGAATCAATTCACGGCATTTCCTCTTCACGGTCGCGACTTTGGGAAGAGCCGGATGTCACACAGTACTGGATCCAGTGACTAAGGTGGAGGAGGATGCACCATGTGTTTCTGGGAGCCTGCCTTTCCATCAGATGGCGCTTGGCAGCCTCTTTCTCTCTGTGTTTGATCACGCCTTGCAGACACTCCCGAAAGAGGACTCCAGAACTGCTCCAGAAAGTGGCAGGAACAGTGGGATCAGTGTGTTCGAAGTGAGAGGGAGGAGTTTGAGGATTAGTGACGATGCGTCTTTACTGTGATTTATTTTTTGTATTTAAACACACCCTGTATTTTGTGAACAGCCCCAGGCTCTGCTCCCTCCCTCTGTGTATTAAGGACTCATAGAAGCTGGGCTTCCCATCCCCACCCCATCCTCAAAGAGGAACGAGGCAGGTTGGAGCAGAGCCAATCAGCATCCTGTTCCCATAGGACCACTGACCCCAGCCAGGCCCTGGGGAGGAGGTAGGAAAAGCTGGCACTCTGCTTGCGTTCCTTCTCGTCTGCTGTCCTCCTGTCTGAAACCTTCCACCACCTCCCACAAGCGTCGGGAGCCAAACCACAGCAGAGACGAGCAGATGACATCTCACCGGCAATCCGCAGATGACAACGCATGGAAAAGATACCCGATGTTAGCCAGTAAGGAAACGCAAATCAAGAGCACGTTGATGGGCACCGTACAACTACAAGGGCGCTAAAGTCAAACATACTGACAACACCAAGCACAGAGGCGGAAAAAGCGAGCCACTCATGCATACGGTGGTGGCAGGAATGTAAAATAGTTCAGTCACTGCAAAACAGTTCGATAGTTTCTTACAAGGTTAAGTATCCAACTGTCCTATAATCCAGCTTTCCTATTACAAATTCTCATTTATTCCTATTCCAAATTCCTATTTATCTCAAAGAAATGAAGACTATGCCCACATAAAAACCTTTACACAAACTTACAATAGCTCTATTTAAACAATTGAAACTGGATAAAACCTAGCTGTCCTTCAGCAAGTGCATTCCTGAGCAGACTGATCCACGCCAGCCAGGGCGTAGCAGTCAGCAGTGGAAACAACTGGGGCATCGCTGAGGACCTGTGCCGAGTGGGTGGGTGTGAGCAGCGCAGAAGGTCCCCACCCCTAGTGCATTCCTGAGCAGACTGATCCACGCCAGCCAGGGCGTAGCAGTCAGCAGTGGAAACAACTCGGGGCATCGCTGAGGACCTGTGCCGAGTGGGTGGGTGTGAGCAGCGTAGAAGGTCCCCACCCGCCGTTTGCATTCGCACAACATCTGTGAGACAACGCATTTACAGAAACGCGGACCAGGGCAGGGCTGCCATAGGTCAGGCTGTGTTAGCTGGGGGAGAGGCAGGAAAGGGCAGTGGGGGTCCTTATGATGGGAACCTCCGGCGTCTTTACAGAATAACTCAGATGTTTTGGTCTTAAAATTGAAGGGGAGTTTCACTGCTTTTCCTACTGGGAGAAGCTGGGTAAAGGGTGCACAGATCGTGTATCTATTATCTTACTTCTCCAGCAAATCTTTCATTATCTAAGAAGGTTGATTAAACAAACAGGAAAGTAGGGCACACATCCTGCTTCCACATGACCAAAAGGCCAGGACAGTCTGATCAAAAAACCAAGCTCAAAGTCCTGCTTCCACACGACCAAAAGGCCAGGACAGTCTGATCAAAAAACCAAGCTCAAAGTCTTACCCAAATTCAGGTGGAGATCAGTGCTGGTTTTTGAGATCCTTCTACCCTAACATTCTAGTTTGGGGTGCACAAAATTAACAGAGCAGTTACTTTCTCTGACTTGCTTTTCTTCATAAGGCAGTTTTGTGAAAAGTCAGCCTTAGACAGCTTGCAGAGCCTTCGGCAGCCTAAGAAACCTGCAGGCTGAGGACAGTTTGCCTTTCAGCAGTGTTCAGCAAGTGCCCCAGTGAACCTTACTTCTCTTGTGCGCCAAGAGCTGTAGCCAGGACACAGCAGCTGCTCGCCAGCCAGGCCTGATGGGGCCTAGTGAGGAGCCCGGTGGGCATGGCGGGAACGGACTGCCTGCTACAGGCCTCATTCCTGCCCGGAGCCCTCCCAGCCTCCCCAGCTTTCTGCTTCCTGTCCAAGTCAAACAGGAAAAAAAAAAGTTGTTAACCTCAGTCATAGCAGGGTTTTGTGACATATATTTCATCAAGGCAGAGTGAATTATTTGTTGCTGGGTTGTCTAATACAAAATCTCCCTTTAGAGCATGAAATGGGATTAAAATTATGCTGCCTTCCTGTCTTTTTAGTCGTGGCTCATCAGAATGTATTCAGATTCAGAACCAAAGGTTATATGAAATTGGAGGAAATATAGGTAAGCATTTATTAATCATTTCTACTTCTAAATTTTCTGAGAAAATTATTCTAACACTATGCTGCTATTAATATAAAGGTATATTTTACACTTTCTTAGATTAAAAGCCAGAAGTACATTTCTGGGTTTTTTTCCGACCTTGTGGAGGAAGTTTCATGAGTTGTCTACCATGTTCTCCAGATCTAAGGCAGGATTTCTTAGTTGTGGTGATGGAGTAGACTTGGATCTTTCCAGTGAGACTGGAAAGTCTCTTTCTGAAGACTCATGGAGGGGAAAACATAAAAGGGAGAGGACAGGATGCTCCAAACCTTAACGTCCTGTCCTTCTCATTGCTTTAGCTCAGCCCGAGATCCTTCTTCCTATTGTCCTGCGGGGAGGCAGGACCATGGGAAAAATGGGTTCTGCCCGCGCCTCTGCCCTGTGTCCCCCTCATCCCGTCCTCACAAACCCTGCCAATGCCTCCCTATAGCTACCACGCTCCAGCTTTTCCCTCCGTCCCTCCTGCACCTCAGCACAGTCCCCCTCTTACTCAGGCCACAGGCTGGGCCCCCCAATCTTCCCAGCCTTCTCAGCTGCTCTACCAATCTTTCACTTGTTTTCTTTTTTTTCTACTGGGGATCGAACTTGGGACCTTGCGCTTGAGAGGCAGGCAGCAGGACCGTGGAGCTAAATCCTTGGCCCCATCTTTCTCTTCATTGAAAAATGCTTTCTTTTCCTGCCCTTGAGGCTGACCTCTGCTGCTGCCTTCCTTCCACTTATCTGAGTCTCCTCTTGGACTCTCCCATTGGAGAGCTGGAGGGCACTGTCCTGGGAACTTGGGGTGTTTGAGCTTCCTGCAGGGCTCAATCCATGGCCTCCTTTCAGGACACCTGAATAGTAGCGCGCCTCACACTGGTGTCCAGGCCTCTTCTTGGACCCCAGCTTGCATTGGTCCATAGCCGCGCCTGTCTGGGCCTTGCATGCATGCTGACCTTCCTGAGGATGCCCTGCCCATCCACATCCTCCTATCCCCTCACCTCTGCCACGTCTTTGACGTTCCATCGCCTTCCAGCGAGGGCTCCTGGGCCCACGCACGCTCTCTACAAGCCTCCTTTGTTGCTTTTCTCTCATGTTCTTCTCACCGCCAGTCTCACTTTGTATTTCTGTTTGCTGTACAGGCACTTGAGGGCGTATTTGTGCCCAGCAGGTGCAAGGCCCTGGCCCTCAAACCGTCCTGCCAGTGGGTATCACCTGCAGTAAAGCAACAACATGATCGTTCCTAAATCACACTGCACCTGTCCCAGGCCTGCTCAAGTCACTATCTGGAAAGCCATCCAGACATGTGTCAGCATGTAAACAATCCTTTTATACCACAAACAAACTCGTGTCCTATTTCTCCATTTGATGTGGCAAAGCTAGGGAGCAGTTTTCCTGGCGTTGGTGTGTCTGTTTTCTTCCACAATTTCATATGAGATTTATGTGAATTACATCACAGTTGGGGGG
>NW_022900942.1:65191187-65207583 GCF_012274545.1 Fukomys damarensis
GCCGAGTGGGTGGGTGTGAGCAGCGTAGAAGGTCCCCACCCGCCGTTTGCATTCGCACAACATCTGTGAGACAACGCATTTACAGAAACGCGGACCAGGGCAGGGCTGCCATAGGTCAGGCTGTGTTAGCTGGGGGAGAGGCAGAAAAGGGCAGTGGGGGTCCTTATGATGGGAACCTCCGGCGTCTTTACAGAATAACTCAGATGTTTTGGTCTTAAAATTGAAGGGGAGTTTCACTGCTTTTCCTACTGGGAGAAGCTGGGTAAAGGGGGCACATCGTGTATCTATTTATCCTGCTTCCACACGACCAAAAGGCCAGGACAGTCTGATCAAAAAACCAAGCTCAAAGTCTTACCCAAATTCAGGTGGAGATCAGTGCTGGTTTTTGAGATCCTTCTACCCTAACATTCTAGTTTGGGGTGCACAAAATTAACAGAGCAGTTACTTTCTCTGACTTGCTTTTCTTCATAAGGCAGTTTTGTGAAAAGTCAGCCTTAGACAGCTTGCAGAGCCTTCGGCAGCCTAAGAAACCTGCAGGCTGAGGACAGTTTGCCTTTCAGCAGTGTTCAGCAAGTGCCCCAGTGAACTTTACTTCTCTTGTGTGCCAAGAGCTGTAGCCAGGACACAGCAGCTGCTCGCCAGCCAGGCCTGATGGGGCCTAGTGAGGAGCCCGGTGGGCATGGCGGGAACGGACTGCCTGCTACAGGCCTCATTCCTGCCCGGAGCTTTCCCAGCCTCCCCGGCTTTCTGCTTCCTGTCCAAGTCAAACAGGAAAAAAAAAAGTTGTTAACCTCAGTCATAGCAGGGTTTTGTGACATATATTTCATCAAGGCAGAGTGAATTATTTGTTGCTGGGTTGTCTAATACAAAATCTCCCTTTAGAGCATGAAATGGGATTAAAATTATGCTGCCTTCCTGTCTTTTTAGTCGTGGCTCATCAGAATGTATTCAGATTCAGAACCAAAGGTTATATGAAATTGGAGGAAATATAGGTAAGCATTTATTAATCATTTCTACTTCTAAATTTTCTGAGAAAATTATTCTAACACTATGCTGCTATTAATATAAAGGTATATTTTACACTTTCTTAGATTAAAAGCCAGAAGTACATTTCTGGGTTTTTTTCCGACCTTGTGGAGGAAGTTTCATGAGTTGTCTACCATGTTCTCCAGATCTAAGGCAGGATTTCTTAGTTGTGGTGATGGAGTAGACTTGGATCTTTCCAGTGAGACTGGAAAGTCTCTTTCTGAAGACTCATGGAGGGGAAAACATAAAAGGGAGAGGACAGGATGCTCCAAACCTTAACGTCCTGTCCTTCTCATTGCTTTAGCTCAGCCCGAGATCCTTCTTCCTATTGCCCTGCGGGGAGGCAGGACCATGGGAAAAATGGGTTCTGCCCGCGCCTCTGCCCTGTGTCCCCCTCATCCCGTCCTCACAAACCCTGCCAATGCCTCCCTATAGCTACCACGCTCCAGCTTTTCCCTCCGTCCCTCCTGCACCTCAGCACAGTCCCCCTCTTACTCAGGCCACAGGCTGGGCCCCCCAATCTTCCCAGCCTTCTCAGCTGCTCTACCAATCTTTCACTTGTTTTCTTTTTTTTCTACTGGGGATCGAACTTGGGACCTTGCGCTTGAGAGGCAGGCAGCAGGACCGTGGAGCTAAATCCTTGGCCCCATCTTTCTCTTCATTGAAAAATGCTTTCTTTTCCTGCCCTTGAGGCTGACCTCTGCTGCTGCCTTCCTTCCACTTATCTGAGTCTCCTCTTGGACTCTCCCATTGGAGAGCTGGAGGGCACTGTCCTGGGAACTTGGGGTGTTTGAGCTTCCTGCAGGGCTCAATCCATGGCCTCCTTTCAGGACACCTGAATAGTAGCGCGCCTCACACTGGTGTCCAGGCCTCTTCTTGGACCCCAGCTTGCATTGGTCCATAGCCGCGCCTGTCTGGGCCTTGCATGCATGCTGACCTTCCTGAGGATGCCCTGCCCATCCACATCCTATCCCCTCACCTCTGCCACGTCTTTGACGTTCCATCGCCTTCCAGCGAGGGCTCCTGGGCCCACGCACGCTCTCTACAAGCCTCCTTTGTTGCTTTTCTCTCATGTTCTTCTCACCGCCAGTCTCACTTTGTATTTCTGTTTGCTGTACAGGCACTTGAGGGCGTATTTGTGCCCAGCAGGTGCAAGGCCCTGGCCCTCAAACCGTCCTGCCAGTGGGTATCACCTGCAGTAAAGCAACAACATGATCGTTCCTAAATCACACTGCACCTGTCCCAGGCCTGCTCAAGTCACTATCTGGAAAGCCATCCAGACATGTGTCAGCATGTAAACAATCCTTTTATACCACAAACAAACTCGTGTCCTATTTCTCCATTTGATGTGGCAAAGCTAGGGAGCAGTTTTCCTGGCGTTGGTGTGTCTGTTTTCTTCCACAATTTCATATGAGATTTATGTGAATTACATCACAGTTGGGGGGAGGGGGCGCGTTGTTAAGAAACTCTAAAATGTACGCACATTTCCCTCTGACCTGCGTGGAACCTCACACACAAGCCATGCATGGGTGGTGTGTGCCAGAGAGGTGTGTGGTCTTCATTCTGTGACTTCTCTCTCCTTCAGGACAGCATTGCTTGGATCCAGATGCTTATGTGCTGGATGTATATCGCGTAAATCCGCATGCAGAATGGGTGATTAAGCCACAACCAAGTCCTTGAAACGTCCCCAGGTGGCCTTTACCACACATTGGACTCCAAGAAGACGCTACTGGAGGAGGGGCAAGTGGGACTGCCTGGACGTGCCTGTCCCATGGCCCTTGGGAGACCACTTGTCCCAAGGGGCGGCATCTCCAGCCTTGGCCGTGTGAACTATGGAAAGGAGAGGGTCTCCACTGCCGTTGAATGCTCCTCACACCTCCTTGACAAAGGGAAGGAGGCGGATCCTCCTGGAAGTGAGGCTCCGTCCCTGCTCCAGTTCTGATCCTGCTGCCATGTGAACATGACCTTGGACCTGGGGACAAGCAGCTCTTCGTTTTGTAGCCAGTGCCACCAACAAGTGGAAGAGAATCTTTTTTTATACTTATGTTATATACATTTATTGGCCTTTTTTTTTTAAGCAAGAATGCCAGAAACAGCCTTAATTTCTGCCCTACAAAACACTCCACATCCAAAGAAAATGAGTTTCTAAAGTGAAACAGGCACTGTTGATGCTCTGGCTGGCTCCTGGGTTGGAAGGGACTCTGTCTGAAGAAAACTGTTGTTATAAATGCTGTGCTGCGTGGTGACTGCCATGGTTGTGCAGTGAGCGCTCGGTCACTGAGTGTCGAGACGGTATTTTGTCGCTTACTGTCATCTGAGCACGGTGCCCCTCAGCCATCCAACCCTTCCGGACCCTTCCCCAGGGTTGGCAGTCAGAGTCTGTTTTCCCTTCAAGGTCGTGATGTGATGCTCAGCGAATGTCCTTCCCGTGACGCACCCAGATTTCCCTCTCTGATTACACACAGTTTTTGTTTCTCCTTTACATTTCACGAGTGTAGGCAGTGATTTCTTTCTGCCACCCCAACTGCAAACTTCAAAACAGCTTCGATCCAAGTGTGCTGAAAAGTGCCCTTCGCTCCAGCTTTTGCAGGCCGCACACACAGATTTGGCCTTTGTTCGGTCACTGTAGACATGGCCGTGGAGGTGGAGCTGAAGCGGCCTCTCCATCGGGTTTCTGCAATTGGCCACAACACAGGCCTCAGGCCTCTGGCTTGGCAAATCCAGGACACGCTGAGGGTGGTCCGCTCTGCTTCCCTCTTGGGCTCACAGATACTGTCCGTCTAGGACCAGCCCGACTGGGGACAGAGTTTTCATTCCCCAAAGTGTACCCGTCAGGGTGGAATCCAGACTGAGATTTTGATGGGTTTAGATCAGCGGTAATAAGAGGTACAGCCCACGTGACTCTCATTTGCAGTTCAACACACAAACACAGAGAACATTTTATTTCACGAAGTGTCGATATCATACGATGATACCTTTAAGCGCTTTTATAGAAGAAATCCCATATGTGCTACCTTATGCCTTGATGTCTACACGCAGCATTATGTATGTTCCCCATGCAGGTAATTGTGCTTCTAGCCTTTGGGATTTTGTTTCACTTTTAGAAGAAACACAAAGATGCATTCATTTAACTTGTGTATTTGAGAATCTATTTCCTTTGTCAGATAACCAGTTAGAAAAGAAACATGCATTCTATAGGTCTATATTTCCGCCTGGATTTCATCTGCTTTCAGTATATGCTAATTTGATGTCATGTGAGTTTACATAATGGACTTCTAGAGTATGAACAAAAAAAGTACTGCTTTTGCAACAGAATAAACATTTTCCTTCATGGGGTTGCCAAGTCCCAAGAATTACATGGCAGAAGTCTACACCCGTGTGTGGAACACAGTTTTCAAATAGCTGTGTTGCCCTTCAGCCTACAACTGAATCTGGTATTTCTCACTGTACCTCATTAGAAGGGTTGAAATTCTGTTGTGATTTTATATGAAATTCACAGATAGATTCACTCATTACTTTTTATTTCATAGTTTTCCTTTCTTCTGACTGACAACACACTAGAACCTATACATAAAAAGCTCCAGGTTTTCTCCTGGTCCCCAGTCTTATTTAAATAGGGACCCCAGCGGTGGCAGGTACAATGCAGGAGGTCTCAAGTCCTTACCCCTTTTGTGTGGTTTTGGGTAGACAAGACTGACTTGAACCATTTTTCTGTATTAATCATTTCCATTCAGTCCTGGCCACAACACAGCTCTCAGACAGCTGTACCACACAGAGAGTACCACACGGAGAGCCGTGTCCACATCAAAGCCACCAGATGGAACGTTTATTCCTGATCATAAGGTTAACCGATTAAAGAAAAACATTTGCAGACACACCAAAACTAACACTTATGTGGTTAAAGTTCTTTTGCCTGGTTTTATTCTTGCAGAATAAACAAACCACTACAACGAACCCTAAATTGCCTGCCACCTAAAGATTTAAAGGATTGAAAAACAGCAAAGAGTTGTTGTTGTTTTTTTTAACTTCTGTAAGCAGTCTATAAAAGCGAATGGTATATTTGCAAACAAGAGGAAGGTCGGATACCCAGCTCATGAATATTATCTTTTTTTTGTTGTTGTTGTTGAGACAGGGTCTCCCTACGTAGTTCAGGCTGGCCTTGAACTCGCTGTGTAGCCCGAGCTGACTTCAAACTTGCAGTGAACCTCTTGTCTCAGCCTCCCAAGTGCTGGAATTACAGGTGTGTGCCACACCTGGCTATAAATATTCTGAATGGCTTCTCACTCTCACCTCATCCCAAGTGCTCTTGGTACATATTTAGGAACATGGTATCCTCTGGGAAAGAATCAGAGGAAATTAACATCTTAGGAATATCATTCAGGAAAATTCCTAGAACTGGCTCATTTTTTTCCTCTGTTCTTCAAAAGAGGACCCCTTGGTGAAACAGCTCGCCTGGGAACACTGCATGCTTCTTGGAGTCAATGACGTTTGAACAAACATTGTCTCCTTTCTCAAGAGTTAATGCTGACTCTTGTCCTATCAGCTGTTGTTAACGCCAGTTCCTTACTGTGCGCCAGCAGCATCAACTACCTCGTGTGCCTTTCTGGGAAGAAAACTAAAGGACTTCAACATGTCCATTGCAGGCTACCCCAAGTCTTATTTAAGTCGCCTCGTTGCTCTCCGTGTATATTTAATGATGTAAAATATTTTTTAGCCTACGCTTTAAACCACAAAGTGCTGTGCTGCGTGACAGGGTCGACTCAGAGCCTGTGGTGACTGTGTCTGTCCAGCTGTGTGGTCCGGGTTTCCAAAGGTGAGAATCGATGTTCATCTTTCCTCTCTGGCATTTTCAGCGGCTGTCCATGCACTTCTGGACTGGAGAACGATGTGAGAGGGAAATGCCCCATCTTTCCAGCAAGCACATTCCACCTGCTTTTCATATGTGCGTTTCTTGCCAGAAAAGATTATGTACGGTGGGATCGAATCATACCCGACTCACATTTATCAGCTGTTTTCCATAAATATCATTAAGCAGAAAATAATACGACATGGAATGAAAACATTTCCTTCAAACATTTCAACAGATTTTACATACACACCCAATTTAAAAATAACCTTTCAGTCATTTTCAACTATTTCTTAAAACTCTTAATTTGAAAAATCATATGTCACTGGAAAATGCCAATGCTGTACATTTTCTCCTTTCTCAAGAGTTAGTGTTGACTCTTGTCTTCTCAGCTGTTGTTAAGTAGAACGTGTGTGTTGCATTTTATCCATAAGAATAAAGAGAAAAGCTAAAAATATTGTTGCAAGAATTGTTGTATCGGACGGGTCTGAGGGGCAGTGGTGCTAGAGAAAGAGCTGGAGCTGTGACATCCTTAGGTTTGTGTCTAGGCCCATCTCTGCCATTTATGAGCCCTGTGGTGGCTGGGCAAAGCCACTTGATGCTCTGGTAATGGCGATGGATTGGGTAGAGGATTTGAACTGTATAAGCAACAACTATTTCCTAAACTAGTTTGACTTACGGCTTTGTCTAGGTGGGTTCTTAGTATGTGATTTAAATTATATCTAGATATGCAAAGATATATACATGATCTTTTCATTAAATAGAGAAAAGACATTTGACAAAATGCAATATTCACTTTTTAAAAGATTTAGCATTTTACTGTGTGTTCTGTACAAAAGGTGAAAAAATAAAACATATAAAAATTAAATAATCTCAGCTGGTTATGATAGTGCATAGCTTTAATTCCAGCTACTCAGAAGGCTGAGACAGGAGGATTGCAAATTCGAGTCCAACCTGGGCGATATAATGAGACGTTGTCTCAAGATAAAAAATATTAGCTGGGACTGTAACTCAGTGGTAGAATGTGTGCTAGTATGGGTTGAAGCCATGGGTTTGAGCTCCAGAACCCAGTAAAATAAGTCTCCATTTGCAAATGATTTGATTATTTATGTAGAAAATCCTGAAGTGTTTTCTGTTTGTTTTGCGGGGAAAGGACTGGGACTCAAACTCAGGACCTTGCATTTGCAAGGCAGCCATGGCTGCCACTGAGCCAAATTCCTGGCCCCTGAAGTGTTTAATTAAGATAATTTAATAACGTCATGGCATACAGTTCGGATCTGCCATGTCTCGGATGCGTGTGGCAGGTAACTGGACCATGGGGCACTGTACTCACTGGCAGTTGGTGAGCTCAGGCTGAGTGTGGTGCTGAAGGTGAGGCCTGTTTGGAATAGGCGGGTCACTGAGGGCATGACCTGAAGGAGTGCATCTCCCTCCCTGGCTCCTTCTTTCTCTCTCTGCTTCCTGTCCACCGTGATGTGAGCAGCTTTTCCTCCGCCAGGCCCTTCCACCATGGCCTTTAACCATGAGCCAAAATAAGCCTCTCCTTTAATTTGTGGGTGCTGGGTATTGTGTGTCTGTGACAAAGTGACTAACACAATAGCCCTTTGGGATAATAGTGCTATACATTTTGATAGGGACTTGGGGGCTTCACAGATTATCCATTTTTAAAACTCAGTAAGTAGTCACTTAAGGTTTATGCATTTCTTTCAGATTAAATGTTTCCTAAGAAGAAAAACATTTGCAATTATGGTAATGATATACGTTGTAAAATACTTAGGGAGTGGGGTACTGGTGGCTGCAACTTATTTTGCAATTTGTTTAAAAGCAAGATACCTGGATAACTGCGTATAATGATGAGTAATATAGATAAATGATAGATTGATGATAGGTATAGGTAAATAGATTATAAATACATAGATAGATAGATAGATAGATAGATAGATAGATAGATAGATAGACAGACAGACAGATACCAGGCTGAATGTAGTCAAACATTTATGGTTTGTGCTGGTGCATATGCCAGAGTATGATCCCCTATGCTTAAATTTTCCATAGTAGAATTCTGCATTATTAATTAGCAGGCACATGCATGCTCTTACAGTTTGTTTGCGAACCTGTACCAGGCAATAATTCACTGAGTGCTCTCCCCGTTGTGTGGTAACACATTCTAGCATCCTGGAGCTAAAGCCCTGTCCTCCGATAACAGAGCCTTTGAAGCCATCCATGAGCCTTTGTCACTGTGTCACTCTGCACCACCCAGGGCCTGCAGCTGGTCGCATAGCAGCTTTTGCACGTGCAAGTCCAAAACCAGTAAGACTGTGCCCATTGTCACCAGCAACCTAAAGGTCTACTGCCAACTGCTGTGGATGCTGTTTTCTGGTTTCATGAATCTTTTGAGGCTTGTTTTAGAGGAGTAACATTATCAGTTACAAAACAGAGCTTAGAAATCATCACAAAGTGATTCCCAGACTTCTCAGCCACCTCCCTTTGATGGAGTGCAGGAACTTACAAGTCTCAAGGCTTCCCTCACTCGAAACACTACAGGGCAGTGATGTGCTCATCTCTGCACAGCGTGTGAAGTCACCACCCTGACGCCAAAATGCTCACTGAGGGCAGAGGCAAGGCTGGGTGATAGTCACAAGTGGATGACCTCAGCAAGTCGCACAGAAGGATGCACCCGAGAATTATCCCCGTTTCTCCTCCGGTACCTGCTAGAGCCGGAGCCTCGAGTCAATGTGTTATACTGCCCACGGTGAGGGAAAGAGTCACTCTTTCAAGGCTGCAAAACTCATAGTTTAGAAAGCACACATGTAGCATGAGATCCGCCAGAGGGCGTCCAGCCAACCAGGTCCCAGGAGAAGAGCTAAGACATTCTCCCCAAGTCAGACCCCACACAGACAGAGAAAGTCTCCGTGAATCCTTTGTTTCTGTCCTTCCATTGCTAAATGTATAGGCAAAGTAATGCACACATGAGCACAAAGGCTGGACTTTTTCAGTGGAATGATGGTTTCCCTTTCAACTCTGGACCCACCCAGTTGTATGTGTCCATTTCGTCCCAAGGAATTATGGGCATATTTACATTAAATAACAGCATGTGACAGTGTTTAACATCACACCGTAGTGCAGCATTTTTATCCAGTTTGGCAAAAGCATCCCATTATCAACATTATTAACTTTGCACATCAGAAAAAAGAAACTCAGTTATCACTAGTAACCTTGACTTCGAGTTTACTCGAGCCAAAAAATTTTTCCCCTCGGTACTGGGGATTGAATCCAGGGCCTTCACACTGAGCTACATTCCCAGCCCTTTTTATTGTTTATTTCAAGATAGTGTCTCACTAAGTTGCTAAGTTCTTCAGGCTGGGCTCGAACTCACAGTCCTCCCATCTCAGTCTCCTAGAGTGCTTGGGATTACAGGTGTGTGCCACTGTCATAGTTTGGGCCTGGGTGGCCCCCCAAAGCCTCAACATGGTCATAGGCTGGATCTAGAGTGTGTGGATGTAGAATTTATTCCTGGTGCAATGCTAGGCTCAAGGGCTACCCAGCCTAACTAGTCTGGATAAGACAAAAGGGGCAGGGAGACACAGGGTACTTCTCTTGTCACCTCTGCTGCCTGGTGTGCATGCCCTGTTGTTTCTCCTCTGTGATGCTTGTTTGCCATCACAGCCTCAGAGCCAGCTGATTATGGACTGGAAACTCTATGAACTGTATGCCAAATAAACCCTTTCCCCCTTAAACTTCTGGGCCGGGTATTTGGGCTCAGCGATGAGAGAAGAGTAACTAACACAGCCACTGTACCCAAATCTCAAGCCAAAAATCCTGGAATCCTCGATCACTTCTCTTGTTCACATCAGCCCATTGCTAAGTGTCAGAATAATCAAGATTGAAAGCTCAGGCTCAGCAGCCTGCTGAAGGACACTGCTGGGTCCACATTCCCTGGCTCCCACCTTTTAGGGCTTCATTTTAGTCCTGACACATAATAAGGGTACTTATCTATAGGGTGTAGCATGGTGTTTCAGTACATACATCCAATGCATAAGATCTCACAGGGCCACCAGTGCATCTGTTGCATTAAGTATTTATCATTTCCCCTCGGTATTCTGGATCTTCTCTTCCAGCTGTTTTGAAATACAGTACATAACTATTCACTGCAATCAGTCTTTGCCTAGTAGTAAACAGCACCAGCTTGCCTGCCTCTTATCTGTGTAGATCTCACTGAGTGAGACAGACACCGTGAGCATGTGGGCCCCACCACTTTCCGCCTGATCTTTAACAGCTCCGTCTTTCCAGTCCATGTGCGATTGTCCTGCTTTCCTGGTATGTGCCAGTGGCCTGCAGGGAAGACTCTTGGTGTGACGCCAGGCCCTTGTAAAGGCCATCAGACGCACGGGGTGGCCTTGCTGCGTCCCGGACTTGCCTCAGGACAGCTGCTTGGGCCTGGTCCCAGGGCTCTAGGCCTGCAGTGTAGCTGTGTGCTGTCCCTCCTCACCCCTAGCCTGCCCTGATCATGGGCTCTGCAGTCTCAGGGCACCTCTGTCCCCCATAGCCCCAAGGTCCCTCTGGTCCTCATCAGTCCTTACTTGGGGTCAGCCCTACGAGTCTCATCACAGCGTATGCCCCTGGATATGCTCGGAGAAGGGACGTGGAGCCCTAACCTGGCCTTCCCATCCTCAGTCTTTCTGGGCACCCACTGGCAGGGTAATGGAATTCATTCCAGGAAACAGTTCCTGCCCATTCCTACCATACTTTTCCTGCTCCTGAGGTTGTCTCCCTCAGGGACCAGTTATCTGATGACTTCAGGGCATTTTAAGGGTATCTGTTCTGGTGCTCTTGGCTAAGAACTGCCCACCCCGCCCAGAGGTCCTGACCTTGAACAGGGTGATGGTCTCAGCCGGGCAGTCCGCTTGGGAACCGGTGGGCTGTCTCAGTGGACCGGGGCCTATCTCCATTCCAAAGACCGCTGCAAAAGGTGGCTTGGCAGCAAACAAAGAGGCAGACCAGCCAGGAGAAGGAGATCTGGGGGATGCCCTGCCCAACCACCCTGACCTTTCAGACAGAAGCTGGAAAGGTCTGGCACCAGGGGACCCTGGAAACTAACAATCACATTTCCTGCAGATAATCGCATCTTATTTACAAACTTCTCTGTTAGAAAAGGAGAAGGAGAAGGACAGGAAGGAGAAGAAGGAGAGGGAGAGGAGGGAGAGGAAGAGGAAGAAGAGGAGGAAGAAGAGGAAGAAGAAGAGGAAGAAGAAGAGGAGGAATATTATCCACCAGCACATGCTCAGGAGTGGTGTGCATTTGTCTGACATTTTCCTCACTGCAGAGGTAGGGTTGGCTTTTATTCCTTAGCTCCAGGACCTGGATGGAGGAAGGGAATCACACAGCCATCTGCATGTCACACTGCAGCAGGACAGCTGCACCTTCACTTCAGAAGGGAGCCATTGAGAAACTGGGTCCATTTATGATGTCTGCTCAACACCTGCGCCCTAGGCTTGAAAAGAAGCACTGCGGTTTGGCCGAAAAAAATCTGTGGAACATGTGTGCTACTGGAATCTGTAAAGAACTCTAAGCAACCCAATTTTCAAGTGGGCAGAAGAGACTTAAATACTTCCTAAAAGTGAGTCAGTGTTTCCTCAACATCATCAGTCACCTGAGAAATGCTAACTAAACCAGAAGAATCCTCAAAATTAAAAAGAGACACAGTATCAAGTAAGAGCAGGGACAGGAGAAACCCAGAGCTGAGGGGTCTGTGAAATGGTAGCACCACCTTGGGAAACTGGGAAAACAGTAAGAGGAGTAATAACATCTGTGCTATGATCCGGAAATTGAACTCCTAGGTATTTGCCCTAGAGAAACTAAAGCTCTCATATCACAGCAGTACTTGTTCACTGTTTCGTTTGTAATACACAAAACTAGGGAGGAGGGTTAGACACACATGGCTAATTCGTATAGAAGAGTACCACTCCGCGATGAAAAGGGATAGGACTAAAACACACCCAACAGCCTGAGTTTCCACCTAGTGCTTCCCTGTCAGGGACTGCCCTCTGCTGCCAATCAGTCCTCCCTTGTCCTGGTGCTGAGTTGAGCTCCATCTCTGCTGGCCACTGTGAATCCCTGTGGTAGTAACCCCCACGAATAACGCCTGCCCTGCCTTCTCCAAGAAGCTGGATGAGTCCTTTTTGTTCAACAACTCCTGATTCCACTTACATGAAGGGCCACGCAGGGAAAAGGACTATGGAGAGAGACACCCATGAGGTGCTACTCTCTGAAGCAGTCCTGAAGGGCCTCTATTGTAAGGGCTACGGAGGCCTCCGTGTCCTGAGTCAGTTCAGAGAATTTCCTTTTCATGAGTTTGGGAAGAGCCACAAGTCACACAGTGCCAGGTCAGGTGAATAAGGGGGACGAGGCCCGTGTCATATTTTTGTGAGCCTGCCTTCCCACCAGATGGTCTCAGAGTGGCACCCACATGACACTTGTAAAGGGGAACTTTCAGAACTGCTGCAGAAAGTGGAGATAGAAACAGGACAAGTGTACCGAAAGCAAGAGAATATTTTGAGAGGGATTAACAGCAATGTGTCTTTCACTGTAAGACATTTTTCTTTAACTTAAATTCATTGTATGTTTTGATCACCTCTTGTAGTGGTCTGGAGTTGGGAGACCTTCTTTGAGGTAGGCCACTGGGGACAGTACTCTCTTGTCGCGAGCCGCGACGTCAGGATCCGGCCAGCAGGTCCTAAAGCTGAAAGGATGAGGACAGAGAGACGGGAGGCACCTTTCTTCTCATGTTGCTTGCTTGCTTTATTACAGAACCTCTTCCTTTTATACTCTCCAGCTGCATGGGAGCGAGGGCTACACGGGAGCGAGAGTACCGCCCACACATTCCAGAGGGAATCAATAACAACCATTATGGGTTACATCTGCTACTAGCTGAACTCACCCGTGGCTATGGGGGAGAGCACGTCCGTGCCAGCGAGGTGACTTAAAGTTCAATCATGGCTAGGCCTGTGTCAAGGCTCACCATAATGGCTCGCCATACTCTCTGAAGGGAATAAGCACTTCTGGAGCAAGCCCTTGGCAGAGTTGTGCGACAAAGCCTGTGCCGGAAGTGCAGCTCTCTGGCTTCCTGTTTGGAGAGGCGCTTGCTCCTGTATCATGTGTCCCTCCCCTTCCATGCGCCCTGGGTATGTAGCACAGCTGAGGGCCCTAGGTGGAGCTGAGCCGCAGGCCCTGTGCCTGGAACTCCTGCACCTGGAGCGGAAGGTGCCTCTTCTCTTCCTAAGTCTCCTGGGAAGCCGTCCTTTAGAGAGGGCGGTTCAGTGGCTCCTGATTAGCATGGCATCTGGGTTCCCACCCTGGGGCAACTGCTTTCACTTGGGGACCAGGCAGTTTTGGTCCCTCATAGTCACATATCAGAACTGCTGTTCCTGGAGTCCAAGGTGACCACAGAAACAGAGGGGCTCAGGGAGGAAAAAGGAGAAGAGGAAAACAGGGTCAGAGAGGGGCTGGACGGAGCCCATCAGGTCAGTGACTGGGCCTCTCTTCCGTGCTGCAGTTTAACCCTGGATCTTCTCCACCCGTTCCTTTAATTCAGCACTTTACAATGTCCGATTCAGGTGCTAAATTGGTACCTAAGCAATAGGCCTTTGACAAACGATGCCCCACGTGTAGTCAGGAAGCACTCTGGAATCTCACGAGCATGTGTGGGACAGGTGGCCATCGCAGAGTGCCCGAGGCTGCTGCAGAGTACCTGCCTACGCTCCGGCCTCCAGGCCCAGCTGTCTCTCCCTGATCAGGAGCTTTGATGCAGGTGAGTTACACCTGGCCTTCTGGGGCTACTGCTCTCAGCCCAGCCTAAGGGCTAGGAAGATGGCAGGTGAATGCCGCTTTCATCTTGCAATGTGGAACCTGCCACCCTTTCTTTTTCTGGGACACGTCTTCCCTCAGGAACTCTGGAGCAAACAGCCTGCCTGCAATTCCAGGAGAAAATCGATGGAACATCAAGGCTGCAGGGAAAGTGGAAGAAAAACTGGAGGAGAACAAAGTCGATAGGGTCAGTATACTTTTTCATTTGTCTTTTGCATAATTGCTGAACTAGCCAGGATTTTACGGAGGATTTTCACATGTAGGTCCAAAAGGGAAGTCGCTAGTTGTATGAGGGTCAAGGCCACAGCAGCCATGGTACAGGGCTTCCCATCTCTTTTGGAACCAGCATGTCAGGTGAGTGAAGGGTGGGAGGGAAGAGACCCAAAGTCCATGGGGACATTTCATGAGGCCGGGCAGACTCCCGATCTGTGGTGATGGCCACAGGATACACGTACACTCAACACGTGAGGCTGTGCAGTTAGACAGGCAGTTTATTGAACGCCAATTATACCTCAGTAAAGCTATTTTCCAAAAGCCTATACAGTGGCAGGGCCCTGGGTCCCCGCACTGAGACAACCACGCGCCACCATTTTCGTCATCTTAGAACCCCAGAAATGAAGACTGGGAAGAACAGGAAGGTCTGTGGACTGCGGGACAAGAGGATGTCAGTCTCCGGAGAGGGGCCCAAGGAGGGGCCTGAACCTTCTCTCACTGGAGACCTTGGGTTTCAAAGGGGAGCCTGCTTTTGTCATGTTTCCCTCAGGACAGCTTGTCGGCTGCTGGGGTCACAAGTGCTAAATTGCAGCTCCACTAGACAGTGAAAGGGAAATTGTTTTGGGCGGCTGGTAGGTCAGAATATTTCGGGGTACAGGGAGGACGTGACTTCAGTTGCACCTGGGGATCCAGATTCCTATTTTGCTTTGGCCAATGTATCCTTATTGATGCATGAAAATAAAGGAGGAAGTGAGGAAGCCGCCTTCCCTCACTTAAAGAGGGAAAGAAACTTGAAGCAATAGGAGAACACTTATCCAATCTACCATGCAGCTAGTGGCGATGTGGAGGGACAGGCAGTTCATAGTACAGCTGCCTGCTGGGCAGATCTGGACTACTGCTACAGTGTCATTCCCAAAACATCTTCCCGGTTGTTAACGTCACTGCACAGCTGCCCTGCAGTCACAGGAAATTCCGTTCCCATTAGAGGCATACAGAAAAAGCTCAGTGGGCTCCTTCTTTCTGGGCTCTGCTCTCTGAGGCTCCACCAGAAGTGCTGTCACATCACCACAGAAGGTCAGAAGTCAGGCTGGGCTACACCACCTCACAAACTGCACCTTCCAGAAAGTCTCTTGAAAATGCTTTCCTGTGGAGGGAGAAGGGGTGCACGCAAAAGAAATCAGCCTTTATACTTCGAAAAGTCACAGCATGAGGAGCAAAGGAAGGATTTCCGGTTTGGTGTTCTCCCACATCGTCACTCCGGTTGGGCTGCGGGAGAGATCTAGCCTAGGCTTGGTGGAGAACATTGGGCCCCTGACGTCTGCAGGGGGCTGCAGCGCTCACCTGAAGTCACAGAACTGCCTCAGCCACACCTCCCAGCTAGAAGGGCCTTGGATTTTTCACAGAGCAAGACGTGGCAGCTGCCTCCTCTTGTGGGGAAAGTTCTGTCCACCTCCTCGAGATAAAAATGTTTGCAAACTGTCCATGGAAGAAAGACACAGAGCACTAAGCCACGCTCTCGGGAGCACCCCCCCAAGTGGCTCCTCCCTCCCTCACCAGTTATCCCACCACGCAACGTGCAAGGGCTCGAGCTCAAGAAAAAGGCTGCTCTCTCAGAGCCATGATTTCTTCACCTGTGCAGCAAGGATACTAACACCGCCCACGAAAGAGCCCGCAAGGCCTCCGTGGCTGGGAACGGAAAGGCCCACTAGCACTGGGGCAGAAGTACCGCCTGCTGGATCTTAACACCACTGCCCACAGCGCTTTCACCTGTTGTCAACCCCACCCCACCCCCAGCTTCTGAGGGAGCCACAGTATTTGTATTTAAGAAAGGAGGACATCAGTCTCAGAGAATTAAATAACTGCCCCAAGCCCTCAGGGGAGAGACCTGTTTCCCATCTGTGCTCTCTCCAGCACAGGACCCGCCTGCCCAGGGGGGGATGGCTGCCCAGTCTGGGCAAGGGCGTGGGCTCACCACCTTTCTGGTAGCTGGGAGATTCAGCTCTGGTTAGCCTTCACCTGGCCTCGGCCTTGCGCCATACTCTGAAGGAGGAGAGTGAGAAAGCTTGGTGAAATCCTCAAACCCAGAAACCAGGAGTGTCCCCAGGGCCACAACCCCGACCTGAGCCCCATCTGAAGACTGTAGACCCAATTCCCCTTCCTGCCCACATTCCCCAATCTCAGAACAGCTGCAGGTACAGCTCCACTCCACGGGATCCACTGGATCCATGGGATCCAGCCGCCGCCATAGGGAGCTCAGCCCCTTCCCTGCAGACCCCTCTCCAGGGCCCGGCCCAGTCCCGGGTGGCACCGCATCCCCTGTAGGACCCCGCTCCCCGGCCCCCAGCCGTCCGCCCTCCCTCTCGGAGGTTCCCGCCCCTCTCCCGTGTCTCCCGTTTGGACCCCGCTCCCCCTGGGGTCCCACCCGCCGCACCCCCCCCGCTCTGCCAG
>NW_022900942.1:65207813-65214030 GCF_012274545.1 Fukomys damarensis
AGCCCCGCCTCCGTCCTACAGGACCACTGCTCCCTTCTGCTCAACACTAGCCTCACTCAGCCATGGCCGTCACCAGCTGACTCTGCCCCCGCCGAGCCCCTCAGCTGGGCTACACCCCGCTGGGGCAGGTCCACTCTGCTAACCCCATGGCCAGCAGGCCCTCGTGGGTTGTTGGCTCCCAGAAGAGCCTCAGGGCTGCTACCCTCTTGTAGCTGGAAAGCAGAGAGCAAGGGAGAGAGCAAGAGGAAAGGGCTGACGCCCAGCTTGGGTCCGCGAGCTAACAACCCCAGGACTCACACTTCAACACAGGGCCCCAGCCCCTATGTCCACGACCTCCCAAGGACGCCAAGCAATTATGTTGCTGGGTGAAATCACAGCCCTCAGGTCCAGTGCCACCCATCCCCTCCCAGCAATCCAGAAGAAGCCTTCGCAAGGGTTTTTTGGGGGGATGTCTCAAACCCAAGCCATGGCAGCAGCTCTGTCTTGGGATCAGAAATGATGATGCCTCTGACTCTGTGCTTTTCATTCAATATTTCTTTGGCTACTTGGGTGTTTCGTGCTTCCAAGAGGATTTCAGGGTTATTCTCTCCCGTCTCTGAAGACTGTCACGGGCGTGTTGATGGGGATTGCACCAAACCTATACATTGCTTTGGGTAGTATGGGATGGTAACAATACTAATTCTTCCAGAACATGAACACGGAGATCTCTCCACGTGTGCGCATGTGTGGCTTCAGTTTATTTCATCAGTGTTTCGTAATTTTCATTGTATTTCAGGCATTTCACTTCCGTGGTTATATTTGTTCCCATGAGTTTGTGTTTTTCTAGCTACTCTTGAATAACATTACTTTCGTGATTTCTTTCTCAGTAAATCTTATTAGTGTGTGAAATGCTACTGATTTTTGTATGTTGATTTTGTATTGTGCAACAGTACTGAATCAATTTGTCAGTTGGTGTGGAGTCCTTAAATTTTCTACATTTGGAACCACATAATATCCAAATGGGGATAGCTTCACTTTCCCCCTTCTACTTCATATTCCTTTTATTTCTTTCTCTTGCCTAATTACTCTGGTGAATAAGATCAGTAAGAGTGGACACAGTGGTCTTGCACCACATGTGAGAGGGAAAGCTTTCAGCTTTTCCCTATTTCAGGTGATGTTGGCGGATGTGTCCTCTATTCTACTGAGCTATGACCCTCCTAGTCCTGTGTCTCTCAGCACGTAGATTGCATCCTTTTCATTGTTCTAGCTTTGTCTTTCGTGATTCTTTATCACCTCCATTCTGCTATGGAAATGAGAAGTTTTTCACTTTAGATAATGTACTTTTCCATTCGATAAGTTTTGTTCAGCTCCTCTTATTTTTTATTTTTCTGTTGAGAATTTCTATCATTTCATTCACTCAAATACTTCAAATGTTTTTCTTGATCTTATAATGCATAAAACAGTCACTTTAAGGTCTTTAAGAATTCCCTGTTGCGATTTTTTTTCCTCACCTTGAGAATTCGTCCCATTTTTATAGCTGTTTGAATTGTATTCTGGACATTGTAGATATTATTTGTTGTAGGGTCTGGTCCCTAAGACAGCTGTCTGAAGACAGTTGAAATTTTCTGTTTTAGTAAATCAACTAAGCTATGTTCAGACCATGAGCCATGAATTCTCTCCCACCTTCAATGTAGACGCCAACACACACACACACACACACACACACACACACACACACTCGCTCTCTCTCTCTCTCTCTCTCTCTCTTTCCAGTTAATTTTGAGAATTTCTGTAAGAATTAGTCATCATTCATTGATTTACCTAGTTCTTTTATCGGACTAGGTAGGATTAGGAGTCCTTTGTTTTTCTTCCAGTGTAACACATAATAAAAGGAGGAAGTTTCTTTTTTAGGTTAGCCTACTAGGACATGCTGTTGGTAGTTCATGCCTGACTGCCTTACATCAAAACCTTTCCAGGTTTGCTTGTGTTTTTAATAAAATTCTACGTTTAAGTTAATCATACCTCAAGGATACAGAGCTGTGTATCAATCACTGATATTAATCGTACTCACCAACTTCCTCTCCCTACCTACATCCTGTTCCCCTTTCCATATAGACAGCAGAGCACAGAGCCTCTGGCATTTATCTATTCTTCAGCCTCTCCTCTCTGCTTCTGTAATTGATGTACTTTCTTTAACCGTTCCTCTGATAGCCTAATGGGGACACAATTTAGAATTTTTCAATTTTTACCAAGGCTTTTATTGGTTTATTACAATGGGACTCGCATATGCATTTTGAACACATGATAAAAATTAAATTATTGATGAAATGCTTGATGCACATGATTTCCATTGAAATGAACTACTATAAACTTTTTTCATAGCTATGATCTTCTAATTATGCAGAGCCCACAGATCTTCAATGTTCCTACAGAAAATTGGGTTTTAATACTTCATAAGTAAGCATTACACATTACATATACCATGAGAAAATATCATTTCACGATTGTTACCCAGAAAAAAATGATTCTCATTATGTTTTCATTTATGCCCATGAGTCAGACAGCTGGAATTTTAGAACAATTTGAGCTATGCCCTTGCTGTGCTTTGAAAAAACTTCTGATCACATTGAAATTTCAGAGTGTATTAAACTGAGCTTTTACTGCATATTATGAAAATTGTTGGGCCTATAGAACTTCTTTTGGGAATATCTTGCAAAAGCAGCTTATTCTCCATTTGTTTTATGCTTATTAGATGACTCAGAGGGATTACATTTTCAAGAAACTTGTGAAATTTATAGGAAGAGCTACATTGCTGAAGTATTTTTAGAAAAAAAATGATAAACTAATAATATTCAACTCAACAATTCCTAATAACCTCCCCCAGGTCCTCATTATTTGAGCTCTGGGAGAAACACCAAAGAAATACCCAAAATGATGCAGATCTTCAAGGAGCTATAAAAGAAGGAAAGGACCTTTGAGAGGCACACCCCATCAGGGGGAAACCGAGGTGGGCCCAGAGCCGCTAGGACTCTGACAGGTCCCCAGGCAGAGCATTCACAGCAGCATGCAGTGTCCAGGGAGGAAAGAGATATGAGCCATGGACGCTGAAAGTTTATGTGAAGTTTTTGAACACCTGACAGTTACATATGCTGTCATTCAAATGTGGTTTCTCTCCTCTGAAACTTACACTGGGATTTGTTTGCTATGTCAAGGCGTGGGGAGATGGGCCAGGAAAGAGGGTTTATTCCATTAGCTTACAATGCTGGAGGCTGGAGAATCCCCAGAGGCCACCCACAGGCTGGAGATCAGAGAACCCAGTAATTTCTCAGCCTAAAAACGCAAGCATCAGAGTAAGAGGGACCAAGGATGCAAACCCAGTCCAAGGCTGGCGGCCTGAAGGCTCCCTAGAGAGTTACTGGGGTGAGTCTGTGTCAGTTAACATCATGAAGAGGTATCAGCGCTCACATGTTCACTGCAGCATTATTCACAATAGCCAACGTGAGTAGTAGCCAGAAACAATCCAAATGTCTATTAACATATGAACAGGTGTGGTACAAACACAATTGGAATATTATGCTATCTCTAAAAAGGAGATCCTGTCATGTGTGACAACATAGGTAAGCTTGGAGAACATTGTGCCAAGTAAAATAAGCCAGTTGCAAAAGGACACATGCAGCATACTTCCACTTAAATATGGCATCTGAAACAGGCTCAGAAAACAGAATAACAGTTGCTGGGGGTAGTACTTGGAGAGTTGAGGTTGCAAGTATGCAGGATGGGTAAGGTACAGAGCTCTTCTGTACAGTGTCCTCATCTGGAAATATGTATGTGCATTTAAAAATCTGTGGACAGAGCTGGGTGTGGTGGCTTGTGCCTAAGGTGCCACCTGCTTGGGAGACCAAGGCTCAAGGATTACTTGAGCCTGGCATTTGAAAACAGTGTGGTTGACACCAGACACCCTGTCTCTTAAAGGAAAAGAGCAAACAAAATATATTAAAGAGGATAAATCTCAAGTTATGTGTTTTACTACAGCAAAACATCCACCACATTCACAGAATTTATGGGCTTGCAAATGTAGTTTTTCCCCAAAGACTGATTTTATTAGCATTTTATAACAGATATTTAATCTAAGTCCATAAGTTGTCTATGATTATCTTACATTTGTCTTGTTTTGTATAAGGTTATACCAGTTTTACTGAATACATTGATTGGTTTTCTTTCCATGTTTACCAAAGCTTGCCTATAAATCCATGTGGCAGTTGGGGTTTTTGGAGTTATGTGTAACAGGATTAAATTTCATGAAGGCTGGTATTAGGGTTCTCTTTGTCTTTGAAGTTAATTTTACTTTTTATCTTATTGAGTTTATTGGTATTTTTAAAGTATACAGTACAGCTAATTTCATCATTGGGATCTTGTACCTTTACGTGACAGATCTTGGTTCTCATTTTTTCCCCATACCCCTGCCCTCCCTTCACCTCCTCCACCCTCTGAAGTTAATTTTAATAATAATTCCTCAACTTCTTTGAGGTTGATATTATGACCCTTTTTACATGTGAGAAAATTGAGACTTAAAAATACTGCTTGCTGGACATGCTGTCTGGAAAAGTTCATCAAAAGAGATTCACTATACAATCCAAGAATTTCCCTCTAGGGATATATCCAGAGATCTGAAAGAAGGGCCGTGGCACAGACATTTGCTCATAGCAGAGCATCATAGTAGCTGAAGGGTGGGAGCCAACGACACACCCATCAGGTGAGAGTGGAAAGAGGAAGGTGCAGGAGTGGACAGGCAGTGCTGGTCAGACTTACAAGGGAAGGCGACTCCGACCCTGCTGAAACATATGTGAGCTGTTATGCACCATCAAACACACTACCTTACGGTTCTGGGAGGGAAACATTTCAAACACCTTGCTGAGAGGCTGAGAGGAGCACCAGGTTCAAAACATCTGACAAGTGCAGAGCAGGCAGGTCCACTCGCAGGGAACTTCCTGTCCTCACCGGAAGTCTGCGCAGGCAGCGGGGAACAAGTCCTCTTCCCACAGGGAGAGTCAGTGCAGGCCTCACGTCCACAGCGTTTGAGCTGTGAACACGGAGCACAGTGGCAGCACAACTGGAGGCCACCAATCAAGACTTCAGAATCTGGGCTGACTGCTTACACCATTAGCATCTGCCTCTTCCAAATTATACACGTTCGCTCAGAAAAAGCAGCCAATCCAGGCAAACTGCCATCATAAGGAGTGAAAAAAGGAAAAGCTAATTTGTTGTGACTTACTTTTATTTTTTCCTGTCCTGAGGTGACATTATGAAGTCAGATCTTGAATGAAGGACGTGGCAGAAGGGGCTTCAGATTCCTAAAAACCCCTCAAAACTAGAAATTCTATTGGACCTAGCCATTTGCTCTTAGTTATCCTGCCGAAAGAGTAACAGACTCTGTATTACAGAAAGACACTACACAACAGCACATATATAATAGTGTAATCTATTACACTATATTACAGCACAACTCATAATGGCTAAATGTTGGGAGCAGCTAATATCTCCATCAACAGATGAATAGATTAAAAAATGCAGTATTTATATACCATGGATTACTACTCTACCATGAAGGATAAATCAGTTATTTTTAAGAAAATGGATGCTTCTTGTGATTACAAGCTTAAATAACACATTATTGATCTTATATGAGAAATCCAAAATATGTTAAAAAGCAAAATAAAAGATAATAGGAAACAAAGATCTTTTGCAAATACGATGACGAAGAGATGGACGGATGCGAAAGGAGGACAAAGAGACATAAAAAGAAGCTGTGTTATATGCATGTGCCATGTCCTTACGATGAATGTAATCATTACATACTGCAAACATGTACCAATAACAATTTTTTAAAATTCATGAAGAAATGAAAATACCCACTCTGCTCCAATCTTTGCAGTCAGTGGTGATATTTTATTAAGAGCTCAGATACAAAACATATTACTGTACTCAAAAGAATATTTAATGTTCACAAAAATTCATTAAGAAAAAAAACTTTTTTTAAAAGAGAGCCAGTGAGGTCCGTGCGTGCGGAAGGCTGTCCGTGGAGGTATGCGTTGTGGACGTGGTCCGTCTGTCTTAAGCACATTTCTGGAGACCCTCAGTCCGAGCTGGGAGTGACAGGCACGGGAGGGCTCGGGCTCAGGGCGCCCGGCCTGTGGCCGGGCAGGAGTGCGGGAGGACCCCGCGCAGCTCGAAGGCTCGG
>NW_022900942.1:65214666-65223006 GCF_012274545.1 Fukomys damarensis
CGAGCTGGAGCAGCCCGGCTGAGCCCGGCCCGCTGTCGGGACATCAGGGAGGTGATGCCCACGTGGGGCCTGCAGCAGCCCCACCGCAGTGGCGGGGACAAGGGCAGTGGAAGCCCTGCAGAGATCAGGGTAGAAGCGGGTTCCCCAGGGGCCCTTCTGGCAGCCCGGGACCTGGCCCACACAGTGCTGTGTCCCCCCCAGCCGCCTAGCCATCTCGACTCGGTGCTGGAGCCCGGAAGCCAGTGTGACTGCGTTTGCAGATGGGGACTGTAACATGGGGTCCTTGGGCCGGGCCACAGGGTGTGCGTGTGTCCCTGTGAGAAGGGGGTGAGGACAGTCACGGGCAGAGGGGCGGTGGCCCCAGACTTGCAGACTCCAGCACACTGAGTGTCTGTGGAGGACACCGGTCTGAGACACCCTCTTCCTGCAGCCCTGCTGATGGCCAGGCACGAAGTTTCAGGGCACCTATGTGGGGTTCTTGTGCTTTGTAAGAAGCCACTTAGTACTGTTTCAAGGCGGGCTGTGACAAAGATGTGTACTATAACCACCCAAAAAAGTGACAAGGACCAGTAAAAAAATAGGTCAATAATGAAAGTAAGATATTCAACAGAAAAATACATTTTTGCAGATCTTATTCTTCTGGGCTTTGCATAAAATATGTAAATAGATTCAAAGTTTTAAAAAATCACTGTAAAATAGATGAGAAGAAAGCTGCTCATGAGCTGTGATGTGGAGGCAGAAATACAAAATGGAGGCAAAAAATACAAAATGGAGGCAGCTGTCTCCACCTGAGGCGAGGAGGAGAGGGAAGGTCAAGGGCTCAGGGTGGGACAGGGCCTGCCTATTCCATACCCACCAGGACACCCTGGGGTGGGGAGTCCATGGCGGGTAGGTAAGGAAACACTAGGATCCCTAGGCAGCTGGGTGGGGGTGGAGGAAAGTTCTGGTCTCTGCTCCCACAGCCACTCCAGGGGTCACAGTGTGGTAGAAACCGTGGCAGGACATGGCCAGGGAGTGAGGGCTCAAGACCGTGCCTGGTTCTTGGGCAGGAATTGTGTGGCTGGAGATGACCAGCAGTGGGGCCCATGTCACCAGGAGGGGAGGCCCAGTCCCCAAGGGCAGGGGCCACTGCAAACCCCAACCACACTTGGGGAGCCATGGGAAAGCGGCCACCCAGTCTGTCCCCAGGTCCTGCCTGAGCCCCGCTGGCCCACAGTGGGAGGAGGGAGAATGAGTAGGAGACACCAGGGAGGCGGGGGTGATGCAGATGAGACAGAAGTGCTGCAAGCTTGTGTTCATAGCGAGTTCAAGTCCAGCCTGAACTGTGTAGGGAGACCTTGCCTCAACTCCCCACCCCCGCAAAAAATTAAGAGAGACCCTGCAGGGTGGCACATGCCTGTCATCCCAGCACTCGGGAGGCTAAAGCAGATCACTGTGATTTCACAGTCAGCCTGGGCCACACAGTGAGACCTTGTCTCAAACCCACCCATCAAACAAATATGCTAAGAGAGGGAATCCAGACACGGAGGGAGGGGACGTGGGAAGGATGAAGACGCGCTCTGCACACACACCAGCTCTCCCCGGGAGTATGACCATAGGCACTGAAATCGTGAACTGCCGGTCACGGGGCAGGGGACCCATAGAGATGGTGCCTACCTGGCCGCTGACAATCTCTAGGCCGAGGGCGTCTACCTTGGCGCTGCTGATCCCCAGGAGAACACCGTTCTCAGAGGAGGTGCGAAACTCGAAGGAGATGTTTAAGTCTGACCGCACCCTGTAGCCTTCTCTGACTGTGAAGCACAAAGGCAGGGTTGGGCTGAGCCTTGCAGGCTGGGGCTCAGCTTGGGGGGGGGTGCATGCTGGGACTGACCCCTGGCCACACTCAGGACCTGCTGCAGCCCTGCCCCTGAACGCTATGCCCCAAGGGTTTTCAGAGCAGGGACCATGGGGAACAATGGTTTCACTCAGGAGGTGGAGAAGCCAGCCGAGACACCACACTGGGGGACTTGGCATGCAGGCATTGGCCGAGTGCCAGCGGGGACAGGGTGGTATCTTGGAGCCTGGCCGCTGGGCCCTAGAGAGGACTGGAGCCTGATGAGCCTAGGGTGACAGGAAGCACGGGGTAAAGGGGACAAATTCCACAGGGTCTCTGACCACAGCCCCTCTGCTGCCAGCTGCCCTGGAGCGTTCATGCTGCTGTCTTTAATTAATGCAGAGACCCTGATGTTATGGTTGAGAGCCAGCTGTCCAGCTGGGCCCATCTTCCTGTCCACCTCCCAGGTCCAGTCCCTCTCAGAGCCACTATGAGCCACAAGACGTCTTGGCACCTGGTAATACACACCCAGAGCTGCGTAGCCGCTGCCTTCGAAGAACGTCCCTTCCTCGGCCGCCGTGTAGCACCTGTCCACTGCCAAGGCAGACGCTGGGCTGTCCGTGTCCAGGGGCTTGCTGTTCACCGTCACCTCCCCGATGCAGGCAGCAATGCTGTGTGTGACCTGGGCCAAGTGGACAGGGGCCGCTGTGACACAGCCAGAGCTCTCGTCCCTACCCTTCATCAAATCTGTGCTAGCACCATGCCTCACAGCGCGACTCTGGGCTTTTAAAATGTGATGATCACAGTGCCTCCCTGAGTGTCCAGCTTAGAAGTGTCACTGAAAGTCCCCGTGATGATACCGCTTCCAGCTATTTTAGTGAAGTGTCAGGCACAATGAGGATTCTGCACTCTAATGTGCCATGGGGTCCATGCTCATGCAGGAAGTGTTGATTCACTGGCCGGTAGGACGGCTGGCCAGGCTCTCAGGGCCTCTGCTTCCTGCAGGCGAGGGCCAGGTGCCTCACAGGGGAGGAGCTATCGTGACCAGGGCCCCGGGGGCCACGCAGAGACCCTGCTTACATTCCCGATGTTCCGGGCCCTGTAGTTGGGGGGAAGGCCCCCGAGGTACAGCTTCCCCTCCACGTCCAGTGAGGTTCCGTCGCCCACCGTGGTCACCATGGGGGATTCGTGGCCATCAACGGTCACAGAGCCTTTTCTTTTAAAGTACTCTGCCTTCACCTGCGAGAGAAGAAGACATGGCATGTAGTGTTTCCATGTGTGTGGCTCTGGGGGTCAAACCTAGGGCCTTTGCCCTGAGCCCAACTCCTGGGTCCTTTTTATGTTTTGAAATAGGCCAAGTCACCAAGCTGCTCAGGCTGGGCTTGAACTTGTAACTATCCTGCCTCAGCCTCCCAGAGTGCTGGCACGACAGGCACTGCTGGCCAAAACATACTCATAGCTTTTAAGCCGGACAAGAAAGCCTCAGAGAGGGATGTTCTCAGCATGTGTCTGCATAGCTATGACTCTGGAGAGAAGCTTTGCAGGACTCACTGCTCTGGGAACAGGTGTGGAGGCTGGCTCGAGGGGGAATCAAAGGCAGATCAGAGTTCCAGGATACACATATCCAAAACTGCTAAGGCCTCGCACCCACAGGTGGGTGCCATTCACATCTGCTCAAGGTGAGGCCATTTCTGTACCTGCCTGCACCCAGCCAGGCGCTGAGGCATTTCAGGAAGCAGAGAACGCCAAGGACCTGGCAACCCCGGGAAAGGTCACACAGAGCAGCAGAGATGCCAGGCGGGGCTCCCCACGCTCAGAGCAAAGTGGAACACAGTGGTCCTAGCCGCCTGGGACGCACCGTGTGCCACTTGCCATCGTTGATCAGCGTGGGGTGAGAGATGTGGGTCCGGCCCTTGCCCAGGTCGAAGAAGAAGGCAAGGCGGCCACCGTAGAGCTGCAGTGTGGCGTGGTCCACTTGGTTCTGGTGGGCCGTGTAGAAGACCAGGCCGCTGGAGGTGAACGTCCGGATGCTGAGCTGGACCAGGAGCCTGTAGAAGAAGGCAGCTCGGCACCACAGGGGAACAGGCTGTACTTGTGGGGCTTAAAATAACCACCAGGATCCGGGTGCACACGGTGGCACATGCCTGTAATCCCAGCACACCAGAAGGCTGAGGCAGGAGGATTGCAAGTTCAAACCCAGCCTGGGCAACTCTCTCAAAATAATGAATTAAGAGGGTAGCTGCTGTGTCATTGTTGCTGGGGTCTGTTCAGGATACAGTGAGCCAGGAGGAGGGTCTCTTCTGTTGCAAAAGGAGGGACCAGGAAGACATCACACCCAGTGGGATCCCGAGAGGTAGGGGCAGGCGATTGGGAAGGTAGCATTTCTGCTGGCTCTGAGTGGCCCAAAGGAGTCAGGCCCAGGACAGCCCAGCAGGGAAAACCTTCCTTTGGTTCAGAACAGGATGGAGGAGCTCGAAATAAGGGCCTGGTTGAAGGTGGCCACGGGCAGGATCTGGGACATGGCTGAGTGCTGGAAGGTCACGTCTGACCACTGCTCTGAGGCACTAGGGTCCCCCTCCCCGGGGCCCTGGCCATGGCACACACTCAGGGACTTGCAGGCAGCGCCTACCTCTTCCTGACCTCTGTGTGGTTGAAAGGCAGCACCAAGTGGCTGTTCTGCAAGAGGCCGAACTGGTGTGCGCCGGAAACAAACTGCGGAGCTGTGTCTACCGCACACCGGCCCTGCAAGAGACCACGCAGGGCCCTCAGCCACCACCTGTGTCCCGGGGGCACAGGGACCCAGCGGTGACAGCTGCTGGCACCCCGGCTCGAGGATGTGCTTGCTGAAGCAAGAAAGCAGTCCTGGACCTGAGAGCAGCCCAGCCTGGAGGAAGCGCCTGTGCACGAGGGGCCTTCTGCCGTTATTACAGTGCCCACTTCTGGCCAGGACTGCGCAGCACCAGGAGGGAGGACATGAAAAAGCAGGGCCTGGCCTCCCTGAACAGGCAAACCTTTTCTTTTAAGAAAGAAGAGAACCTTTCCTCGGGTTATCATTTCTCTTAAATGTGCCCAACGGCTGACGTTTGAGGGCTGACGTGTGTTTCCCCAGCTAAATCTACAGCGAGAATGAGGCTGATGCTAGGGAGCAGGCAGTGTCCAGTGGACGCCTGGCTGCTGCCTGCAGCTCGGATGGCACAGCCTTGGCCCCTTCCTGCTCCACCCTGGTGGCCTCCCTGGCCTCTGGCTCTCCTTGGTGCCGGCCCTGGCCCCAGTGCCACTGCCACCTTGCTGGGCTTCAGGCCCAGCCTCCCCAAGGCCAGGGGCCGGGTCCATCACCTGCAGTGGTACCTGTGTCCCTCCACGGGTGGCTGGGAGCACAGAGAAAGCCACACTCACCGGCCGCGGGACAGCCTGGGGCTGAGACAGCAGCTCCTCGTCCTCCACGCCAGGGACTGGCTCAGGCCTTTCTGACAGCAAGCAGCTGTCCAGGTCCACGTGCTCCGAGGCCATGGCACGGGTGAAATCTAGAAGTCTACAGAAAACAAGAAGACATCGTCTTCAACGTGGAGGTGGCACAGTTCTCACAGAGCAGTGCGCGCCTCTGGGCCGCAGTACCAGACCCATCCAGGCACCACGCCAACTGAGTGACACCAGCGGTACAGTCTATTTTTTTTTTTTTTTTCTGGTACTGGGGTCGATCTCGTATCCTTGCACTTGTGAAGCAGGCTCCAGAACCACTGAGCTAAATCCCCACCTGGTACAGTCTGTTCTTGCCAACTCTAGGAACGCCTGGAATCCCACACTGTGACCATGAAAGATCCAGGTTCCTGGTCCAGGTCAGAAACAGGTCAGCAGCCCAGCCAGGTGGGACCTCTGTATCCTGAGCACTGCTCCCTTTATTGGCCTGCAGGGTGGGGCCCCGCTTCTGCCCCAAGTCATGAGGAGGGGAGGGGTGAGCAGCCCACAGCATAGCGATCCTTTCTCATCCTGGGCTCTCTGGGGGAACACAGATTTCCAGCTCTTAATTATGTGTTAACCATGTGCCCAGGAATATTAATACTATGCCACTGCCAGTAGCGCAGTTATAAAGATAGTCTCCACGCAAAACACACAAGACAGGAAGAAAGCAGCCTCCTGAAATCTCTCTTCTCGTCAGTGGCAGTGAACCCACGGCACACAAGTTGCAGCAGCACGCAGAGCCCTCCAGCATGCGAGCCAAATCACCCCAGCAGATGAGCACAGGACACTCGGGCTTAACTGCTGGGCCTGCGCTTTGCTATAGTAAATGTGTTTGGGGTTGCACCTGGGGCACTCGGTCTCTAAAAGGTTCACCATCAGTGTCTTAAGTGCCTGTCAGAAATGTATCTTCACCGCAGCAGTTTATTGACGAACCCATGGGCTGCGCATTTAGCTCAGTGGTTCTGCCACCTGCCTTGCAAGTGCACGTCCCGAGTTTGATCCCCAGTACCCCCCCAAAAAAAGACAAACCTGTGAGGCTGGTGTTCAGTTTTAAGTACAGAGCACAGTGACCAGATCTGCCCATCGCTAATCTAGTAAAGTCCACTCGCGGACTTTCAGGACAGAGCAGTGAGGTTCCACTTTGGCAGTCACAGCCACCCAGGTTGTGGATTCTGGGGGAGACAGCAGCCAGGGCAAAGCCCGCCAGAGGCGGAAACTCACTCCATGTTGAAGATGAGGTTCTTGATGCAGCCGGAGAAGAAGCTGCTCTTGAGCACCGAGGTCTGGGCCTCCTCGGGGACGCCGCCCACGTACAGGGTGGACGTACCGATCGTCCTGCCTTCCGCCGCCGGACCCAGCCGCATCTCCACAGGCTTCGCCTCGTCCAGCTGCACAGTGACAGTTCTACGGCCACACAGAGTCTGAGTGCAGTGAAGCCACGCCCCCCCATGCAGGCTTCTAGCACGTTCCTTCTTAAGTGCGCATGCGTGCTTTCGGAGCACAGCGCAGTCCCTGCAGGGGGCGGGGCAGCCCCGTAACGCATCGAGTTGTCCAACCCGCCCCTTCCTTCCGCTTGAACAGTGATATCCTCGCTTCCAACTTATCTTTTATTTTGCCTCTTTGCTTATATTTTGGGTTTCCCATATAACAGGAGCCAAGCAGTATTTAAGCTCCTGTGTCTGCCAACATAAGGATAAACTCGAGTCATTTCCAGCAAGTTAATAATGAATTTCCTTGAAGTTTAACATAGCACGATGTGTTTTAAAAAAGGTACATCTTGAAAAATAAAACTTGTGATTAAACATTCTCCAGAAATGAATGAAATGCTGTGAGATGTCATGGAAACTACTGCTTTTAACGTCTAGGTACAATAAAGAAAAATCTGTGCTTTTAAAACGTGGTCTATGATCTTGGAGGGAAATACATAGGAATGTTGATAAATACAATTTATTTTCCACCAGTACTGTATATGACTGTCCACAAGCTAGTACTATCATTCTGCTTATTTTCCAGAGTTATCCCAATGAAAAGATGATTTATACTGGACCCCAGGTAAGGGCAGGGGTAAGGCTGCTCACTGTTGAAAGTTCTACAGCCATCTTACTTCAAAACAGAGGACACTGCTGACTCAAACGAAGTATTCTAGCAAGTTTCTAGAAGTGTTTATAGAGTCAAAAAAAGTTCTATGGCTAACAATGCCACGCTTGTGGTCATTGCAGGCACTGAGGGGCACCCCAAGCCCCCGCGGAGGGCCCACTTTTGCACTCGTGCCCTCTCCTCCTGCCCTGCGGGCCACCATACCTCTGAGTCCTCACCACGGAGACCGAATGCTCCTGCCCATCGCCATAGGAGCCCGAGGGAGCGTGCACCAGGGCCTTCCGCAGGCTGGTCCTGTCCCCGAGGCTGACGTGCACTTCGACGTGGCCATCGATCAGCATGATGGCGAAGAAGGGCTGCGGGCAGAGTCCCACACGAGTGCATCACAGAGCGGCTCCAGAGCCCTGGTCTCCCGCAGGTGGTGTGGGAAAGTTAGCACAAAGCGAGCCATTTCCTCAGACGCGCACCAGCTCTCACAGCTGCTTCAGGTCGTGCACGTCACTGTCTAATCTCTCTCCTGTCACTAATGTTGTGCACGTGCTACTTACTCTCCTTCACCATGTCGCAGATTCCCATCTTTACCAAGCCTCACATACACTATTTACGGTTTCATAATGGACCAACAAGCGGATGTGATTTGGGGATATTTTTTTCTAGTGATTTTAAAAGCAGCATTAAGGAGGTGATGGCTTTGAAAATGTCTCAAGGGCTTTAAAGTTTCTGCTGCATTGTGAAAAAACATAATAGTGCGTAGGCCACAAGCAGAGATGGACTGCTGACCTGGTCAATGCCATTCTTTTCTGCTGCCTTAGTAGGAAACTGTGCAAGCGATCCTGGGGGGCTCATGCCTGGGATCCTAGGTACTCAGGGCCTGAGGTAGGAGGCTTGTTAAGTCTGAGGGCAGCCTGGGAAACTTATTGAGACCCTGCCTCAAGCTACACACACACACACACACACACACACACACACAC
>NW_022900942.1:65223335-65230229 GCF_012274545.1 Fukomys damarensis
ACACACACACACACACACACACACACACACACACACACACACACACACACACACACACACACACACACACACACACACACGGCTGGTAGAAGGAAAGAGTTTGGCAGGTCCTTTAAAAGTTAAACATAGAATTAACATATGAGCAGCAATTCTGCCCCTAGGAATAGACCCAGAAGAACTGAAAAGAGACTCAAACAAATGCTCACAGCTGCGTAATTCATAATAGCCTAAAGGCAGAAATGACCCACCAGGCATCTCAGGATTAATGGATAAAACACACTGGGCAGACGGAGGGAAATACAATTCAGTCACTCACAAGGAAGGAAGAGCTAAGGCAGGTGACACTGTGGTCAGACCCTGAAACACACAATGAGATCACAGCCTGTGTGACCTGATTCACAAGAACTATCTGGGACAGGTTAGATCCAGCCATGGCCACAGGAGGCAGACTGCTGGCTGCTGGGGGTGCCAAGGGGAGGCGGGGAGTAACCCCTTACTTCCTGGGGCACAGGCTATTCATTTGGGGGTACCAATATTTGGAACTAGATGGCAAAGGTGGCTTCACAACATTGTGAGTGCATTAAGATGTTCACTTTAAAATGGTTAAACGTGTGGTGAGACATGCCTGTAGTCCAGCACTAGGGAGGCTGAGGCAGGAGGATCATGGTCAGTTCAAGGCCAACTTGTCTCAAAAACAAACAAACAAACAAAAATATACATATATACACACATATAGTGGCTACTTTTTATGTTATTGGAATTTTCCCTCCATTAAAAAACACAAGCAGTCACACCCACAAGCCAATCTCAGTCATGGCCAGCTCTTCTTAAGTGGCTCATGCAGCAGTGAGCGGTGCTTTGGGCCCAGCCTAACAGCCCTATGACCCTGGGTTCTCTGAAGGCCATAAGGAGAAGCTGCCTCCGCTCTGCAGCATGGTGACGAGGCAGTGGTATCTGCAAAGCGCCTCCCCCTGACAGCGTCCCACCGCTGGGGCTGCAGGTGCATGGCTGCCTCCGGTGGGAGGCCCAGGTAGTGTCCCCTGTCCCTTCCAACAAGGAGGCGGTAGCGGCCAGCTGTCGCGGCTCACCATGGGTCACGCTCCTGGCTGCCTCTTTGAGCTTGTAGCAGAGAAAGATAATCAGGACCAAAGCAGAGCTGGAGGACCTGCTGTGTGAGCCCCAGAGTAAAGAGGACACAGTGCACAACTCACGTGAAGTTGTTTTCATCCGATGAGGAGGGAAAAGACCTTTTTCTCAGTTGCTAGGTGACGAGGACAGATGATTGGCGCAAGAGACACTGCTCAGGAAGGAGCCCGCTCGGCCGCAACCACTTCCACCCGCTTACGATGCACAGTCAGACGCCAGGAACAGCTACTCACCACATCTGTGGGCCGCCTGCCCTGCTTCTCCGCATCCCGGCTGATGGCAGCCAGAATGAGGCCGCTGCTGTTCTTGGTGGCAAATGTGGCCAGCAGTCTGGAGTCCGGCGACAGGGGCCTGGGTGGCAGTTCCACGTGGCCGCCTCTCAGGAAGCTGACGCTGCGGATGGGCTGGCATGCAGGGCAGGGAAGTGAGCACTGCCGCGGGTGGGGCCTCCTGCTCTGTCCGCCTCTTTTCCACCCACCCGCCAGCTGACTTCTGGGGACCCCGATATGAGTGACAGCATTCCCACCTCCAGGACGCAGCCTTTGCCCACGCCGTAGGAGTTCCGGAGCAAATCAAAGGTGGACCTGGAAATTTCCAGGTTCTTGATGCAGCCCACGTAGCTTTTGCTCGTTACGCCTTTCCTGCAAGAAGGACGGGAGAACGACCAGTGGAATCTGGGGTTTGTAATTCCACTTTTGGAAGATGAGAGGAAAAGTGTGTCCACCTGAGGACCCTGAGCCGACAGCGGCTGTGGCTGTATAGATCCATGGAGCTGCTCACAAGTGATGACCCCACTCCCTGGGGCTACAGCGTCTGTACTGCTGGTCTCTTACACGTGACATTCTTCTTGAGAGTGTACAAAAACCTTAGAGCTTCATTTGTCCAATCCAAAATTACAAAACTGAAGACAGTGAAACCCCCAAAACTGACATACATGATTAAAGTCAGAAAGCGAAGCCGGGGTGAGTGCTGTACTAAGATCCCGTGGTCTCCTGCTCTGTCACCCAGTTTCCTGGCACTAACTACGCAAGGGAGAATCCAGAGAAGACTGCAGAAGGCATAATCTGGATGTTTTGTTTTTTTCTTTTTGGCATTAAAGAGATTCCACTACAGGGATGAAGCGTGACCAGCAAGCAGTAGGAGGGTCTCTATATACCATGCAGGAACAATGTTTGGATGTTCTAAAGGCAATAAATACACACTCTGCTGAAGTTTTGGTTTATTCCCAATTCATGTGGTGTATAATACTTTGAATAAACACAAATGTTATGGGTTAGCTGTGTTCTCCAAAAATGTTCAGTCTTGATTCCCAGGATCCACAAATATGACCTTATATGGAAGGAGTTTCTGCGCAGGTCAGTCAGGATGAGGCCATTAGGCTGAGTCCTAGCTCCACAGGTGTCCATATAACGAGGGGACAGAGGGACACAGGTTCAGAGGGAGACCCGGGGAAAGCCACAGGGAGATGCCATCTGTGAGGACAGAGCGACTGAGGGCATGGGAGAGATTCGCTTTCACAGCCCTTGAAAGGAAGCAACCTGTTCCCACCTCAGTTTTGGACTTGTAACCTCCGGAACTGTGAAAGAATAAATGTTCTGTTGTTCATGTTGTTTTGTTACAGCAGCTCTAGGAAACCAATACATCTGCTCACCAGGGACTGACCCTACCTGGGAATTCTTGACCACGGCAGGCCGCCCACGTAGATTGGGTCCTTATCCAAACGGTTGAGGTCGGAAGAGGCTCCTGGGGATTCGCCTTGCTTGGTCTCTTTGTCGCTGGTGTTGTAGACGTCGATGACAGCCAGGAGCCCTGACAGGAGCCAGAGAGGAAGAGGTAGGGAATAGTCACCTTGTATACTACAGTAACTGCATGCTTCTGCCGATACAGTGCATTTTACAAGGCCATGCTATTTTAAAGTCTACAAATTTGAGCAGCTAATGTTCTTGACTTCTACAAAACTGAGGAAATCTAGACTACACATTCCTAAGTGAGAAAAGAACAGATTTGCTTTCTTGACCCCAATTTGGAATTTATATGAACCCACAGACAAATAGAGTTATAATATTCCCCAGCAAGATGCATTCCAAAACCAACAGTGGCTTTCAATTGCTACATCATTTGAGAATGTTATGTACCCGTGAGTTAGGGTGACACAATGGAATACCATTCGGGAGCACCAGGCAGCTAGTGCAGAATAAGACTGCTGATTTTGGAAAGATGTTTATCCTTACAAGGGCGACCAGCATCAGAGTCCACCTGTGCCCCTACCTTGCTTCCGGTTTCGCTGGAAGGCGATTTTGTACCAGGACCCGTTGTTGTACCGCCGGTCCGTGGTGAGAGTGAGAGGTCCTGACCCCAGATCAACCATAACTCTGACCCTGCCATGGACCAGCTCGACGGACAGAAAGTCTTTCTGTAAAGGAGAGATCAGTTTCCCACAGCTGCGTCTTTATCCCAAGACTCCCTCTCCCTGTCAGTCAGGGCTGGCAGAAACCTGAAGTCGAACTGGGGAGACAGCAGTGGGCCCCATAACCAGTGATTGATGTGGTGAGACTAAAAACATCCACTGTGGCTTCCTAGAACACCATCCAAACACAGAGGAGACACTGCTCATCGACCCAAGCCCGCAGTTCACTCGGACACAAAATCTCCTCAGTCTTGGTTACTTAGCCTGACAAATGGACGAACCCTAAAAAAGAGGCCTACAGACTGAGGGGCAGGGATGACCAGCCAGTGCACGAAGTACAGTGGGAATGTGGGGCTCCTGGCTGTGAGGGAAGCCACCATGGTCACAGTGAGCACAGACTAAGGCTTCTTATCCAACTCAAATTTAGTGCCACGTGCTTAACTGCCACCTATGCCCAAAAGGCGTGTTTCTATGTGGCACCCTTCTGTGTTCTCCCCAAAGGTTCTTCATGAAGTCATTAATAGAGGAAATGCTTTTACATGAGGAGACTGGATAGCATACTTGAGTGTACTATATTATATAGGCTCATAAAAATTGCATGGCATAAATATGCAATGATAATTGTACGCGACATCCCCGCCCAGTCCTGCGGGCTGAGTGGCGGTGCCCCTTGCCTTCCCTACTTCGGCTGTACTGTTTTATGTCAGGAGTCAGAACGAAGCCCTGCGTGCCCCAGACGGGCACGGCAGCTAGCAGTGTTGGGCCACTGTTGCTCCCTTGCTCATGGCCGTCACCGAGGCCCAAGTCCTGGTCTGTGGAGTGGCAGGGCCCTGCTGAGTTACGTGCAGCTGAGGTCAGCGTGACCCCAGTTAAAATCCTTTCCCCAGAACTATGGCTTCTCACTGACCCTGTGGGTTGCCTGCTAATTGCGCCTGGTCCCAGTACCGGTTTCTTCTGTCCTAGCAAGATAAGCAGAGCCCACTCCCTGACAGCCCTGCCTGGCGCCATCACGCCTGGTGTTGGGCAGTAACTCACTAGATGCCTTCAAAGCGCTCCCTGCTCCCTGTTCCCTCCCCGATTGTGTCCAATAAATTCTGAATGCGCTCGGGGGCCTTTGCTGCCATCAGCAGCACTGACCAGGACCAGGACTGAGCTTCTCCACTCTAAGTCTCCTTTCTGTCTGTTCTTGAATCTTCCTTGTGCCGTGGTGGCTCCCAGGAGGCCAGGACCCGAGGCAGAGGTCCTGACAACGTCCCCTTTCCCACTCCCTACAGATAATGGTAGCAAATTTTTTCGCCTACAACAAACAACCTCACGGCCGCCCAAGTATCCCTCGCAGAGCGCTCAGTGCCCCGTAAAGACTTACAGTGCCGTTTGAAGTCAGGTAGAGAAGCAGCCCGTTGGGGGAGAAAGTGTTGAAGAGCATGACGACCTGAGTCACGGTGGCCCGCGTGGCCTTCTCCACCACGGAGTAGCCACTGCCGTCGAAGTGGAAGGACGAGTCTTCGTTCTGGGGGCTGCAGAGCAGACATGAAAGTCATCCCCTCCAGGGAGGCTGAGGAGCACGAGTGCTGTGTTTACCAGCTCTCCCTCACCCACATGGCGGCTCAGCCGTTATTTCCATCATTTGACAGCAAGTGTAAAATACAGCACAAGGTGAATGTCCCTTATCTGAGAATGTAAAATCCAAAACACTCCAAAATCTGAAATTTTTTGAGCACCGACGTGCTGTCTCAAGTGGAAAATTACTCACCACGAAACTGTTCTCATGCACAAAATTATTAAAAATTCGTGTATAAAATAAATAAACTTCATGGTTAGATTTGGGTACCCTCCCCAATATATCTCATTACATATATGCAAATATCTCATCGCCCACAACAAAACCCAAATCTGAAACAGTTCTGGTCCCAAGCATTTCAAACAAGGGATATTCAACCTATATTTGAAAATATACTCGCCATGAGATTACACAAGACAAATGCTCAGCTGCTTCATAAACAAAAGAAAGTTAACATAGGCAGAGTTCATTGCAATAACAAGAAATTTCCTCGCAGGAAGATGGCTGCTATAAATACTTCCCCTGCCTGAGTAGTCGCGGGTGTCTACTCCCTCTGCTGTCCTGCTCTGTAACTGTCCTTTCTCGCTTCCAGTGCACTTAGAACAACCTGCACACTGGCATTTCTGACTCTGCTGGGCTTCCCTGTGCCTCAGGTAAAGGGGTCAGGATGAGGTGAACCCAAGGCACCCTGCCCCTAACAGCTAAGGCAGGGCCATGTGCCCTGTCAGAAATTCTCCACTGCTCTAAGGTGGAGCCAGTGGTCTGGGATCAGAGCAGGAGAGGAAGGGCCGGGCGTTCTCCACGTCAGAAGCCCCGCGTTTCCGGGAAGCACTTTCACCATCATGAAGCTCTAGAAGCAGATGGCTCAGTCTGAACTCACAGCTCGCTGCACCCAGCAGAGGGACTTCCCAAGGTCACAGATTTCCAACACTCGCCCAGGACAAAACTGTAGTTTGCACCCTAGATTTATTGTCGAGAAAGTAACACTGAGACATTTACCTAGAAAGCAGCATCCCACCACTGCAGGAAAACAGTGAAGAATGGAGCTGTGTGTCAGATTAACTGCATTAAAGTACTTGCAGGAACACAGGGCTGTGTGTCAGGCTCACTGCGAGCTGGGTCAGACAAATGCACTCTTCTGGAGGAAGAACCAAACCTCAGAGAGGTGAGGAGACAGCCCAGGGCCCAAGAAACCCCCGCTCCGAAGCCAGTGCTCTTCCTTCCCAGGCTGCAGTGGGTGAGATGCCGACCATAAATTTTAAGCAAGTTAAAGGAGGGGGGACGCAAATGAAAGGCTGAAAGCACAAAACCTCAAGTTCAGAGCCACGTCAGAAAACGGACCTAACAGTGGAAACCACCATGATTTTCTTCTTCAGGCAACACAAGCTGCTTCTACCTGACCAGGTCCCTGCTCCTGGCAGTAAAGGACGCCTGTCTGACTCAGTGGTGGCCAGGGGAGAGGTCCCAAGTGACGCTGCCCTTCTCCCCGGTAAAGGAACCGATGTGCTGGAAAACCGGTTTTAGATACTTCTGGAATGCAGAGGTTTTGTTACAAGGAGAGGTGCAGAACTCGGAAAGATTGTTATTAAGTACTTTCTTGATTCACCCAGAAGGACACTAGCTGTTCCTTATTTCCAAATGCATTTTATCTCCAAGATTATAGAACTGAGTTACAAATAAGGACATACTTATCTACAAAATCAACTATACATACGTACACATAAAATTCAAGCACTTTTAGAATAAAAATCTTTTTGTCTTTTTTTTTTTTTTTTTTTTT
>NW_022900942.1:65230512-65245457 GCF_012274545.1 Fukomys damarensis
AAAAATTTTTTTTTTTTTTTTTTTTTTTTTTTTTTTAGGATATTGTCTCTCTGTAGCTCAGGCTGGTCTTGAACTCACTATGTATCCCAGGTTGCCTTCAAACGCTTGGTGACCTTCCTGCCTCAGCCTCCACAGTGCTGGGATGACAGGCATATGCCACCACACCGAGCAAGAATAAAAATCTACAACGATTTACCCAAGGTTTAACTGTGGCTCTTTGAAAAAGAATATTGTTTGAGAAGATATCTACAATTTCTGGATAGTATAGTCTCTGATCAGAACATGTAAGACACAGCAAAAAGATGTTCACATTAAAAATAACGCCGTTTTCATTAGCAACATGCTCCTTGCCATGAGGGACTGATATCGTGAACCCCATCCTTCCTTGATATGCGTGTAAATCCTGCCCATAGTCCTCAGGGGCCAACAGGACAACAACGCGGACGCCTTACCTGCCGAAGCAGCCGCGGCACCGGCCCTCGCGCTCCTTGTAGTTCCACAGGCCAATGGACCGGCCGTTCAAGTAGGCCTCCCCCATGCAGCCTTTAAAGTGCGTGACCTTCACGGCCGGAGATTTCTAAGGCAGACAAACACACAGAACCCCAGGGAGAAATTCTCTAAGTACACGAAACTTCTCCTGGGGCCCTCCTGCCTGCAGATCTGAGTTCTGAGGGGGCGGCACGCAGAGAAATGGGAGTGTGTACGTGGCACCCTGAAATGAGTGAGGACTGGGCGGGATCTTAGGGGTCACCTCAGTGGCTGGGTTGATGGAGAGAAAGAGACCCCAAAGGGAGAGCTGAGACCCTCGCCCATGGCACAGCCAAGTCCTTGTCACTCAACCTGTGGGGGCCAGGGCCACGGATGCCAGGGAATAAATCCAAAGCGCCCTTTCGAGAAACAGCCGTCAGTGTTAGACCAGCACCAGAGTTAGAGCAGACAAGACGTAAGATGTCTCAGAAATTAATAGAGAATACTAAACCCTCCATTTCATCACTGGAAGAGAAGGTCACATAGCAAAATGAACACGGCTTCTTTCCCACACAGGATCCACCCCCCTGCAGAACAAGCCCAGCTCCATGCGTGAGCGGCCACAGAGCTCGCTAGCAAGAGCAGCGACAGCCTCGTGTGCCCAGGACACATGCAGTGATTCGGGCCTCGTTTCTGTGCACAGGTCCGGGCGTGCACAATGTCACCTTGATCTGTCCTCCAAGTCCGCCAACAAACACGAGCGTGGAGTTGTTCACATCCAGAACCGTCATCACCCCCGGGGATCTGCCCATCTTTGCCCGGGGGCCCTGAGTCGAGCTCATGTCCTTCACGCTCAGTGAGCCAATGTTCCCAAACCTGGGTGACAAAGCATCGCAGGAGGGACCTTCAGAAGCTCACACTCACACACACTCCCCACGCGAGGCCCAGTGGCTTCTCCCTGAGCATTTCTGCTTCCGGGGACGCCCACCCTGCAGAGCAGCCCTCAAGGACATGCGTGTACCATGCCACCTCCCCACGCACAGCGGTTACGGTGCGGCACATCGTTCACCGATGTCAGAAAACAAATCTGCTGCCTTCAACATCACATCATTTTTGTAAAGGACAGAAAAAATTCCCAGTGATACACCAGCACCAAAACCACAGTGCTGCTGAAAAGAAAGACAGATGCGTCCACAGTGGCTTTAAAGTGGTTACCTCGGGAGAGCGGCTTTCAAAGGAAATTTTTTGCTTTGTGTCTGGATACTGAGAATATGCAACTCCACGGGGACCCCCACCTCCTCTCCTGGTCTGCCTGCCTCTGCAGCCACACATTTTTGTTTGTCTTTTGAGGTAGGATCTCCGTTGCCCAGACTCGCCTTAAACTCATGGTGGTCCTCCTGCTTCAGCCTCTCAAGTGCTGATTTCACAAGTGTGCATGTACCACACCTGGTAAGAAGTCAATACTACATTTTTGTTTGTTTCTTTGAAGCAGGATCTCACTATGCCTCCCAGGCTAGCCTTGAACTCATGGTGATCCTCCTGCCTCAGCCTCCAGAGTGCTGGGATTGCAGGTGGGTACCCCACAGAGCTCCTACCAGGTTCCAGTTCACTTCCTTTCACTAGGGAGGAAGAGCATGTTGCCAGGTTGGCTGCCTCAGATTTAGACTTTCTAAAAGCAACATTATAAAAAGAATCTGAACTTTTAATAATTTCCTTTTTTTGATCATTGATTTTGGTAAGGAAGCTTATTTCCTCTGCAATAAGAAAAAAACCAAACCCTCATATATATGGTTAATCTAACCAAGTGGTTCTTTGATTATCATCGGACTGTCCAGGATTCCGAAGTATTGCACAGACTTAGTTTGAGAGACATGGAGGAACTGGGCTACCTGGTGGCGTGGATGCTGTACCATCTGTTCTCGTCGATTCGGAGGTCCGGGAACTCCAGCCGCGCGGACCCGGAGCCCAGGTCCCAGAGGAAGGCCACCTTCCCCCGCCGTGTCTCCACTGCCAGGAAGTCGGCCTGGGGACAGAGTGAGCGGGAGGCGTCTACACCCTGTCGTCCCCCTGCCAGCCAGGTCCGCCCTCCCCTTTCACCCTGGGGACAGAACCCAGGGCTTTCGCACTGAGCTACAGCCTCTGCTTTGTTTTCTGTCTTGTTTTTGAGACAGGATCTCACTGTGTAGTGTGACTGGCCTTGGACTCACTCACTCGGTAGCCAGGCTGGCCTCAAACTCATAGCAGTTGACCCTCCTGCCTCAGCCTCTGGGGTGCTGAGATTATAGGCATGTACTACCACCATGCCCGGCCTCAGCTTTTATTTTTTATTTTGAGACAGGGTCTTTTTAAATTGCTAAGTTGCCTAGGACGGGCTCAAACTTCTCACTCCACCTGCCTCAGCCTCCCAGAGTGCTGGGTTTACAGGTGTGCACCATCATGCCTGGCTCCAAACACTATGAAGGATGAGTATTATTTTCTACTCTTAAAAAGAAAATGTAAAAACCCAAAGGTTTCCCCAGTTTTGTGTCAGTGATAGGGAAGCTTCTGGGCATTGTGCAGGGGAAGCCCAGCCCACCACAGAGGAGTTTTATCCCCAACCCCCAGACCCTCCTCTTTTGCTATAAATCCCCCTCCTTGGGGCCAGGTGTAAGTCAGAGTCCTCGGGACGGTGGCAGCTTGGAATTAGTGCCTGGCCCAGCCTGCCAAAGTCTCCCATGAAGTCCCCAAGGAGTGGGAGGAGGCGCTGGGTGGACGGTGTGCGGGCCACACAGGGGAGCGTGTGGGGACTGCCTGGCCCATGGGAGCACTCCCTCGATGGCAACAGCCTGGCCCTGGGCACTGACCTTTTCCGTGGCTATAGCCCGGCAGCAGCGGTCCTCCCTGGGGAGCCCACCCTCCGGGAACCCAGGATGCTGCTGGCCGGAGGAGCCTGGGGACACTGAGGACTCCGATGCCCATGACCGTGGGGTCCCAGAGGGCGCCGGGCAGCGGGGTTCGGGGGCTGCAACTTGAATGAGGGCGCCGCAGGCAGTGCGGACAGGAAAAGCCGTGCTCTCCCACAGCCCTTCACGTGGTGGGTTAAAGCGAAAGCTACCACCCCAGCGAAGTGCACTCCTGTGAAGGGTGGGACTTCACGACACTCGGCTTCCTGTGCATCAGCGAAGTGTGGATCTGCCTTGTGCTCACTCACCCCACCGCTGCTGCCCAGGTAGAAGAGCAGGTTGTCGGGCTCCTGGCTCCGCACGTTCAGGGTCAGGGTGTTGTAGTTGGTGGAGGAGATCTGCGGCTGGTAGGCCCGGACACAGTCTCGGTCTGCAGCCACGGCCACTCTGATCTGTGGGAGGAAAAGCAGTGACACACAGGGCGGTGCCCCGGCGGCCACAGGGCCCGAGCCTCGTTCCCAGCCTCGAAACACACAATGCTCAGGCTTCATAAAAATCAGAAACCAGACCAGGTGGGAGTCACAGTATTTAGTGAAGTGTTTAAATATGCGAACATCCATTCACTTGGTTCGTAACGGAGTATTTTATACAGGAAACTGGCTTGCCAACAGCAGGTTTATTTTATTCTTTAAAGACAGGGTACCTTTGCCCCGGACCCCTTCCACCTGGCCCCACAGGGCAGCTGATGACTGTCTCGGCTCCTCTCCGGGGCACAGCCAGAGCCTGCACCACGGAAGCTGTCTATCAACTGTTTTCTTAGCCCTGAACTTGTCCAGGGGCCAATGTTTTTACGCATCTGGGGAGGGGAATCTGGGTGGGATTTGCGGAGACACAAATTGCTTCCTCAGACTCCTGAAGGGTGAGGCCCACACCACCAGGCATGCTGAAGGTGGAAGGAGAAAGACCACCATCTGGAACCGCAGCCCTAGGCGGCAGTCAGGAAGCCAGGCTGAAATTGGGCCTCTCCACACAGGTACGCGAGCTCTTTGCTAACGACCTTTGGGCACACGTGGGACCAGGGCAAACTCCAAAGCGGTGGGCCCCTCATGGGCTTGAAACGGGCCATGCTTACTGAGCCACGCTCTGCCATGGGATGGGGCCATGTCCAGCTGGGGGTCATCGAGCACTCACCGAGGCCGCCTGCTTCCGGGCCTGGCTGATGAGCAGTTTAATTTCCGATAAGTTTCTGCTCAGGTTCTCCTCTAAAGTCCTCAAAGGCTTCAGCTGCTCAAACAGAAGGCTGGCGTGTGTCTCCGCGTCTTTAACCTTCTTTCCGGCCAACAGAGCTAACAATGTAAGGGGCGAGGGGTTGCAACAGAGATGGGAAGAGGAGGAGATAAACAAATTGCTGCTTAGTAATGTACTGGATAAAACAGAACATCCTGAGAGTCAAACCCTTGCAGCTGAGAAACTCTCCGAAATGCCCCAGGCATCTCCAAGGTCTTTCCTTCCCTCTTGCCATGCACATTTCCGGTTAGGTTTTAGGGTCACAGCCTGGAACAGGCCCCGCTGTGTGCCCGGCCAGCCCCGGCCCACACGCCCAGAGACCACGACATACTGGTCACCGCGGAGTCCCGCAGCAGACCCCGTGTCTCCTGCACGGTGGCGTTCACTCTGGCCAGGCCAGCAGATGTGTCCAGCAGCTTCTGGCTCAGTCCCTGGGCCTTTTGCACTGCTCCTGCCGCACTCCGATCGGCAGATTCAGCCAGTTCTTTGGTTCTGGCTGCTCGGTCTCCAGCACCTGAAAGAGATGCGTGTACAAGGGGGCACGCAGGTATAACACTGCATCCGACACACTTCTGGACAGAAACAGCGGGGTGATTTTCTTGACTACGGAACACAAAATAGGGCCTCTCATTTTCATGGCACATACTCAGGCTGCATAGTCTATGCTGTACTGCCCCCATTTAGGGACTGATGAAACACTCCGGGTAGCAATTCCGCACCATGGGATTCGATGCACAGCGGAATCACAGACACAAAAGCTAATGGCCATGTGCTTGGTCAGTTAAGTGATAATAATAAGCAGAGATCCTTTATTTGGGCCCTTTTCTACCCTATCTTCTCATCTTGTTTTTGTCTTGTTTTGAGCACTAGGGATTGAATCCAGGATCTCTGCATGGAGCTACAACACCCCAAGCTGGCCCTTTTTTATTTTTTATTTTGAGACAGGATTTTGCTAAGTTGTGAAGTTGCCCGGTCTGGGCTCCTCTTTGACCTCCCAGAGGGCCAGGGTCGCAGGCGTGCCACCACACCCAACGTCATTGTCTCGAAACCTTCTCCAGCCACGCGGTCCAGAAGAGAAGCTGCTGAACTTACGTCTCGAGGAGAGGGAAGGGTCCTGCGCTAGAGAAAGTGGTGTCTGCGCCAGAATGCCCTGGCTGCCGGAAATGACAGCAGAATAGAGACGGGATGACCACAAAAGGTAAACAGGAATTCAGTTACTCAAGAAAAATCTAGGTGAGGCTTTTTATTGAGAATTAAATCCCAGGCTTTCACACTGAGATACACCCACCCCTGCATCCTCAGCCCTTTGTACTTATTTTATTTTATTTTTTCTTTCTGGTACCAGGGGTTGAACTCAGGACCTTATGCTTGCAAGGCAGGCGGTGGAACCACTGAGCTAAATCCCCAGCCCAAACCCTTTTTATTTGAGGTAAGGTCTCACTGAGTTGCACTCTCCTGCCTCAGCTTCCTGCATTTCTTGGATCGCAGGTGTGTGCACCAGATCTGGCAAGGATTTTTTCCTGCCCTTATTATTAATTTTAAAAATCGGTACATTTTTCATAATGATTATATTCCTCAGGGGACTTGGAACATGTACATAACTCACCTAAGCTCTTTTCAGCTACTTTCCCTACTTTTCTTCTCCTTTCTTGCCATCCTTTGGTCCGCGTCCCTTTCCTAAAAAGGTCTACCTCTTTTTTTCCAATTATTTATCTTTTATTTTCCTCTTTACTTATATTTTGGGCTTCTCATATAAGAGAAACCATGCATATTCAAGTTTGTGTGTCTGGTTTATCTCATTTAACATTATGGTCTCAAGGTGCAGTCATTTTCCTCAAATGACTCAAGTTTATCCTTGTCTATGGCAGAGTAGTACTCCGTGGCATGTAAACACCACCTTCTATCTATCCATTCTTCGGGTGTTATGGACACGGGCTGCTCCCACGATCTAGCTCTTAGGAGTTATGCTGCTATAAACATGGGTGTGCCTGGTCACTGCGAGATGCTGCCTTTAACTCTTCTAGGAAGACACCTGGAAGGGGAAGAGCTGGGTCAAATGGAATCTCTAGTTTTAGGTTCTGAGGAGTCTCGATACAGTTTTCCATGATGGTTGTACTAGTTTACATTCCCTCCAGCAAAAGCATTTTTTGTTTGTAAAGGCAGTACTACTCATTGAAAAATGTTTAGTCACGCAAAGGGCAGATCATTAACACTAGAAAAAGCAGGCTGCAGTGTACAGGTGTTCTGGTTACTCTCTTGCAACTTTCCTGTAAGTTTGAAGTTTCCAGATAAAAATTCATGTTTACTCAAATATGCCATCCAGTATAACCTCTTGGGAGACAAAGAAAGAGAAGGACAGTAAACCTCCAGATCACCGAAGAGGGAAGGAGGCCCGGCACACCTGATCATCAGGAGGCCTAAACAGTGGGCAGAGACATAGCAGGAGGGAAGGGGCCCAGAGATGGAGGGAGAAGAACTAGGATGCGTCATGTACACACGCCCACTCCCCACCATGGACACCAACAGTGCAGACTGAAAACGGACCAACCAGAGACACATGAGAGTAAGAGAAGTCGCAGGTAACGTAAATAGCTCTCAGCTGCACAATCCACTTGTGTTACGTGTTTAAAAGACGTCCTGTTTACGATTTTAATGGAGACTGCATTTCCGGTCCTCAATGTGAAAGTGATCAAGAGGCTATCTGAACATGGCTTACCGCTTCGGGAAGGAAGGTTACTAGGCAGGAATCTTCAAATTCCCAGGCATTTCCCTTCAAGACACATTTACTTTATCCTCTTCACTGTTGAGCTCTTTGAACGGCCCCTTGTGAATGTAGGCATTTAGGGTCCGCCTCCCAGAGAAGACTGGTGTTTCCATGCAGGAGTTCAGATGTTATTTTGAAAACATCAGTGATTGTAACTTCCAGATCCTGTCTCTTTACAAGGAAAAACCTGATCAAGCTTGGCCTCCTAATCTATCTATCAGTCAGGGCTCCGAACTAGACCTGAGGCAAGAGCGCCTCAGAAGGAGAAGACTCTCATTAAAGCAAGATGATCCTGGGCCAGGGATTTAGCTCAGCGGGTCCACCACCTGCTCACAAGTGCAAGGGGAATAGTTGATTTGATCCCAAGTTTGATTCCTAGTACCAAAAAACAAACAACAAAAAAAAGACGCTGCTTGGACTGACCTTCTGGGACCACTCTCAGTATGGAGAGGGATTCACTGGTCTGCCAGGCAAGTCTTCCTGCGCTCTCCCGAACTCTGCTTGCTGTGCTTTGCAGTTCACTCAGCTTCCGTGTAAGACCTATCAAGGAGAGGAAACTGCTGCCTTTTAGGTGAACTCGCAAACATGCTGCCTAGGCAACAGCCCAATCATTCCCAATCTACCCTCCGAATCAATAGCTGTTACAGACGCCCAATACTGAAAGGTTTACCCGGAAGACTTGGCACCATTCATTACGGACGTCACCAGTGTGTCTTTACCTCCCTCAACCATTTTTCTACTTCACTTGATGATGCCTTTCTCAGATTTCTTCTTGATTTTCATGCCCAAGACTAGAGCTGGGGTGAAGCATGGTGCCTAGCAGACGGTCACTCCCTGTCCACTTCCTCCTTAGAGCTGTGTGGCCAGATCGGGCTCCTCCTTGGGGATCTGCCCGCTCGCCCCTCCTGTCCCTGGCCAGCCCGACCCTCCCACTCGCTTCTGCCCACCAGGCTGGGACTCAGGGAACCGCCTTCTGGTGGAATCTGCGCTGTCTGACCAAAGCTTCTGTGCCTAATACTGAATCGCACTTGAATTTTGAATTAAAATATGAACTTTAATTGTTGGAAAGTTCACAATTTCAGAGATGATGAAATACTTCTATGTGTATAAACAAACCACACCTCCTCCACACGGATGCCAGAGTTTTGGACTGAATATTATGCTCATCTGTGTGTGAGATGGAGGCAAGGTTCTAAACTGTGGCTTTCAGAAAAACACATCTAATTTCTCCATTCAGGCAGCCGTGGGAGGGTCCAGTCCTGCACCTGGAGCTGGTCCGCCAAGGGGAGGAGCTCTGTGCATGGCTCCCCGCTCACCCCTACCGGTAGCAGAAGCCCTGAAAACAGTAAGGCAAAGGCACGCAGTGGGGCAAGAGGAGCTGTGCACCTGTTGCGCTGCTCTTACACAGCAGATCTTGGCTGCCACTGTGTCAGGCTTACTGAATTTGGATGGTTTTTACAAATGGCCAGGAGCTGCTTCTTCAAATTTGAAGACAAACTAAACATACGGGAATTATTGAAGGGTTAGTGATTTGGATTTAATCCAGTGATCACTGGAGGAATTGCCTGCCAAGAGCCTGACACGGTGCCAAGCCTGTGAGGGCAGAAGCGACACCAAATACAGCACAGCCTTCAAGGTGCCGGGAAATAAGGAGGGCCGAGCGGAGGGGGGCCTGAGAGCGGAGGTCACTCGACAAACAGGAGGACAGAGGGAGGCCCGAGCTCAAGCAAGGAAGGTGCAGAGACACGTGCACCCCTACATGAGTGAGTGCTGAAGTTACACGAAGCTCAGGCCACGGAGAGCGGGAACACTGGTGTGACAGAGCTCAGGGAGGACAGCCGGGCCAGGACTCCGCCCCACACTGGCCCGGCCACATACTGACCTCGCTGCTTCCCACTCAGGCTGCTGCTGCCTGCTAGAAGCCCGGAAGTGCGTTGCACAGCCTCCTTCCCCTTTGAGATGAGGGACACCGAGGACTGTAAAACAGAAAGACTTGAAGGTGGTGACCGCGGGACACCAGGAATCCCGCTGGGGACAGGGAGCAGCATGGAGAAGGGCCACCAGCTGGGCTCCAGGAAGAACGCAGCCAGAGAACCGGCGGGGAGGGCTCGAGACCAGGGAGGGGCAAGGACTCGAGTATCTCTGTGAGAGAGTAAAGAAAGAACCCGGCATTATGGAAGGATTTTCACCACAAGTAAAGAAAAATATCTCAAGTACAATACAGGCAACATCCTTGTCATCCTTGTCTTAAGAAATGGTAATTTTTTCCTCATCTCTTCAATACTAGTTTTAAGTCTTGATGAAGAGTATTTATGATGAAAAAAATTAAATGAACTGGGCATGCTAATGTGTGCCTGTAGTCTCAGGTACTGGCAAGGCTGAGGCAGGAGGATCTCTTGAATCCAGGATTCTGAGGTCAGCCTCGACAAAGCAGTGAGACTGTGTGCTTTAAAGAATAAAACTGAAATGTCTATCACACGATGATAGGCATCATGAACAGGATCCACCCGAAAAGAAGCTACAGGAGTTGTATTCAGCCCGCAGAGTCGTGGTCCCAGCCCTCCTGGAGCCTTCCTGCAGGCAGGGCGGGAGCAGGACTGCACTCCAGGTCCCACCCTTCTTACCAGCTGTGTCCTTCTAGCCATCTCCCGCGCATCTGTGGCCAGGCTCTCCGACTGTCCCGTCAGGCTCTGGATGTTGGAATGGACATGCACCGCGCTGGTCGCATTCAGGGACACATGTCTGACGTTTTCAAGGCCGCTGTGAAATCAGAACAGTTAGAGATGCTGTGATGAAGTGTTCCAGGGAATCTGCTCAGTCGCTCAGCAAAATTACAAGTGCCCACTGCTGAGACGCGCATTTCCTTCTAAGCCAAAAGTCATCTCTGAGAAGCAGCTGTGGTTTTGCAGTAAAGTGTGGAATCACTCTTCAGTTATGGAAGTCAGGGACTGTGGCTGTGCGTCTGTCCTTCCACGGTCGCCAGCCACCTGCCCTGACCTGTCTCCCTGCCGCACATGCCGGAGACCAGGGTGCGTCCACCTGGTTCTCAGCTCCGCTGCAACGCACCTGCTACAAAGCTTCCCACAAAGCCCTCCCGTACCCACCGGGGGTGCCGGCTCTCCTGTCTCAAATGGCACAGCCCAGAGGACGAAACCCACTCATGACATGGCGGGAGGGCCAGGTAAGGGTCTGCCAGCCCGACCACGTCCTGATGCATGGCAAGTCCCGGGAAGCTGCTGGCAGTGGTGCAAGTCCACCCCGCTCGCCCTATCTGGAAAATGCAATCTGCAGAACTCACTTCATTTTCTTTCCAAGGTTATGGAGTCGCACAATCCCCGGGCAGACACTGCCGTCACTGTTACAACTGAGTGGTAAGATATGGTGATTCCCAAATAAAAGATAAGAATGTTATCGAACTTCATGGAGCCTGCCCAAACGCCTTCACCACTCTTACACTAAGTGATAAAGATTTTCTTGCAGCTAGGGAGTCCGAATCCTTCCCTCTTTTCAGAAGTGATGAATGATCACAAAGAGAGAAGCTAAGTATCAAATTCCTCTTGCTATCCCGGCTCCCTGCAGCACAGGTAGGGAGCAGCATTCAATTCAGCACATAATTTACACAATGGGCCACCTTATATCATTTTTTTTCCTAGTACTGGGGATCGAACACTGGTCCTTGCGCTTGTGAGGCGGGCGTCGGAACCACTGAGCTAAATCCCTGGCCCCGCCTTTCTCATTTTTAATTTCTTTTGTGGCATGAACTAACCTTTAATGGCAGTGTTTTTTTAATGGGGAGATGTTTTTCCTCGTGGACAGAATATACCCCACACAAAAAAACACACATTTCACCTCCCAGTGTAGCTGGACTTTTTGCATCCACTGTTTGGCCCAGATTTCAAAGAAATAAGTTTACCAATGAGCACCCCAGATTGCGTAAATCCCTAATGAGACCTAAAACACTGTTATGGTTTGGGTCTGGATGTCCCCCCAAAGCCTCATGTGGTCAGAGGTGGCTGAATCTGGAGTGTGTGATGCTGGATTAAGAGCTTGTGGTTACTAAACCAATGTACTGATGCGCTCACACCGCCCTAAGCCCCATAGTCTGGATGCATAAAAGGCAGAAAGACACCATTAAGGTCCCTTGTTGCTTTTGCTGCTGGGTGGATGCCATGACCTACTTCTTCTCTGTGATGCCCCTCTGCCATGTGCCACCCGGCCTGGGAGCCAGCCAAGCATGGACTGAAACCTCTACAAACTGTGAGCTAAGTAAACCTTCCTTTAACTTTGGGTATTGGGTATTTTGTCTCGGCAGAGAGAAAAAAGTAACCAAGGCCCACTGGTTCCGCTAGTTTCTGTATATTAAAATCACCTGGACATCTTTAAAAACGTGGCAAAGCCCAGGCCACATCCCAGAGCACTTAAGTCACAACCTTGGAGGACAGAAGAAGCGGATGAAAGCATCAATATTTCACGAAAAGCCCCTGGTTAGTCCAATGCGCCTGAGTTTGGCAACCACTGGCCTGAAACCATGTTCCATGTTTAAAGGAACTTGGGACACATTTCACAGATGTAAAATAACTGCATTACAATGGTAGGCCTTCAGACAGGGGAGTGTAGTCGGGGATGGTGTCTTCCAGCGCTGGGAAAAGAGACCAACACTCCTACAAGTAGATAGGGGGCTGGCTCGTCTTTCTTTCAAGTCATCAGCCCCACAGAGGCAAGCTCTGCAGAGACAGAGCACCCTCGTGCAAGCCCCGAGCTCTCAGCAGCAGCTCACTGAAGTAGGGACGGCGTGGTACCACCACGTGCTGGTGTCTCATTCCCACCCGTCCAGTCTGCGTTTTCCCTCAGTGCATCTATGCCAGTGGTAGAGGAGGTCAGCAGACGCGGGAGAAATCCGATGTGCTGTGTGAGAGGACGCGTGTGTCTCACCTGTCCAGGACACCTGCTGACCTCTGGAGCTCGGCGGCGTGACCCTCAGCCCTGTAGACCCGGTCGACCACGCTCCTCTGGGACATCTGCATGACCAGCCCATCCACGTGGCTCCTCAGTTCGGCTGTCCACATGAGCAGCTTGTCGCGGTGACGCTCCCCCTGCTGCACGGAGGAAGGGGTTAACGCCGTGGACGCATGTGCGCCACCTGACGGTGCACACGCATACGGGGTCCCGGGAGCCTCACCGCCAGCGTGGTCTGTAGACTGCCTGCCTGGGCCGTGGCCAGGTCCATCAGCCTCCTCCCTTCAGCAACCAGCTCTGAGGTCACATTGAGCTGTTCCTGAATATGCAGCTTTTTATTCTGCAGCAAAAAACACTTTTTAAGGGTGTTTCATAAAAGGAAGTCAGCGTCTTCAGCCACCGGCCAAGCGTGTCCTTGGGGCTGACTGGGAAACTGGATGCTATCCTGTCTGCTTAGGGCATGGGTGACCAATGCTACGTGGGAGAACAAGGGGACTCACGCTGAAACTCTGCAGGTTGGCCTCGCTGAGGAGCAGCAGGTGGGCGCTCTCCTGGGTCTGGGCCTCCGCCCGCCTCAGCAGCTCCCCCGCCGCCTGCAGCTCCCCGATGTGCTTCGAAAGGAGGTGCCTGGCTGCCTCCTTCAAAACTTCCTGCTCTTCCTGTGGCAGCTGAAAATTCTTCTGAACCGCAGACAGCACATCTTCAGCAGCCCTGACAAATGCAAACACTTCACCCAGTGAGTCGGACGGCAAACCTCCCTTCTCTGAAATGGTGGTGGAAGGGACTTTTCAAGAGATCCGTACCCGGTGTCCTCTTGAAATCCTAAGTGACACACCATCACTTCCTAGTGTCAAAGGCAGCCATGGGAACGGCAGGTTTCCACTGTAAACTATCTTTGTGCACAAGCTTATCTGGGCTCAAAACATTGGGACTTATCCTGAGTTAGGGATGTATTCTCTTATTATTATAATGTGGCCAGAAACTGCAAGTAGAAGGCTGTTCAGCGTTTCCTGTGAGTTTACCAAGTTACTTATATGACATAAAGGCTTTTTCCATAGTTGCATAAGAAGCAGGTTTTATAAAAGCTTTCAAGTTCAAACTGCTTAAAAGATGTATTAGTGCTACTAGTAAACACAAGCTTTAGGAAATCAAAAGATTTTTTTTCCAATTCCCTTACGTAAAGTAATTAAACTGCCTTCTTAAATCCATTTGGAACGTACAGCCACACAGCTGAGTGGTGAAATCCCAGACCACAAACCTTTGCCATGGTTCACCCTACCCCAGGGACTCTGCCTCAACTGTGTCCTGTGTCGGATAACCTCAGGAACAGCCTTGCAAGGGCCCTGCAAACTGGGTGGCTCGTGGCATCAGAGCACAGCGTTAGAACACAGCAGAAGGCATAGCAACAACAGCCATTTGCACTCTGACATCAGCAGAATAGCATCAGGAGTTATTTAGACTCCCACACCTTCTAACTGCAATGGATATGCTGTGCTTGGAAGCAAGCAACAAAAACTAAGGCAGAGTTCATGGAAAACACAATCTAAACTCTAATGTGTGTAAATAAAAGGTTTCTTTCTTTTGGGGGCGGGGCGGTACTGGGGATTGAACCCCAGGCCTTTTGCACTGAACTACATCATCAACCCCTTTTTTATTTTTCACTTGCAGACATGCTCTTACTAAATTGTTTGGTTGCCCTGGCTGAGCTCAAACTTGTGATCCTCCTGCCTTAGCCTCCCAGGGGCTGGGATTACAGGCTGTGCCCTCACACCCAGGAGGAAGGTTCCGTTAGTTGCAGTTCCACTTACAGACTGCAGACAGAAGTCAGCAATTCCATCAGTAACTTTACTCCAAAGAGAGACAGAAGAGCAGCCATGACAGGAGGCAGAGGCCCAAAGGGCCCAGCCCTGGGGCGGGGCGGGGCGCCCTCCTTCTCTCTGCCTCTAAAATCCGCTTTTCCCAAAGGCACCAGTAGCCCTTAGCTGGCAAAAGGTCTGTTGTTTGCCTTTGCATCCCCAGGGCCTGGGCCATGCCTGTCACGCATGTGCTGATCACCACAGGTGACCCTGGGAGGGATCGGCCCACGGGTGACTCCAAGGAGCTGCAGGGAGGCTGCTGGGAAGCTTCTCAGCATATATGGGTCTGCCCTTCCTGGACTGGGGCAGAACCACTGTGGACCGAGTGTGAGGAGAAGCCCGGCTCCCTCCAGTGCAGAGCGGCCTCTGTGGACCTTCCTGCTGGACCAGGCCCCACCCCCAACCACAGGCCACCTCCGGACACCTCCGGGCCCTCACAGAGGCTGCGGGACTCGATGACCAGCTCTGTGTGCACCTCCCAACGCACGCCGCTCCTGGGCCCCCCAGCAAAGCACCTGCAATGCCGGAAATGATGCCAGATACCAAGAGAAGGCACACACCTAGCCCTGTACATGCTGCCTGGAGTGCACACTGCTCTCAGAAATAAACTGTAGAGAACGCTTTGCAATTGCATATCAGGAATCCTCAAATTGCAACTTCTTTGACCAAATGATTCTACTTCTTTGTATCTATTGTCAAGATAATGACCTGGAATGCAGGAAGCAATCATAT
>NW_022900942.1:65245487-65263748 GCF_012274545.1 Fukomys damarensis
ATAAATGTATAACTATTTAATATTTAAATAGAGATATGCATAAAAAAGGCACAAGATGTGCATTATAATATAATTTAAAATAGCAAAACGCTGATAGTTTAAATATGCCACTAGAAGCTGGTCGTGGTGGTGCACACCTGTAATCCCAGGGCTTGGGAGGCTGAGGTAAGAGGATCGCTATGAGTTCGAGGGCAGCCTGGGCTACGTAGCCAGAGCTATCTCAACAGAACAAAACAAAACAGAACAAAACAAAACAAAACAAAACAAAACAAAACAAAACAGTGTCTAGAAAGAACAGAGGTCTTCTGAAGGCCCATATGGCTCCAACAGCCCTTAGGACACTCATCTCAACTGGGGTGAAAGATGTGTGCTGTTCGTTCTATCACACGATGACTTTGTGAAAACACCAAGAAAAAGCCAGAGAGACCCAAGCTCCCTGTGACTGTGGACCACAGTGCTTTGGGGTCTGTGTCTTCTCACTGGGGGCTCCGGAGGGTCTGTGCAGCCAAGCTTGGTCATCCCTGTGGTGTCTGTCTTGGAGCCCACGGCCAGAGGACAGACAGACTGTACCTTCCTCCTAGGAACGACTGGCTTATACTCAATGTATAATAAACACAGTGCCACCAAGTTCTTTTGTTTGCAGCGGGTGAAGCCTGATTCGAGAGTCCCAGGAAAACCCTGACCAAACTACCAACTGGTACCAACGGTACCAACTGCACTCCCTGCAGGGCCGGCACGGGTCTCCAGCTCACCTACGCCCCCGCGCCCTCTCCCTCCTGCAGTAGTGCACACCATGAGCTCTTGCTTCCCATGGCTCCCCAGCACCCAGCTGCCCACCTCTGCCTGGAGATGGTGCAGATGGAACCCGGGAACTTACTTGAGCTCCAGGGTAGCATTGCGGAGCAAGTGTGTGAACAGCCTTTTCTGCATCATTTCCAGCAAAGATGCAATGCTGTGCTGCATACTCTGAAGAGTAGAATTGGGGAGCTGGAAATCTTCATCTAGAGTCTGATTCAGATTTGTGGCCTTTTCAAGGGTTTCTATGGAGAAAATTCACTGAATCTTTAGTAAGTCTCAGCAGAATGCATGGCGCTCGGGTCTCTCTCCTGTGGGGGGCTGGGCACCCCTAACAGGATACCCAGGAACTCAGGGCTGCTGGCGGGGGTGTGCTTGGGTGCTGAACCAAAGCCCCGAATCCTGTGAGCCCCAACTCTGGGGACAGGATGGGAGGGACCGTGTCTCTTCCCACCGAACGACATCCTACCCACGCCCCTCCCACTCTACCGCTGATGTCCATCTGGAGCCGCTCAACAAATGCAGCCAGGTCTCGACTCTGCTGGAGGCTCCCCTCTGCAGCCCTGCCCACCTGCTGACTTCGCGTGAGTACTCCAGTAAGCTGCGGAAAGAGGGCTCAGGCTAGTGGGACGCCAAATAACACTCAAGCTTCAGTACCGCAACTGGTACCAAGGCTGGGGTGTAGCACAGTGCCAGAACGCTTGGCCCTGGGTTCCATCCTCAGTGCAGTCAAAGATACACAACCGAATGCATAGTAACTGGTACCAAGGCTGGGGTGTAGCACAGTGCCAGAACGCTTGGCCCTGGGTTCCATCCTCAGTGCAGTCAAAGATACACAACCCAGAATGCATAGTATTGCTGTATGTGTCATGGAAACCAAGGTGAATATTTCTGGGTTGGAAGCCGACCAAGAGGTTAATGAACTAATTTACTCCTCATTCAGCACAAGAGAAGACACGGTACTTGTACAAGCAGCCTCACTGACTGTCCCACCACAGAGACTCCCCAGAGTGTTTGCACACGCCTGGATAGTGTGGACCACTACACACACCTAGGCTGCATGCACGCACACACACTGTGTATTCACCTGTGCATACACCCAGATCCACGCCTCCGAACAGGGCAAGGCCACAGTGAACAAAATCATTTGAGATTAAATCAGGTGTATGAGAAAATGGTGCATTCTGGATACTCAGTGCTGACGGCACAGAGGAGCACAGTACCATGGGGAGAAGCTCAGGGCTGTAAACACATGAGCCAGGCCCAGAGCTGTTGCTGTCCTCCTACACACTGGCAGCAGCGGGTTCCTTACACCGGCACTGCCACACACACGAGCGAAGCCGTGAGCTCCATCAGGACGGCCGGGCATCGTGCAGCTTCGGATAATCCCGCGGGGTCACTGGCACGTGTGTTGCGCACCGGTCACCGAAAGCGTGAGCACACGACTGCGTGCAGAACAATGTCACACCCCCGATCTGTGGCTCTAAGAGAGCACACACGCTGCGCACTGGCTCCACGGGCAGCCAGGCATCGGAACGCGGGTCCTCACGAAAGTGACAGTGAGCGGCTGTCCAAAAGCCCACGGCCCAGAGGCTGAGGTGACATTTTACTGGGGATTTTGTAACTGGTCTGTCTGTCCGAGAATATAAAATAACTCAGACTAGGTCTACAGGTGTTTTCTACTTGACACCAAAGAAAATCTTCTTTCATGGATACAGAGAGCTTAGTCAGCTTCTCACTTAGCCCAGTGTTTGCTTTACAAGGTATGAAAAGCCTCACTTAACCCCTTACTCTTCTCAAACCTTAAATAATGCTGAATTAACCATTACTTTGGGGTCCACAGCTGTATGTGTGCTAGGATTTGTAAGCTACAACTGTAAATTTGGCAGTAGGACTCCCCAAAGTCTCCTTTGGGGGATTGCTAGAGCTGGCCTGAGGCAAACAGAACAAACAACTCCCTGCTCTCAAGACTGCCATCCTCTGCATCCCAGATGCTACAAACAGAACCACCGGCCCAGTCTGAATGTGGCAGAGACCACACACTGGGGTGCTTGAGAGTTCCGTCTGCCTGTAATTTCGGGAGCATCACCATGCTCCACGGAGAACCTGCAGCTCCCAAGTGCTCAGCTGCAGAAGGGACTCAGGGGAAGGAGCAGCCACAGCCTGCAGTTTTCACCCCACCGGCCCACGGGGTTCAGACAGCAAAGTGACTGCCCAGCTCCGTCCTCAGCAGAGAGGCAAACAGAACCAGGTCACAAGCCTTTCCCCACTAGCTGCGAGACCGGCAGGGTTCAGAGCCACCGGATGACAAAGCACCCAGCACAGCCAGGGAACGGGGCACCAGCCCAACCCAATCGGAACCCACCCAGCCCAGGCGGCCGCCCAAGGCAGTGGGGAGCCGGCTCTTTACCTCACTTTGCAGGTCATTTGTTTGCTTTGCGACATCTTCAAGTTGGACTTCCACCGAATTCTTTTGGGTGTTTTCTTTTATTAAAGATTCCTAAGAAGAACAAAGGAAACATGACAATGCTTCAAAGTAAAATGTTGTCGTTCTTAACAAAGAATCGCCTGTTACTTCTTTTTTGTTCACAGAAGGAAAGCCTACTTTCCTCAAAACTGTCATTTAGAAATAAATCAGATCACCTTACCTAGTTTCATTCATAGCTACATGATTCCATGCTGCCAACTTTGACACTGTATTTACTAAACGGGCACACATTTAAAATCTGGTGTATTAAGCACAATTGGAGGTTGCTATAACTCTTAGATAAAAGTCTGGCTTTATTTCAAAGTCATGCATTTTAACTATGATTTGCTAAATTTTTTTAAAATGCATACTAAGCTAAAACTTAAGAAAGCATTCAATAAAGAAAAGCCTTCATCATAATTAATAATTAAAGTGCTTAACAGCTATCACCACTTTATATCTAGGGGTGTGAGTTACCCCTTCCAACAGCGTGGTGGGGAAGTTAGATTACTGCTCGGGGTAGAGTCACTTGTCAAGGTCATGGGGTCAGCCAATAATGAGGAGTAATGGAGTTCTCTTCCCAACTAAGGACTGGCCAATTGGTTTACAGCGTCATTCAAGACTAGTTAAGGTTTAAATCAAGTATTATCTCACTTGATAAATTTAAAAGTTATGATCCTGGGGCCCAAATGAGCAGCAAATAGAATTTATTGCGTATATAATGGTTGGGAAAGAAATTTAAATCTTTCTTTAGAATTTTTTTGGGGGGTCCAGGAAATCAAACTCAGGGCCTCATGCTTGCTCTTTTATAATTTTTAATGGAGGTACAAGTTATTCCCTTTCAAAAACATGCTTTGCAGGTGAGGGCTTTAGCTCAGTGGTTCTGCCGCCTGCCTTGCAATCACAAGGACCTCAGTTCGACCCCCAAAAATACTAAAAACAAAACACATGCCCTTCTATTTAAGGAAAAATAGCCTAAAAAAGTTAAGAGTTGTCTATTCTAGCTGGGCATGGTGGCACCCCTCTGTAATCCCATCACTTGGGAGGCTGAGGCAGGATTGCCAAGAGTTCAAGGCCAGCCTGGGCTACACAGTGAGCCCTGGTGCACCCCCCTTTCTTTACTCCTAGTATAGAGAAAGGACCAGGGTGAAGGAGAATGAGTCACCAAACCAGCCCCATCTCAGATACCTCTGCAACAGAAAGTCTGAAACAGGCTCTTATACCAGTGGTCCTTGAGGGCTGAACATCCTGTTTACTACCGCACGGCACAGGGAACAGGTCATCACAACCTATGGGTTCTGTTTAGAACCCCGGGACTCCAGTTAGGAACAGCGCATGAGCAGGAAATGGCTCCGGCTCGGGGATAACCCAGCCCTGGAGGAGAAGCTGCTCAGACCTGGCGTGCCAATGCCAAGAGGCTACTCTTCCCACACCCAAGGTTCGTCCAGAGAGGGCTGAGGGTACACGGAGGTCTCCGCCCACCAGCGCTGCCCCACGGTCACAGGCTGAGAGAGAGGGTGGGGCCCCCTCGCTGGTCCCCTCCAGGCAGGGCTGGAGCCGCCTCGGGGGTGAAGGGAAGGTGGCCCCACGGAAGCACCCTGCCCCAGGACTTTGCCTCCAACCGCACAGGGTTCTCCCTCTCTGTGTCTCTGTCCCCTGTACCTACCCGGAGATATTTAGTCGCATTTTCCAGGTTTGACAGAACTCCGTAAGGGGCGGGGAAAATCCCGGTGAGGTTCACGGAAAGCATGGCGTCGCCGACCCGGTCCAGGCCGTCCAGGAGCACCCCCACACACTCGTCATCACAAGCTGGGAGAGAAGGGGAAGTGGATGTCCGTGGGCAGCAGGAGCCACTGCACTGACAGCCGAGCTGGAGCACAGGCCTCATCCCCGGTTCCACATCTGTCTCAGTCTTAGTCCAGCTGCAAGTGCGGGGCCGAGAGCCATTCTCAGGGGACCCTGAGGCTCAGATCACAGCAGGGACACCCTGAGGTCACACAGAAAGGAGCCACGGAGACCGAGAGTGGCCCCAGCCGGGCCCATCCCACTGTGCTGGCCTTGGCAGTGCCCTGCTCGCAACACAAAGGTTCCAGCAGGTGCCATCTGCAGACGCGCCCACAGCAAGGGCGAGGAAAGACCAGGGAGAAGCCACAGGATGGCTTTGCTCATGACAAACACAGAAGAGCGAAAAAGCTCTCAGTGCCATGGGCCTCACATCCCCTCCATCCTCCCCAGGAGCCACTGGTGACTTCCAGGGCAATCACATTGTGCTGGTGAATGAACCAGAACCAGAAAAGCCCACAAGGAAGCGCTGAAGCTGTGGTAAAACCAGAAACACCAGCGACAAGGGGAGGCCTTCCCTCTCGGGGGCTGAGCCTCGGCTCCTCAAAAGAACCAGGGGTGCATCCAGGCCCGAAATTCCTGTGCTGCTCTTGGTGCCAGAGTCCCAGGACCTCCCACCTTGGCTGCAAATGCAAGAGTTACTGAAGGAGATGCAACCACCATCTGCGCCCCCTGAGGTAACAGTAAATTATAAAACACAACAGGACGCGAGCAGCCTGCTGGCGATGGGCCCCACAGCCCCACAGTCCTCATCAAGAGAAGCACCCACAGGGAACCCCACTTTCTCCCTGCGGGGAGAAACACCCACAGACACAGCTGCTGTCCACCAGCAGGTGCCGCAGCTGGCAGCCGTCGCATCGGAGCCCCGTGGCCCCCGGCCTGCAGGTGCACTGCCCGGACAGGAGGTCACAGTCGCTGTGCACAGAGCCCTGAGGGCTACAGTCACACTTCCGGCAGCTGCCGCCCAACTGTCCAGGGTTCCCGTAGTAGCCCAGGGAGCACCTGCAGAAAGACATCAGGTGCAGACGTTAGGTACAGCGGTGTGGTCAGCACAGTCCCTGCCCAGCACTATCGGTATCCGGGAGCACACAAGGACCGCTGGAGACGCTGCCTGGGAGCAGTCGCGAGGCCCCATCAATGACCCAAATCGACAGTGACTCGCAAAGCAGCACTGAAAATACGTCCAGGACGCTACCCGGGGAGCTGGAGTCCCTAACCCAATAGCGCACCTTTCACAATACCGGCCCTCGTGGCCCAGAACGCAGGCATTGCACCGGAAGCCACCGTCACCTTCCAAGACACAAGTGGGACTGAAACTGGAAGAAAAGAGGTTTTCTCTTGAATTTTGAGATACAAAACTTCAAAACTTCCTCGATATACTTGTCCATTACTGTCTGGATACACCGTGGGGTTCTAGAGTTAAACCATGACACTGGGTGACTGGACAAGCTTGTTAGGGCTCAAATCTGTTGGGTGACACCAATGACAATCAGCATGCAATCAATATCAGTGTGAGTGTGTGTTGAGTCCAAAAGACACTCGAGAGGCTCTTCCCAGTGACAGTCACGGGCGTGCTAAGGAAGAGACTGATCTTAGAGGGGATAGCTAATTAGTCGCCCAAGAAAGCTTCCTGGGTAGGCAAAGAGGCCTTGCTCAGAGATGTAAGGCAGCGACTGGAGGAAAGAAAAAAGCTGGGAATGAACAGACCTAGGTGCGAGGGAGTCACGCGCCAAGTTAGAGGAAGCGGGTGACAGAGTCCTCCCAGGATAATAACCTCCTTCCGCTCTCACCTCCCTTCCAGCTGCTGCTGCAGTGACTCCTTTCTGCACCTCTGCCTCCACACACTAAAACTCCCAGGCACCAGGGGTTACCAGTGCCTGCGAACACCCAAAACCGAAGCAGTGAAAACGGAAGGCTTTTCCTAAAGTCAGCCTGGTTCAAGGTGGGACTGCGCTGATAGACAGAGGCCAAGGGAGTGACCCTGTGAGGCAGGGCGGGCGGCACCTGCGGGCTCACCTGGCCGGGTGGCGGTGGGGACAGGTGCACAGGGAGCAGTCATGGGCTGTGCCGGTCACCTTCCCATAGTAGCCGGGAGCGCACAGCTCACAGTGGTGCCCAGCTGTGTTGTCCCTGCAGTCCTGGAGTTTGGAGGAAACAACAGGAAGCAGTTAGAAGTCACGCTGATCGGTGCCACCTAAGCACTGCCACATTTCCTGCCAACTCACTGCTGCTTTTTCAATTCTCAAGGAAGTATTTATTTTTCTCTTTATTTTCAATTCCTGGAAACCGTTCCAGCCCTGTGGCCTCTGTGCATCCCAAGACTGCACTCATACACTGCAGCCTAGAAATCACTTGTACATTCTGACCAAGGAATGCAGACCCAGGACCCAGGGCAGGAGCTGTCAGAACCTCACACGCGGATCTAAAATACCTGGAACCCAGGGGATGACTCCCAGTGCTGCCTGGATTTCAGGGATCCTGCGCAGGGAGCTGAAGCAGTACCAATACACGGACAGGCAGCTTAGGAAACAGACAGGAGGGGAGAAACACGGCTCAGAGCACCACACAGTTCACCGATAACCACAGAGCGTCTGATTCCGGGAAACCTGACGTCTGCAGCTGGACCTCTGGTCTTGCTGTGAGAAGACTGCCTGGTTCCTAAACCGGAAGAGCATGGACTGTCATCCGGTTTTGATTCTGAATCTTCTTGTGCTCAATTTACTGCTGTGCATCTGATACAGTGGGAGGGACCGAAACTTAGCCCCTGAGCCGGCTCAGACTTCCCTCGTTCCCTCCTGGGCAGGGAGGATGGAGAGGGAAACCTTTTGGAATGTTGAAAAAGCAGTGCTTAAAGTCCCTTTAAAGTAAAAAAACAGCCCAGTGTTTTTCATCTTTAACTCGTACTCCTATTTCAGCTGATGAAAGTGATTTCATTGAGATCCAGTTGACTCCTGAAAGGGATGTTGCTTTAGAGGTGACATGAGCAATCTCTTGTTTAAAAAGCTGTACAATGCTTGGTTTATTTACCAACATAGCCCAGAGCTGACACAGAACACGTGCGAGGGGAGGATGGACGCAGAGCTCCAGTTTTCCATTGCTGACGTCCACTGTGTGGAAAACTCCCCCAGCATATGATGGATGCTGGGCTTCCTGGTTTCCCAGATCGTAGAGAACTGAAGACCAGCTGCCCCGGTCAGTGGTGGAGAAACAAGGCCTGATATTAATGAGGACAGAGCTGTGGGATGCACTGGCTGCTGGAAAGATGCACCCAGTGTGCCTGCCAATTTCTCGGCCACGTAAAAGGGCTCAGCTTCATCTCTCTTCGTGGAATGGCAGAAGGACTCTGCGAGAGCTTCCAGGTCCTTAGTGTTTCCCCTCTGGATTGTATCTAAGCCAGTGGTTTTTAAAAATAACACGAAAGGCCCAGGGACACGAAGCAGGGGGACTATTTTATATACCCAATGACAGAACCAGTCCCGTAGACGTCTTGGTGCCCAGCCCCATGACAACCAGGGGAGAGGGCAGCTTAGGAGACTGTATTATAGGGAAGTGAACTGTTGCAGTAAACCACAAAAGGAACTTCTCAAGGAAAAGCCGGGGGAGGAAAGGTCAGGTGCTAACCCAGAGAGTGAGGAAGAAGTAGCTGAGGGGCTGACTGGAGGGAAGAATGTGAGGCTCCACGGTCAGGCAACACTTGGCTGTGTTGTGGAGACAGAGCCCCCGGGTTCCGGAGGGCGCCCCCTACGGGCCCTTCACACCTCAACGGTGCTGGGCTCTAAAGGCGAATGATGACATGGAAACCTCGGGTGGGGGCAGAACCACAACCACTCTGGGTGACCACCAGGTACAGAAACGGCGTCACACTGCAGGATGAAGAGCTAGCCTCTCTGGACACCCGGGACAGGGACTGGACCAAGCAGTTTTGGCGAGTTAAGATCCTGCTGGTCTTCATGAGTAAATCCCAACTAGTGCTTTATCTCAACGGCTCCAAAGAATAAAACTGTATCCACAGGTGACGGCCCAAGGGTCCTACTTCCAGGAAAGCTGAGCCGCACTGGGCATGAGCTTCCCACCCCGGGAGATAAGTACAGGCACACGAGGTCATCGCTTGGGGTGGATGCTGCAGTTAAAACTTAAGACGTGAAAGGGCTCTGACAAGAACTGGAAGGCACTGCAACCGAGCACGCTCTAAGCCTAGATGTTGTCTGTGTGGACTGAGCTGCTCACAGGGACGGGCAATAAATGGTCACCGTGCATGATGATGTCACTAGGGACAAGCACAGAATACAAGTCGGCGAGGAGGAGGAGAAGCTGGGCTCAGGATGTGTCCTGCTCAGAAGTGTAAACACAGCATCTGCGTCCAGTCCTGTGACGGTGAGCACGGCCTTTGTCCATCAACTAATGGGCCCGGGCTGGGTCTCAGCGGCAAACTGCTCTCTGCCTCTGTTCATCCCGGGAGACGTCTTGCCACGGTCTAAGGAGAGGGTCAGAGCCCTGGGCCAAGCAGGCTGTGTCACTTCTACCTATGAATCAGCAGATCAGTCAGGGATCTGGTCACTTCCTTCCGGTAACATGGGCCAGGAAAGCTAAGGCAGTGGTTCAGTGTTGATGGAATAACTCATCTTGTTAAAACAGCTCTACTGAGGAAAAGGCGAACCATAAAAGAGCTGACGAACGTCTTCATCGGAGCGACCTCGGCCCTGTGACAGCCACGGCTCCTTCCCGGCCGGTCTCATCCACTCCCGAGTCCACTGCTGAGCTCCCTTCTGCATTCATTTATTTCCCTTCCATGACTCCCACCCGAGCCCAGTGAGCTCTGCAGGACTGACGCGGTGACCTTATCGCCATGAGTTACAGGATGAAGGGGACCGCAGACGTCGGGAACGTGTCTCTGGTTATCTCATGTCGTCCCTAGTCCTGGTGAACTTCAGCAAAGTCATGGACACTAGAATCTGCCCTCCGTCAGGGCCACGAAACTGTTGTCTGGGTCACTTGGTCCTGCCCATAGCTTTCCTCACGTCTCCAAGACCAGAGTTGGTCTAGGCAAGGGGACCAAGGAACAAACGCATCCCGCGACACTAGTGACTTACTATGTCATTTTCCGAAAGACAACAGGCCCTGTTCCAAAAAACATAAGGAAAGAGCACTGTTTTCCACAAAGAAATAAACTGCAACATAAGCTGTGCGTGAACTTACTTTAAAATCTCTGTGGCAGTCTTCAAACTCTGACCTAAAGTTCTCGTCTTTGATTCCAGTCCCCAGTACAGCAGGTAAAAACTACACACAGTTCGCTGAGTCCTAATCAGTGCCACTAACAAATTCAGCATGGAATGAACCTGGTAAACGAATTTCCACTGACAGCATCAGACCATTAGCTAAGCCCTTCTGAAGAACGTACAGGAAGTGATCAAAATATACAGTGAATGTTAGGGTTTAAAACTTTATTGTAGTAAAGACACACTGCCATTAATTCAACAGTTTCTCTAGACTCGAACAGACATCCCCTCATTCTTGCTACTTCCTGAGGCAGTTCTACACAAAGCCTTTTCGTGACTTCATGAGGTGTGATCAAAAATACAGTGCATGCTACAGCTAAGCACCATCCAACAGAAAGACAGCTCATAGAAACGTGACGCTGTGTCCTCATCCCCTTATTCCCTGGATCTGGCACCAGGTGACTTCCGGCTCTCTCTCAAAGTCAAAATGACAATGGAAGGAGAACATGAACCAACTCAGGACGTCTGGGCAGCCGGGACAGCACAACCATAGACCCTTACAGAAGGGACCTCCAGGACTGCTTCAGAAAGCCTCAAGAACAATGGGTACGTGTGCTTGAAGCATGGGAGAGGATTTTGAGGGGGATTCATGGTAATGGTACTCTTCCTAAAATAAATGTTTAGAACTTTGAACAGTCCCCGTGGCTTTGGATCATATTTTCCATGGTACATTTCGTACATTTCACCTCTCCTGTGCCAAGGACCTAGTGACTGCAGACCAGAAAGGGAAGCACTGTGTCTACACCGGCTCCAGCTCTGGCTGCAGCCCAACATGCACGTACCAGGCACTTCCCAGTTTCCGGGTCACAGGTGTCACTGTGGTTGCTGCAACTGCAGGGCATGCAAGGAGCGAGCAGTGGCCAGGATTCTCTGCCACCTTCTGGAAGCTTCTGTCTACGGAACCCAGGGGCACAGTCCTGAGGGGAACAAAGGGGATAAGCAGTGAACCCTCCATGAAAACCTGGGCAGAGGACCTGAGTCCACTCCTCAGGGAGGACAGCAAGCGGGCCACAGGTACCTGCGAAGTTCACACCCCACTCTCAAGGGCAAAACAGGTCAAACACACTGAGACGCAGCCCACACCCCATCAAGACGACAGGGAATTGTGGTGGGCACTGGTGGAGGAGAGGCAAGCAGAGCCCTCTGAATTGCTGGCGGGACCTGAGGCAGCATAGCAGCTGCAGAAAACAAGTTATCAAAAACCCAGCAAGTCTGCGTCAGTGTGCATCGGGAAGAAAAGAATGCAGGTGTGTGGGGAGGCACTGCACACCCTTGTGCACAGTAGTATTAAGCACAGCCTCCAGAAGACGGAAGAAACCCAGATGCCCACAGAAGGTGCGGACAGACATGCGTGGGTCCACATGACAGAGTATCACTCAGCCTTCCAGAGGAAGGCCCTCGGTCCATGCTGCCACTAGGATGGGCCTCGAGAACGTTACACTGAGGAAAACAAGCCAGCCACAGAAACACAGGCGCTGAAGGAATCTCCTCCTGGGGGAGCAAGACCCAGAGAGATGGCTTCAGAGGCCGGGAAGAGGCTGAGAGGATGCAGCTTCAGGTTTGCGAGGAGGAAAGGGTCTGGAGATTGGCTGCAGAGGGCGTGAGGCTGCCAGGAACTACCAGATCCATATTTACAAAGGCAGCCCAAAACTTAACAATACTTTAATTGAGAATGAAAGGAAAAATGATAGAGACCTACAAGCTGTTATTCGCACTGAGCTGCTGCTAACAGGCACGTTTAAATCTACTCGAAACCAAGAAAGAAGTTTCCCCGAAGCCCCTACCTGACAGGAGAAGCCGGCCGTGCCGGGAGGACAGACGCAGTGCTCTATCAGCGACGCCACCGTCCCCGTGAGCTGCCGGCCCCCAGCCTCCGTGCCAACCTCCATGGAGATGTTAGAGATCCTGGGCCCCCATACAGCAGAAGTGGGAGAGGAAACATGAACACAAAACACATTACAGAAACCTGACAGGTGACAAGCATTTGCACTTGTGTTAAAACAGAGATCTCTGCCCGGCAGGGACTAGCTGCTACTCAAGATTATAAAGAAAGCCAGACATGGTGATGCACAACTGTAATCCCAGTACTACAGGAGGCTGAGGCAGGAGGACTGCATGTTCTAACCTAGTCTGGCAATTTGGCAACTTAAGGGGGCTGAGCTGCCGCTCAGTATGAAGGCCCTGGGTTTGAGCTGCAGTACCCCCAAAGAAGATTATAAACAAAATGAGTTAAATAAGGTGCATTACTGATGTCACTTGCCCAACATTTAAGAATTTAGAAATATAGAAAGAGTGTACCCAAAAGACCTCTTTGGGTCTTTCCCTGTGTTAATGGGGTAGGCGACAATATTCTTTATACGTCTTTACAAACAAATGGGCACTGCAGCTTTCAAGTGAAGACAACAGCATTTTAAAATATTTCATATCCATCTAGGATGCCACCCTGGTGCACTTATGTTTCATAGCTACATCAGCACCGTCACTGGCTGATTTCCACCTCACATGCTCTGTTCCATAATGATATTAATAAATTAACCAGGTTTGGATAAGCACTGAGGTGCATGTATTCCTGACATGTTCATCATCCTTGTGAAGTGAGTCAAATCCTCTCAGTTCTGGGCAGTTCTAGAAGCTTCTGTACCTGCTTTGCTGTAGGCCCTGACCATAGGATGCCTTGACAAGGATGTACTCGATGTTGCTAAGGACGGACATGAAATCCTCGCGTGTGACAGGTTCCTCAGAGACGGAATTAAAGTATTTCCAAAAATCCTGAGGATAAGCAACATATTCAGTCAAATTCAAAGCACAAATTCTCACAGGCACAAGACCTGACAGAGAACACACGTTTTGTTCATAGCTTTCACTAGAAATGCCTGGTTCTGGATGTGCTGTTGAAGGTAACTGGCGAAGACTTCCTGTAAGGGCCCCAGCACAGACGGGCGTCAACCTCAGCACAGGGGCTGCCATTGGCCAAAACAGGTGGCCACATGGACCCTGGGCACAGAGGAGATGGTTCCCTGATTCCTGAGGCTCCTGCACCGTCCTCTCTACGCAGGGCAAAGCCTGGCACCAAGGGAAAGGCTTTAAGATGCAGCTCCCAGGAAACCAGCAGAAGCCTAAGCTGGAAGTCGCTCGGTATCCAGGGATCCGTTGCAGGACCAGTCCCTACGCACGCATGCCTATGACTATGTTTAAATTCTAAACCGGCCACAATAAGAGGCAAACAACAATAGCACAGTGGAATAATTACAACAGTGTACTGTGATACAACATGGCCGGCATTTTTACCCCTGTGCTTTGGGCCATTGTGAAGTAAATCAAGAGTAACCTGGGGCCGGGGATTTAGCTCAGTGGTACCGCTGCCTGCCTTGCAAGCATAAGGTCCTGAGTTCTTTCCCTGGCACCAAAAAAAAAAAAAAATCTAAACACAACGACAGTGGCACTGTGACAGTGCTGATAGCCAGATGGCAGGAGGCTCAGTGTGTGCACAGGACAGGCTCCTGTAGTTTTCCACTAATCAGTTGACTGTGGGTAACTGCAACCTACAAAGCAAAACTGTGTGTGAAGGAAGCCTATGAAATTCAGAAAGCTTTTGGAAATCCTGCCAGACCCACTGGAGGGGTCCCAGTCTCCCAGCTCAGTCTCTTTCATGGCTTGGAGTTTTCAGTACACATAGCGAAGTTCACACCATGAGGCCTGCACACCACAGTACTCGGCTCACCTCCTTCATCCCCACTTCCTGATCGTGCCGCACTCCGTTCTCCAGCACAGTGGCGTCCACATAGATCACTTGCTTCCTGCTCCGGCCTCCTCTGATGAGGACTTGAGGCTCCAGGTTGAAGGTTCCGGTGCCATGGGAGGCGTAGAAGGCCACACTGTACCTCAGCCTGCCTCCGTAGGCCAGGAGCTAGCAGGAAACACACACTCATTTACTGCCTGGCATCCTGTGGCTTTAAAACATTCCATCACCACCATATCCAAGAAATCCCATCTCTTAAAAATCTATATCCATAGGTGAGACCCGTGCTTGGAGTCCGCTTCCTTCTGACCACTCAATTATGAAATCGATCCAACCTGTAGTTCCCAATGACGCCAGCAATGAGGAGTGCCTCACTAAATCACCGTGGTAATGATTCTAATTATCTTCAAGCTCTTTCAAATTAAAAATTCTATTTATAGGAGCACTGGGGATATGTTTGCAAATTTTAAAAACCACGTGGAACTCACAAACACTGGGTTGCAATATATAAACAAAAACGTAAATGGCGCCTTCCATGGCTCTTTGTAGTGGGGGTTGCCCCTCCGTCCCCACCCCGGCCCAAATGGACAACAGATTCTTGGGAAGGGCTTCCCAGAACCCAGCATCCAGTCTTCTATTGAGTATATTTTAAAATGCAATGTAGTTTGTTGAATGAGTGCTTCAGAAAGGAAGAAAATCAGATGACTTCAAAGACTTAAAGCAATGATGAAAGGTTTTAAAGATTCAGCATCTGAGGAGAATTTTATAAGTGTTGAACATCTCCTCCTCTTAGAAGTTGGAGTTGGTGGCTGTGTCCATTCCTGACCTCCCCGGGGAGGTGGCCCGAGTGCCCTCACCTGGTCTCCCTGGAACTGCTCAGGGAGCCGCCAGTAAAGGGGCTCTGTGGGGACCTGGTGTCGGAGGGCAGCGGCGTCCAGCAGGATGTCGGGGTCCTGGTGATACACGCCCTCAGTCGTGCCCGTCAGGTTGCTCTGGGAGACCACACGCAGGAGGGGCTGAGGGGCACCCAGCGTCACCTGCCACGGGGGGGCACAAGTGAGACCAGGAGCGAGCGAGGCAGCGGGTCTTGGTCGGACTTGGGCCTGCAGCAGGAGCTGCTCCGGGACTGACACAGGAATGTGAGGGCTTTTCCTTGGAACTAGCGGACTAAAACGAATGGCAAGGGTTTTTGCATGACCGCATTTAGAGTCAAGCTTCTGCTACACTGGGGCAAAACTCAGCAAGGAGGCGGGTGAGGGGTAGTGGTTTTAGCTCCTCTCCACCCAGCTCGCAGAGAGCTCGGCAAAGGGGCCAGGCTGGAAGCTGCCTTGGTTTCCCCAGAGAGCAGAGGCCAAGCTGTGCTTCCTGTATGGATCCATTCTGCAGCTGAAAGGTAGAGGAAGTGGACAAGGTCGAGCAGAAAATACGGTGAATGTGACTTAAAAGATTATTACAATAAAGGACACGTCACGAATGCCCCCAAACTACACCCATCTCGGAACACACTCATCCCATCCCTCCTGCCACTGTCTGCAGCAGCTCTGGGATCCTCTTTCCTTCAGCTATGCTGTCCTGGCTGCCTGGACGCCCTGAACGTCTCTGTCAGTCACTGACTTGGGGAGGAGCCGGAAGTCGCATGGTGGTGGATCCGTGAATAAGGAGGATACAGACATTCTGCTTTTATTTCACAGAAATTGCTGAAAACATTTGCCCAGCGGTGCTTCATGTTTAAATAAAAAATGTGTCACAGTAAAAGACGAAGCGCCACCGGCCCCTCAGAAGACCCCACCACTGGCACACTCATCCCTTGTCCCCAGCACGGTGCCTTTTACTGCGATACGGTTTTTAAAGTTTCAACATTAACTGCATTTTCCTGTCACCCCTGTAAGTGTGTGACCACCTCGCCCTCCCCACCCGGCTCCCGGGGCGTCAGGACTAAAACTCAGACCCTCGTGGGAGACTCACCGCGGTCCTCACGTAACCCTGCAGCTCCCCACACAGGTGCGACAGCCCAAAGCAGAAGCAGGGTGTGCAGCCCCGGGGGTCCTGGGCACGCAGGGCGAAGGTGCCAGGGCGACACTGGCTGCACCGCAGCCCGCTGACGTTTTCCTACGGGACGAAGAGGGCTCGTGGGCGCCGGGAGAGAGACGTGGGCTCTGCGCACAGAGATGAGTGGACACTGACGTCCTGAGACACCCAGAGCCAAGGCCCGACCAGCTCGGAAGGACTCAGCCAGTTACTCCGAGTGCGGCCGAGGATCCAGATCGTTCTGGACACTTCAGGAACAGAGACGCCCTGACAAGGATCCTCTGGGATGCCCAGGGGTCAGCCTGGAGCCCCGGGTGAGGTGTGTGTGGGGGGCTGGTGATGGGGACAGAACCTAAGACCTCACACATGCTGAGCAAGCACTCTACCGCCGAGCTATATCCCCAGCTATTTTGTTTTATTTTTGAAATTTTATTCTATTTTATGACAGTATCTGCTAAGTTGCCCCATTGAACTTAAATTTGCAATCCTCCTGCCTCAGCCTCCTGCCTCAGCTGCAATGACAGGTGTGTGTGGGGGGGACCTGTGACAGTTCCCGATCAGTGTGTCCCAGTGGACCTGCCCGCCGGGGATCCTGCTGGTCATTCAGCGAGGAGAGGTGACTACTGAGGCGAGTCCCCGCTGCTATCACTATGTGATCACAACCGCTATCCCGAGATGCAGGAGACCAGCGTGGGACGATGTGCCCCGCCTCCCGGGCCGCAGCATCTACAGTGCTTCCCTTCCGTCCTTCCAGCCAAGCATCAGCCCACTGTCCTCCGGCCTCCCCCTCAGCACCCACAGAAGGTGGCCATGCTCTCCAGGAAAAGCCACGATTTACGTGAGATAAGGGTGACACTGGACTCTCACTGCTGAGAAACCACATGCGACGATTTCCTTCAGACAACGACAGCATTGTTAGCCTCCCTGCAGCCCGAGACTCCTCAGAGTCCGGTGCCCTGTGCTCAAGGCAGACGGCTACGTGGCCCAGCGGAGCACCCATCGTCTCCGAAGCAGTGCGTCACCCGATGTTCGTGGTAATTCTTCCCTCTGAAGAGCACACACAGACTTCAACCCAGACTCAGGAGCGCGAGAGGGTTAGATCTGCGCTCAGCCCGGCCGTGCCTCTCACAGGAGAAGCCCAGACAAGCCAGCCAGAGTAGGTACCTTGCAGGAGCAGGCGCCGGAGTCCTCCGTGCAGCTGCAGACGCCCCGGTCCAGCGCACACGAGGCAGCCAGCGTTCCCCTCAGGTCACAGTCGCAGGGGACACAGTCAGGAAAGTCCCGATAGCCCAGCGAGCACTGGCCACAGCTCTGCCCACCAAACTCGGCCTTGCAGGGGCACTGACCAGACAGCAGGTCACACTGTGGGCCTGTGGAGCCCGGGCGGCTGCAGTTGCAGGCCTGAGCGAGGGAGGGAGAGAGAGGGAGAGAGAGTTTGCCTATGCTGTGGTGGGAGCAGCGTCGCCGGCGGAGGGGTTGGCACGGGTGAGCCCAGCCCACCAGGGCACCCACCCCACCGACTCTGCTTGCCAACTGCACACTGGGCCAAAGCCGGGAACCAACCAAACCCAACAGGTCCAAGCTGCCTAGCAAAATTACTCCAGAGGTCCTGTAGGCTTTCCACTGCCTCAGAACACAACTACGCCCAACCCAGCTGAAGAAAGTCACAGAAACCACCTCCCGGACTGGACACCACCCCTGCTAGGTGGCTTCCATCTCCTCTTGGGAAACCACTCACACTGCAGTGCATTTAAAGGGCACTGTTGGGGTCACATCTGGATGCCCCCTGAAACCTCCTGTGCTCATGGGCAGGGCTGTGGGGAGGTGATGGGCTCGGGGCTCCCAGGGGACTGCCCCAGGAGGCAGGCCAGCCGTGGCAGGTGGTCCCTGGGGGTGGCCGGGCAGGCTGCATCTGCCTCCTGGCTCCTCCCTTCTCTCTCTGCTCCTGCCCACCATGCCCAGAGCAGCTCTCCTCAGTACACCTTCCCACCTGGAGCCAGTTGACCAAGGACTGAAACCTGTACCAAAGCAGGAGCCAAAATATAAAATAAACCTCTCCCTTTTTAAGTTGCTCCCATTGGGCTTTCTGTCCCAGCTGGGAGAGAGTAACTAAG
>NW_022900942.1:65263867-65335475 GCF_012274545.1 Fukomys damarensis
GAGAGAGACTCAAAGACAGCACACACACACACACACACACACACACACACACACACACACACACACACACACGACCCAGCCCCCAACAAACATCACAAAAAGCCTTTGGATTTTCTAAACATCATCTTCACAGCTCGGTTCTTAAAACTCGAAATAAAGAGTTTTGAATGCTGCTTCACCTTCCTTATTTATTCCTGCAGTCTGCACAGATTTTACCGACTGATGGATCGGTTCACTGAGAGGAGACCTGTGTTCCCCAGGCTGGTGTCAAAATCCTGCCTCAGCCTCCCCGTAGCTGGGCCTGCAGGTGCACACGGCCGTGCCCAGCTGTTCCGAGTAGATAGAGCTGTGGAGTTTGCAGCAGGACAAGGAGCCGCTGGATGGCCAAGCGGCCCGCGGAGCCCTGGCCGGAAGCCAAGGCCACAGCACCCACCTGACACCCGCGCTCCGCATCCCAGCCCCAGTGCTGGGCCGCGCACTCCTCGCACTTCGGGCCCTGGGTGTGGGGGGGGCAGACGCACTCTCCAGACTCAGGGTCGCAGCTGTCCTGAGTGTGGGCACAGTCGCAGGCTGCAACAGAGAGGCAGTCGTACACTGCAGGGAGAGCTCTGGACCCTGAGACATTTATTTGGCCGTCCCAGGGACCCTTCTGGAACTCGGAGAGCAGACGGGACAGGGCCCAGACTGGGAGCACAGCTGGGGCTGCTGTCACTGAGCCTCACTGGTGCTGAGCACCCGCTGTCCCCACAGTCAGCTCCCCGTCTCGGAGGCGAGGACACCAGAGCCACATGAGGCTCAGAGACAAACTGAAGCTCATGGCGCAGGGGACGGAGGGCCGGGCCGAGAGCTCATGCCTGCGCCCGGCAGTGACTGAAAGCCTGAAACCGGGAGCGAGCGAGGGACCACACTTACGTGTGCAGCCGCCATCCCGGTACGCGTAGAAGCCATGCGAACACCGGTCGCACCTTCTCCCGGCAACGCCTGGCACACAGTGACAGTGGCCTTGGTCCGTGCAAGCGTCCGAGGTGGAGCCCGCCGTGCTGCAGTTGCAGGGCAGGCAGCCGAGCCCGGCGTCCAGCCCGTAGTGGCCGGGCTGCGTCACAAGAGGGGAAGGCTCACGTAAGCCAGGAAGCGACCACATGCACAGGACATCTTCCAGGTGACACGCAGGGCACCCCCACAGAACCACAGGGTGCTCGTGGTATCACGCCAGGCCTCGGAAAGGGGACACACGCTGCCCCGCGGAGGGAGGGCGCTCTTCCCCACCATCATGAGCTCAGTGACGGCAGTGGAATCGTGGGCAGTGACCAGCGAGCATCTTACCAGGCACTGGTCACAGCGTTGTCCGGTCACGTGGGGTCTGCAGTCACAGTGCCCAGTCTCACGGTGGCACATGCTGGACAGGGAGCCTTTCTCGTGGCAGTCACAGGCTAATGTGCACAGGAAGGACACACTCACAGTCACACAGGGCTATGGGTACAGCAAGAGACTTTAACGCCCAAAGGAAAAAGCTTAAACAGATAAGACATCACCACAAAACCAAAAAAAACAACACACATACACACAGAGCTTGCCAAAAAATGTATACACTTCAGAGAAACAAAACTAGTATGATTTTCTCAGCGGATGGTGCCACCCTCCTATGGGGACCCTAGAGGGTGTCATGTATCACAGAAAACCCACTACACTGCCGGCCCTTAGTGCAGAAGCTGGAAACGCAGGGGCAGCAGTCTCAGGGACCAGGGGGACCCAAGCAGCAGCTCGCCGTACTCAGGAAGGCCTGGGTGCTCACGGCTGCCACTCTGAGCAGCTCTTGTCATTGCAGAGGCCAAAGGTCACGGGCATCAACCTCATGACGTCTCCATACATTTAGCACTGAACTATTTGTACAAGTTCTCCGTTTCCTGAAGTGTGTATACATTTTTTGGTGGATTCTGTATATAAATACTACTTTGCAATAGCTAAAAGTCTAGCATTTTCTTGAAGAGTAAGCCAAAATAGGGTTGGTTGGTGGAAGCAGCTATCAGAGAAAAAAATATTCAAGCTATTAAGATAAGAATAGATGGGGATACTGAAGGTACCAAGGCAATCATTAGCAAAGCAGCTTGACAAATTTCATGAATGCCGTGAAACTTTTAAATGGAGCTGCTGATGTGTATCAGCAGATTTCTGCTGAAAACACCAATGGAGATTTCAAAATCAATTTAGCCATTTGCTTTCATTTCGAACACAACATGTGTTATCTTTTAAAGTTCAGCCACAGCGTAATCTAGATAATGTATGCATTCGTATTTTACTGCATAACTTAATGAAGACTATTTCCCTACTGTAAGTCATGAGTGATTTGCGGCTTCAAGCGAGACATTCCAATTACAATACTAATACAGAGTTCCCTACTGTTTCAAAAGGATGCAAGTTCCAGGGTCCCAAAACAGTCAGATCGAAATTCACAGGGTAACTATCCCTATGTGCTTTGTATTATTTAATTTTCATACTATCTGATGCCTTCACTGACCAAACATGCCAATGAATACTTGGCCTCAGAAAATGCACTCCAGGCCATGGACACAGACCGAGTAACGCTAATCGGGGAATCAGAAATCTGCAGTGCTTTGGAAAATCTGAAGAGCAGTGAGTGCGGGCATGCTGGAAATACTGCAGCGGGTCACCTCAATTCCCGCAGGAGCGTACGAGGCCTCAGTGGGTCTCATGGCAGACTAGGTGCCAGCTTCCCACAGATCTCTCTGTGCATGTGCATGTTCTTAACTCGGGAAAGCATCTGAAATCCCAAACGCTTCCAGCTTGAGCATTTCAGAGAAGCCATTGGAATCGGCCTTCCTGTGTGACACAGGGCCCCTCTCGCCTCTAGGTGCTGATGTAAGCAGGCCCTGTGGTCCCTCTTGTGGCTGCCCCTGTGCAGCCCAGCTGCACACAACACTCCCGGCTCTCTCCTGGCTCCCACCACTCACAAGATGTGAACGCAGCACAGCCCCGGCCCTGACCGGCTTCTGGCCCCTGCCAGCCCCCCATGTCAGTCCCACCCCACTCTCGCTCGTGTCCTCCAGGGCCCCATGGTCTGCTGTGCCAGCTGCTCAGTTCTATGAGCAGATTTCAGCCTGTATCCTACTGGCTCCTGGTGTAGAAAGCAACCCACTGAGCTCTCTCTCCCTAGAATGCCGAAGCTTTTGGTGCAGCTGCAGACGATTAGGGTGAGGAGCCCAGGGCAAGGCTGGAACCCATTTCCAATCCTTGAACACATGTCTAGGAGATGTTTCTGTGCCCCTGGTGCCCTCTTGTGTCTCCATGTTGTAATGTTACAGGAAGACCAGCCCTGACATCAAAGACTCAAAAATTACAACCCTGTTTCCGCAAAGATAAGAGCCAGCAGGAAAACAACCAGCCTTGAAAACACCCTGGGCCACACGATGGGCCAGCACTTCCACCATCCCACAGTTTCCCGCTCTTCACTTCGCAAGCCCACTGCCACCAGTGTCCTCGCCACACAGGTGACAGCCGCGGGAGCAGAGCTGAGACTTTGGAAAGCAGTTTAGTCACAAACCATCCACAGAGGCATGGAGGAGGGGATTTGGCCTCGGGACAGCAATGGTCCAGCGCAGACTCGGCAGGACCCCGGGCGAGCTCGTCCTCACCCTACACTCACCGCGGCAGTCCTTGGCCGTCACGGCGTCTCCGTAGAACCCATCTGCACAGCTCTCACAGTGGGCGCCGTCCGTGTTCCCCACGCACTTCAAGCATTCCCCGGTGACCGAGTCACAGTGACCGGGCTCGGAGGGGTCCACGTTGCCGCTGCAGTCACATGGAAGGCAGGATCCCCCGGGGATGGTGGGGTTGCCATAGTAACCGTCTGCACATCTGTATCCAGGATGAGAAATGGCTGGCATCAGTGTAGCTACCCAGGACAGGACCAGCTCATTCTGAGTCTGAGTCACCAGGGCAGCTCCTCCCCACCTGGGGCCAGTGTGAGCGCTTGCAGCAGGGAGCACAAGTCCCGGGATGTGCACCCGTCTCCCACCCCTGCCACTCAGGGGTCTGTTCTGTCTTTTTTTTTTTTGGTACCGGGGATTGAACTCGGGTCCTTGCGCTTGCAAGGCAGGCCACCGAACTGCTGAGCTAAATCCCCGGCCCACTGTCTATTCTGTTCCTGATTCGAGAATGCTTTGCCTTGTCTTTTATGAGCCTAGTTTACATTAATTTCCATGGAAACCACACACCACCTTTACCCCAACTGATTGCCAGTAGAAGTCAGTGCCTGGGACTGCAGCGCCTGTCAGACACTGCACAGGCGCTGGACGTCCCGCCCCCGCCCTCTCTCTCCTAGTTCTGTCCCTCAGCTCTCAGTGTGTCTCTTCTCAGGCCTGTGTCACACACCGGGCAGTGGGGACTGAAGCCTGATGACAGGAGTCTCTAACGCACCCTGGCCCTCCGGAGTCAGCATTAAATCAAGTCACCGGAGCAGCGGGACACGCGAAGGCATGCAGCACAAGTCCCAACTCCTCACTACTCCCTGCTGCTCTTCTCAGCTGTAGCGAGCTCCAGAGGAGGTGGAATCCTGCACCCCACACTTCCCCAGCAAAATTTACCCGTCACTCCCCATCGGGTGCCTTGGCTTCCTGCATAACTTTGTGAAATGGTAACTATACACAGGAGCTCCCAGACCACGCTAAGCTGGTCCCTACCCACTGCCCTGGCAAGCAGAATCAGACCCACATTCCCACATGCATGCACCGTGATTCTGTGTTGGGTAAACATTTTCAGGAAGATATTTTAAAATAAACCCTTGACATTTATCATGAACTTTAAAACAACGGCACCTCTCGCACCAGGTTCCAGCGTAGCCCGGGGCACACTGGTCACAGACCACATCCTCCTCCTCATCCAGGTGGCAGATCGGGCTGAAGCTGTGGGGATATCAGAAATGAGTGTGACATTCTGAGAGGCTGTAAAGTCCCAAATATAAACTTGTGCTTTCTTTTTGTTTTCTACTGGGGATTGAACCTAGGACCTTTGCACTGAGGTGCATCCCCTTTTTAATTTTTTTTTAAATGTTTGAGTTAAGGTCTTGCTAAGTCTCCATGTTGTAATGTCACAGGAAGACACTAACCTTGACATCAAAGACTCAAAAATAATAAAATTAGTTGCCCAGGCTGGGCCTGAACTTGTAATCCTCCTGCCCCAGCCTCCCAGAGAGCTGGGGTACAGGTGTGCACCACTGTGCTCAGCTGCAACAGAGTACTTTCTATCACACCTGTCCTTACGAACAACATTCAACAGGTTCTCAGCCCATGGCCCAGAACCCAGGGTTTCTGGACCCAGCCTGCCCCGTGTGCCTGCTCCATCCCGTGTGGAGCTGCGGCAAAGGCGCCCCTGTTCTTCTGCCCCTTCCCGCCGCTGCCTGGCATAACTGGCTTTATCCTCATCGACACTCAGCAGCGACTTCCTCCAGGAAGCCTGCCAGGGCGCTGCTACCACATCAATATGCAAGCTTTTGAAAACGATGACCGTTCATCGCGTCCGTGTCTAATGCTAGCCAGTGACCGGGCTCAGCTCACGCAGGTAAGGTACAGACCCTGGCTTCGGAGCCATCCGGACGCAGCTCAGTGCCAGTGCGGGCCAGGTGAGCTGGGCCAGTGTGGAGGAATGAAGCTTACTTGTTGGACGGTGTGGTGAGGGGGCAGGCGCAGCGCCGGCAGTCCCCCGCTGTCCCCTGGGAAGGCGTCCCGTAGAAGCCTGGCAGGCACTGCTCGCAGTGGTCCCCAGTGGTGTTGTGTGTGCAGCCCTAGGATGCAGCGTGAGGGGAGGAGTCAGCCGGCTTCCTTTGTGGATTTCCAGTTTCATTGGCTGACAGTGTGAAGCCCAAGTTCAAACACACACACAAGACAAACGCGAAAACAACAACGCAGCAGCAAGCACTAGGGGAGAGGGGGTTATCTGTCTCCAGGTCAACAAACGTTTCAAGTTGTGATTTGTATGAAAGAAGAACCTAAGATTTTTGCTCTGACCACATTAGAGTAACTGGTACCAGATCTGTCCACCTGTAAGAAACCACCAGAAAACACAGCAAACTGCAGTGGACCCTTGACTTAGGAACTCAATTCAGTCCTGAGGGCTGTAACTCAAGTTGGCCAGTGAAGGCTCAGGCTGCTACACTGCCTTTGAAGTCTCTCTGCTGCACACAGGCAGATCTGTGTCCTTAGAGAGACACCGGCCCAGGAGTTCTCAGCAAACCCCACACAGGAGAGGATGGTGTCATGTTCCTTCTAGAGCTCTTTAGGGGTTAGATCTGTATCTGAGACCATCTGGAAGCACAAGCAGCCTGCATGCAGGTTGTAACTCAAAACTTTGGTTGTAAGTTAAAATTAAAATTCCAGTTATAGCCCAAGTTGCTCTTATGTCAGGCCAGTTTAAGTCAAGGGTCCACTGTATATGAAACAACTGGTTTTAGATAACTGTACAACAACCAGCAATCCAGTTAGACTGGAGCATGGGTTTGCCTGTTCTGTAGCACGGAACTTGGAGTCCACAGCAGTCTACAGCCTGTTACAGAGTAACCAGGGGTCAGAGGCTACGTGCACAGATGATAAACAGCCACGGAGATGGACGCAGTACCTGCCTGATCTGATACACGTATGGAATTACCACTTTGAGGTCCTTAAATATGCACAAATATTATGTTAAAATATTCCCAAGTTCCAAAGATTGAAACTCTCTACTGCAGCTACAAAACAAGTCTCACCCTGCGCGGGCTCTGCGTATTTGTGAAGCCCTGTTTGGACTCACGCTGCTTATGAAGGAGGTACTTCCTGGCAGAAATGGTCCGCACTAACTGAGCGGCATTATTCTGTGCAAGGCAGCGTGATGATAAGTTCTGTTACTCCCGCAGCCGGCACACCGCATCAGACTGTCAAAAGATGCGCACTTCCATGAGGGACCTGATGCCTTGTACTTAACCAGTGGACAATGTTTCCACCTTTACAGTGCTTCATAGTTTTGCTGTCAGTAATTCCTTTTCATTGTTCTACTATTAAAAAATCGGAAGCATATCACACATCCCCTCCCTGCTGCCATGATCCACTGGGATCTGAGGCAGTTTTGGGCTTAGGATTATCTTTGTGGGGAGAGGTGGAAATATTTTATTTACATAATGTGGTCTCTTGAGGATGGGACCCAGGTGTAAGTAAGCATGAAATTAATCTGTGTCACAGGCACACAGACTTTTAGCGTGCCTGTGTCTTGACTGATTCCTCACACAAGGTTGGTGTGGACTCTTCCATGGGGCGTCACGCTACCCCGCAGAAGCCTGCTGGCTTTGGAGCGCTTCAGCATGGGTTTTCGGGTGAGGGATGTACAGACTCGGCCCCCAAAGGAAACGGGTTACAGAAAAGCAGGAGCTGCTTCTTCTAGGCAGGGCTCGAGCCTCCAGATTCCTCTCGGAGCCTGCAAAGTCAGGCCACTCTACGGAGGAAATGCTTTGCGGAAGTGGCTTCTGCAGGGCTGAGCAGTACTCACCAGGCACACGCCGTGTGCGTCACACTCCCATGCGTGGCCGTGGCACTCACAGGGCTGGCAGATCCCGCCGAAGAGAATGCCGTCCACGCGGTAGTAGCCAGGCTGGCAGGACTGTAAAAGGGGTGAGCGAGCTCGTGAACTCTGTACATGGTGCAAATCACCTCCTCTCCCACGCATTTGGGAGCAGAAATGTACTTTTTTTTCTAGTTTCTGAAACATCCTCATCATGGTATCACTGACATGCCACAAACTTCACCTAATGCAAGTGTGAAGTTTGGGGATTTTTGGTGAATTTACCGAGCTATGGAACTAGCTGAGAATCCAGGCCTGTAGTTCAGGAGACGGGAGGGAGCAGGCACACACAAGCTGGGTGTCACACAGCCAGTCAGCACACACCGCAGCGGTGACCAGGTCCTCCCAGAGGGAAGCAGCTCAGAAACGAGAGGACCCGTTTCTGTCAGCAGCGTCTGCGTCTCACGTTTACCACACAATAGCACACACATTCCCACGCGGGGCTGGGCTGCTCTGTGCCACTTAACTGGCCACCATCACAGGGGCCCTTGGTGGCGAGATGAGGCCACTGCTCCCTATCACCCAACACGGGAGCGGCTGCACGCCCATCGCAGCCTTACAGACAGAGGCTGGATGGGGCAGTGTCTGTCTGGGACACTTGAAAGCCAGGTGCACTCCAAGGACATGCACTGCCCAGAGTCCCCCAGACACAAAACTCCCCGAGAGAGCAGACGTGGGGCTCAATGGATTTGTGATTAAAGTCAGCGTCTTCCCACGGGGAGTTAGCATTTTTTAAGAGAATTCTCAGAGAGTATTTTAATTACACAAAGGAAGTAAATGCATTCATCGGCACAGCCTCTGGAAGCCCCTAAGGCGTCTGTGCCACGGACACTGGGCTTGGTGCAGGTGGCAGTGACTGGGCACCAGCCCCAAGTCTGTGGGAACAGCAGGTGCAAAGGCTTTGGAGAGCTTTGCCCTGCCTGCGGCTGCCTGCCTCTCCCAGCCAGCGGTAATTCTAGCACTCGGAAGGCTGAGGCAGGAGGATCGCTGTGAGTTCGAGACCAGCCTGTGCTACATAGTGAGTTCCAGGTCAGACTCAACTACATAGTGAGGCCCTGTCTCAAACAAATAAACAAACAAAAACATCACTGGTCAGGCGTATGGTCAGCCTCACATCCTCGGGGGCCTCAGCCATGCTTTCAGGCCACTGTGGAACAGAGCAGCCCCTGTGCTGAACACGCAGGACTCCTTTCTTGTCAGCATCCCCTGCAAGGTGCAGGAGAACGACAGCTTAGATAGCATCTGACTGGACTGTATCTTGCAAGTCACCAGAGATGATATGAGGGGTGTGGAGGTTATAAAATACTCTCTCTCCACTTTATCTGAGGGACAATACAAGCATGGGGCGTCCTGAGGCACAACTGCACCGAGCTTCTCGTGCCTGCTAGTGTCAGTCAGTCCCTCTCAGCGGCCCCTTTTCCTCCAGAGCCCAGTGGCCTGGGAAGGATCTCAGAGCAGCTGCTCCCTGCTGCCCCCTGCCGGGCTAGCCGGCCTGGCTACCAGTTCCCGGTTTCCTCTTCCCTCCCTCTGTGTTCCTGCCCCAGGGAGGAGGTTGGGCAGGCGTGGGCCAGTCACACGTTACGGACACAGTGCTCAGAGCCTGCAAACTTTGGGGCTTAAACATCCATGCTCAAAACCTCCAAGGAATCGTTGGCTCCAAAACACAAAGCAAACAAATCCCCAAACTGCCAAATATTTAAAATGGGATTATTCACTCAAGTATCTGCATCTTAAGACAGTAGCCCAACTTTATTAACTACAAATGTGATGATTGGTAACAATTCATAAGAAAGAGAGAGATTAAATCTTTTTGCTTTATAAATGAATGCCATACTACAAATGTGATGATTGGTAACAATTCATAAGAAAGAGAGAGATTAAATCTTTTTGCTTTATAAAAATGAATGCCAAGAAATTACAGCAATGGCAGACATTCGCGGTAGGAGCTTACACAGCTACATGAAGGTCAAACTCCAAAACGATCAATTCCTAGCTGTGGGACCAAGGTCAAGGTGCTGAATCTCACCGTGTCCATTTCCTAACCTTTGGAAGAGACATAACTGAGCCACCACTGCCGTCAGGGCCCGAGTGGGAACGCACAGGAGGGGCCCAGAGAACTGCCGTGTACACGGGACGGTCTCAGGGAGAGTTCTTACTGATACTAATGTCCAAAGCATTCAGCACTTTCACCGACAGCGGGAAGTGCATTTTCCTACACAGCGATCGCCCAGCGTCCACGCATGATGGGTTCCAGGACCCCAGGGACATCAAAAGCCTCCATATTCAAGTCTCTTCTATGAAGTGGCACAGTATTTGCATGCAACCTATGCACATCCTCCTGAGGACCTTACATCCTCTGTAGGTGACTTATAATACCCAACACAGTGGTTGGCAAACTACACTGTTCAGGGAAAAAGGAGAAGAAAAACACTGGTACATTTACACCGCTGCAGCATTTTCTTTTCTGGAAGGTACTTCATCTGCAATCTGTACGATCCACAGATGATGCAAAACCTGTAGGTGCTATGTAAGGTGGAGTCCAGCACCCAAGAAAGTGAAACAGCCAGGGGATGTAAAGGTCTCAAAATGGGCCAGGCTTGCCGGAAACTATCCTGTTCTGACATGTTCAATTCTGCTTATAAATGCAGAGTCTGACGTGGGTACCACAAGTTCCCTGTGTGCTAAGGCAAGAGCACTCCGTGAAATCAGCATCTTCTGGTGCTCCCGCCTACTCCTGGTACAAGAATCCAATTTCTTTAAACGTCATTCCTAACGTCCCTATAATCCAATGAGGTCTGAACCAAATGTTGGGTTTTTAAAGTTAAAATTCAAATACTCATCCTCACGGCAAGTCCAGTGTACTGTTTTTTTCTTATGAAAGAACAAGGGAGGAAGACAGAGAGGCAGACGGTACCTCGCAGGAGGTCCCCATGTAGCCCTGGGGACATTCACAGTGTTCCACGTCAGTGGCGACTGTCAGGTCTATGGCATTGGGGCTCGCTATGTCCAGAGAGACAGAATCCAGCCTGCAGAGAGACAGAGCTCATGACGGCAAGGGACACCTCTCACCTCAATGAAGCTGGGCTCTGAAAGGGTTCAGTTCAAACAAAATAGTCATGCAGTGTTTGTCAGTAAATGAGGAGCTCCCCAACAGCATGTTCTTGGGGATCCAGCAGTCATTACTCCCCGGGAACGTCCTCCGTGTTTGTTGCAAAGATGTGCTACTGCCTATAAACTGCCTATCTGCATTGAAGCGCTGCATAAAAATTCACCCCTCGAATCACCTTATTGCAAATGCAGAGATGATCCTTAAATGAGGATGCAATGTTTGATTTAGCAGCGTCCAACTTTTATGCTTGGCTGGGCACTGCCAGAAACTAGTCTCTTCGAAGCAATAAAACAACCAAGGATGGACACATTAGCTCAAATAACTTCGCAAAATGAAGTCTATTAATATCAAGAGACAGAACCAGATGCCGTGTGGTAAAGGGGAATGTAAACTCTTCAATCCTTCCTTGGAAGCGCCCTGGAGTGTCTGAAGCTGGTCAAGACTGCCCCCTACTGGACACACTTGCAGTGAACAACTAGCCTTCGATCTTCAATAGACTTTACACTTATAACTTACACAAGTAACTTGCTAGAGCCAGTTCCTTCGTGTCCTTCACACAACAGCTGTGAAGCATATTAAGGTAAAACACACAGCAACATGGAGTCCCTTCACCGTACGGCCCTCCCTGTGGATGCGCACCTGTAAAGAACCGTCTTTGCGGTGTTGTAGTTAGCTCTGATGAGGAGGTGGCTCAGGTTGACAAGCACGGTCATCAGTTGGTCGCGGTCGATCTCCCTCTTGGTGGTGTGATCCAGGAAGTTCTCTGGCACGAGCCTCACCGCACTGTGGTACTCTTCATAGGGTTGCAAAGAGAGACCCTCGGCCTGGGTGCTTAGCGTGAGTCCATTTCCCTAGCATTCAGAATGAGAGAGAAGGCATCCGTAATTCCACTGAATACTAAAAAAAAACAGCATCGAACTATGCCTCACTTCTCCCTTCAGTACGGCAGATCGAACCCAGGACCTTTGCACAGAGCTCTATCCTCAGCCTTTCTAAAATTTTTATTTTGAGACAAAGTCTCGCTAAACTGCGAATTGCCTGGGCTGGGCTCCCCTGACTCAGGCTCCCAGAATCTCCTGGGATTACAGCGTGCACCCTACATCTGGCCTGAAGTCCCTAATCTTTAAAGAATAAAAGTGGCAAAAAGTACGGACAGCAATGACACCTGCGACTTTCCCTGGAATCGTCCTTAACAAATGTGGACACGAGGTACTCAGGGTGGAGGGACACCAGAGACGAGAGCCCAGAGGTGCCGGGCCCTGGCTGAGGCAGAGCCGGGTCTTTGTGCGGCGAGTGAGGACGTGGAAGACAGAAGCGGCAGCGCGTCTCTGTCCCCACTGCCGGCCACCTGCTCCATCCACCAGGGAGGCCGATGGCAGGAGGGGAGGAGGGACCGCAAAGCCCAAGGGCAGCCTCGGGTTGAGCACAGCAGGGACGGTAGGGCGGCCACCGGGCCACTCCCGGGCACCAGGCCATCGCTCCCACCAGCCTGCAGCTCTTTAGCCAAAGCAGTGCAAGAGCTCACCCTGAGGATGACGTCGGCGTCAGACAGCAGGTCACCGTCCGCTGTCTCCGTGGGAATGTCGTAGGACACCGTGTACCTCAGGAAGCCACCGAACGCGGTCAGCTGCAAAGGTTATATGAGCGTGATAACGAGAGAGGTGCGCAGAGGGGGCTGCTAGAACCCACCCGGAAATACCAGGCTGTGAGAAATTCACACTGAAGGCAGGAAATGCACTCGACACAAACATTTTGTTTCATCCCTGTTGACGAAATACAGAATATCCCTGCAGAAAATGCACAGAAGAAATACACTCTTTCTTGGAGACTCCACCAAGGAAAATGACTATAAAAACTTCTGTTAATTACACATTTATTTCGCCTAAATAAGTGTGGGGGTGGGGAGTCTGATCCAGGCCTAGAACTCCAAAGTAGCGACTCCCCTGCCTACTTATCAGGAAGCAGCACTCGCTCTGCCAGTTAAAGGAAGCGCCTCCTCCAGATCAGATGTGCTTCAGTGTGCAGGTCTCCTTCCCGATGAGTGTGTCATAACACACTGCTCAGGACACAAATCTGCCATCTTAAAACCGGACAGAAGATTGCAAGAGAAAAATAATCGCCCAACTTTGGTGATAAAAATCACGTTACAGAGTATAGGGGCTACACCTGTAATTTAACAGAAAAAGCATTTTCAGAAATAAGGACGCCTCAAAAGCATACACTCCTTGGAAAATGCAATCATCACATTAACGGGAAACTTGCCAAGCTACACGGTCATATTACCACAAAAGCTCGGGGTCACCTTAAATGCACCAGGCCCCCGAACTAGTAGGGAGCTTCAGATACGGGACGGTTCCCCAAGTAGATGTTCTGACCATCAGAATCTGGAGGGAAGGGGGACATAACCGTGAGGGGAACCATGGGAGGAAACCGCTTTCCGTGTGGCATTTTCTCAACACCGAAACTGTGGGTGCCCCGCTGGCTCCTGCCTGCAGACTACGTGAGCAATGGCCTCTCTCGATGCCCATGGCGTCTCAGTGCCCCGGTGGGGCCGGCCCGCGTGTCTTCCCTGCACTGGACCCTCCACTCAGAGTCAAAGGCTAACTCCTCCAAGCTGGAACGGGACGGATGCATTGCAGCAGTCCTGTGCTCCAGGGACCCAGGGAAGGAAGCAGGAGGCTGGGACTTCACACCTCAGACTGCCCGGGCCTCTGGGCCCAGAGCAGAAGCCAAGCGAGGACTGAGCAGACCCCGCCTGGCAGGCCTGCGTGTAGACCATGAAGGGCCCCGGTCTGGCCAGCAGGAGGAGCTCTCTCTGAACACCGCGACCTCTGCCCCAGCATCTCTGCCCGACCCATGCACGTACCTTGTTCCCCAGGTAGGCCTCGGGGGCCGACCAGTAGTACCTGGTGCCCAGACTGTGTGCCACCTCCGCGTGGCTGATGCTGATCTGGCGCCCACCCGCCGCCTCCTGCTGGGACTTGAGCTCCCTGGCACCGGCCAGGTCCGTGACCATCCACCCAGACATGTCGTTCACCTTAAGGAAAATGTGAGAATCTTAGACATGAAGCTGAGGTTGCCTGGGGTCCTCTCCAGTCTTGTGCAAATATCTCCATATCTGCCTATCTCCAAGCGTTCCCCAAACCACAACTTTCTGGGTACCAACACAATGCTACAAGGGGAAAATTCCACACCTAGCTCATGTGAAAAGTTTAGGTCAAAACGCAGGTGCACAAAAAATACTACACAAAATTTCCTTCAGGCTGAGTGCAACAGGTGCATGTGGAACGTCAATGAATTTATTACTTAGACTTGGATTCCACCCCCGAGGTAGCTCAGTATGCATAAGCAAGTAGCCCAACATCTGAAAAAGATCTGCAAACCAAACACTTCCGGTCACCAGAATCTCAGCTTGTACGTGCAGTGAATAAAATGTTTTTGTAAACTCTGACTTCCACTTCCAGGTTCTTAACCAAATGCTGCAAAATGTGTCACAACCTTCAGATGCAGCGCTCCTAGTGCACCCACCCCACTGCGTGGTGACCACAGTAGTCTCCAGTGGGTCAGCAGTGTGCCCAGCAGCTCCTCCTCCTGGTATCATTTGCTGCCTCCACTTCCTGTTCCCAGAGCACCCTTCCTACCCTGACCGCCCCCCAGCCATCCCCAACTTCTGAGATCCATGTGTGCCTCCTGCTGGAGACCAGAGGGGCGGTAGGATTTGAATCCCACTTCATGCATCTCTCCGCAGAAGGCACAGAACAGGGTGTGCCCTGCAATACCGCATCAGCCTTCTCACTGGGTGGGAAAAGGCATGTGAGAGCAAACACACAACTCACAAAGTTTTGGGCCACTTTCGGGAGTGGCCTGGCTGTCTTTGACCCTCGCAGATGCGGTATTTCAGGGGCAGGAGGCCTTGCGCCCAGCAGTCAGCTCGGAGAGCTCAGGAGATTCACCCATTCCTGGCCCCACCCACCTGACCCAGGGGCCAAGAAAGGCTGTCGCAGACACTGGACAGGCCGAAGCAGAAGCATTCGGAGCAGCCCTGCGGGTCCTTCTCCTGCAGGTTGTAGAACCCTGGCTTGCAGTGGTCACAGGCTTCCCCCTCCACATTGTCCTGCAAGAGACCATGAAAGGATAGCTGGGGAGATCAGGCAGAGCCGGACACGCGCACCACCTGGACGAGAAGGGCTCAACAGGACTCGGTGACAGGTAAGTACAGTGGGCCGCAGAAGTGCTTTCCCTATTCACAAACACTCAAGGTTATTTTCAGTCGCGTAAACATGTGCCTAGGACTCTGCGTGTGTGGGAACAAGCACACGGGGACAGCAGGAAAGCCTCAGGATCCCAGGGAAATTGTCACTCGTGTCAGACAGCCAATAAGCCCCTCCCGGCACCGTGGAATGCATTTCTTATGCCTGCTCCAGTCCTTCTCAGCAGATCCCAGACAGCAGACCTGCACTTCATTAATGGTCTGGAAATGCGGGGATGACCCAGCTCTACTCCACTCCGAGCTGAAGAAGGAGGTCAGGAAGAATTAAGTCAAGGTCCAAGACACAGCGTGTAGTGTTGGTGTCACCTCAGAAGTCACACAGATGCTCCGGGAACAGGAAAATACTAAACCAGGAATCTCCAAGGCCACGGACACTCGAAGAGCGCAGCCCGCTCGCCAGGACACGCCACGCGAAGTGAGGCCGGCTCTGCCCAACTCTTACCGCTGGGGCGGAGCATCTGCGCCAGGGAACACATCCGACTCCCGAGAAGCCCAGAAGAAGCCCAGGGGCGCTCTGGCCTCCACACTGACCTTGCAAAGACACGGCTCTGCACACGGGTCGTCGTTCACACTGCCCGCCGGGCTGCAGTTACAGCGCACACAGCTCGGGAAGCCCCTGTAGCCAAACTGGCAGCGGTCACACCTCTCTCCTGCATAACCCTCCTTGCAGGGACACTGCCCCGGCCAGAGTCCTGCGGACAAAGACCCCGGAGAAAGGTAAGAGGCTGGCAGCAGATGCTGACCAGCGGCCACGGCTGCCACCGCAGCTCTTCGGCTCAGCCATTCCTGCTCGAACATGGCCGCCCATGGCAGAGAAGCAAACAGCCGCAGCTCAGTTCTAAGCCGTATTCACAAAAATGGGCAGTGGGAGGCTCTGGTCCATGGGCCACCATTGTCCAAGACCCAGTTTAAAAGAAAAGAGAAAAACCTTATGGAGACTGGTGGTGATGGAGAATGGTGTGGAAACCCTGGAAAACAGGCTGGCACTGCTTCTAAATGGTATTCATGGGAGTCTGAGGCAGGAGGATCGCAGTGAGTTTGACACCAGCCTGAGCTACATACTGAGTTCAAGGCCAGTCTGAACCAGAAAGCGAGGCCCTGTCCCAAAGAAGAAAGATGTTATGTATAGAGTTGCCATATAATACGAAGGGTTGACCCACAAACATGAAGATATGTGTCCACAAAACTCCTACACAAATGTTCACAGCAGCGTGACTCAGCATAGCCAAGTACTCATCCCCTGATGAGAGGAGATCTGCGGCTTACCCTGGAATAGTACTCAGCGGGAGAGAGATGAGCCATGGGTACACACTACGTACAGGAGACCCTTCGGGATATGACAGCAGAGGAAAAAGCCAGTGACGAGGAAACCCTCACAACAGATGCGCAGTTTCAGGTTGGGGACTCTGATGCCCCTGCCATGTCTCTGCTGCCCAGAACTGCTTTTGCTCTTCTAGGTCTCTTCTGGTTCCAAATGAATTTTTGGATTTTCTCAAGTTCTGTGAAATATGCTGTTGGGATTTCAATGGGGATTGCACTGAATCTGTATAGCAGTTTTGGTAGTATGGCCATTTTCACTATACTGGTTCTTCCTACTCAGGAACAGGGGATATCTTTCCGTTTTCTTACATCCTCTTCGATCTCTTTTTTCAGAGTGCTGTAGTTTGCAGTGTAGAGGTCTTTTGTCTCCTTCGTAGATTGATTCCTAGATATTTCACTTTTTGGGGACACTATTGTGAAAGGGATTGTTTCTCTAATTTCTCTCTGAGCGAGTCTGTTATTTGTGTACAAGAGGCTATCGATTTTTGAGTGTTGACCTTGTTGTATCCAGCTACTCTGCTGAATCTGTCCATTAAGTCTGGAAGTCTTTTGGCAGAGTTTTTCGGGTCTTCAGTGTAGAGCATCATATCGTCAGCAAACAGTGAGAGTTTCACTCCTTCCTTTCCTGTCTCTGTTCTTCTCATGTCCTTCTCTTGTCTAATTGCTGTGGCTGGTGTTTCCTGAACTGCACGGAACAGGGGTAGTGACGGTGGACGATGGTTCCCTTCCTGTGAACCGTGCAGAATGGCGAGGCTGTGCAGAGAATGCGGCTGCCTGGGCTTTGGGTGTGGAAGCGAGGGGCGCGGAGAACACGGGCCAGCAGCTCATGGGTGAGGAGTTTCCTCTCGGGATGGTAAAAGTGTTCTGCTATTAGACTGTGCTGTTGAAGGCGATGAACTAAATGTATTTATATAATTATATGACTCACTAAATAATTATATTAAATCCTATGGCTTACATGGGAGCATGGTGATGAATTATAAAACAAGCTGGGCACAGCGGCAGGGTCCTGTAATTCCAGCACTCTGCGAGGCTGAGTCAGGAAGACTGCAAGCTGCAGCCGATTCCTGACAACTTAGCAAGGTCCTGCCTCAAAATAAAAACTAAAAACAAAACAAAACAAAAAAAACCCTGGGTTATTGTAAGCTGTAAAAACAGTTTCAAATAAAGCACAGAGGCAAATAAGATCTGTGTTTAAAGCCCGCTCTGACTCTTGGCAGCGGCGGGACCCTGACCCCGGTTCTTAGCCACAGCTTCTCACCCTGAGGCGGGTTAAAAACCTCTCTGCTGTGGCCCAAGGGCTCAGAACCTGGCCCAAGGTCCCTGTCACCAGCAGCAGGAGCAGCACCCTCGTCCAGGGTCAGCACGTGATGGACGGAAGGCTCAGTCCCTCCAGGTCCTTTCCCTTCCCACCCCTGTGGGTCCACGGCCGCCTTCACTGCCCCCTGGCTGGGCACAGGACAGGGCGCAGAAGCCTCAAAAGAGAAGCAGCCTATTCCGGAAAGTTGGCACCTGCAGGCCCGCTGCCCGGTCCTGGAAGCTGGAAGAGCTTGGAACCGCGCAGGATCGGGGAGATCTGGTGCTTTGTGGGTGACGGACGCCAACGCCCTCCCAGGCCACCTATGAGCTAAACAGAGCGGCTGCCACTTACGGGAATGTGCGGAGATTATCTCCCCAAACAGCATCTTCTCACCCCGATGCTGGCCGCTCCCCACCCCGCTCCCCTCCCTCACGATGCCCCCAGCACTGTGTTTCCAGCACTGCACTCGTGCACCCGTTGGCTGCCTGCTTCCCGTGGGTGAGCCGGGGCCCTGCTGCTCACTACTACATCCCTGGCTTCCAGAAGACACCTGAGACAGGGCAGTGCCCGCCCAGGTTTTGCTGAATAAGAATCGCATCCTCAGGTTGCTACACAATGGGAAGAGTGCTAGCAGGTACAAATCTTCCAGGCAGAAGGAGACCGGCAGTAGGAAAGCGAAGCAGGAGCTCACCGTTGTGTGAGTTAGACTGGAGATCGTCCTTAATGCAGACAGAGCTGAGGGACCCCAGCTGGTCGCAGTCACAGGGACGACAGGGCTCATCCTCGTAAGGCGACACCTGTAAGACAGAGGCGGTCCAGAGTTAGCTTTCGAGAAATAACAGAGATGCTGGCAGCAGCGACGTCAACGGTGCTGGGTTTTCATCAGACACCGTGACAATGACTTTGTGTACCAAGGGGGACGGGTCTCAGGGAGACAGAAGTCCCCAGCATCTTCTGATGGTGGCCGAGGTTTGTACCATCAGCTGGGTGCCGCCCTTCCCCGTCGCACCATTTTTAGGGGTCTCCTGTAACAGCTGAGGTCCGCCTGCAGGGGTCCTGGGGGATCCTACAGCCATGAGCCCGCTGCTTCGGTCCGTGGCTTAACCTCCGCATTTACAGCTCGCAGCTGAGACCCAAGTCAGACAGTGCACACACATCCCACTGGGAGCCAGCAGAGGACAAGCAGGGACAGAAATGGAAAGGCCACTTCCGGCATAAGAAGAGCCACCGTGGAGCACCACAAGGGGAAGTCAGTCCGTCATGGAGAGGCGGATTGGCTCCCACCGCGGAGTCCGGGCGCCCTGCCCTGGGAAGCCCGTGCCCACCTTATGCGGCCTGTAGTAACCGTCCACACAGGCTTCACAGTTGATCCCCATGGTGTTCTGCTGGCAGCCGATGCACACGCCGCCTCCTCGGAACTGCCCCGCGGTGTTCAGGCTTCTCTTCTGGTTCGCAACGTCCTGGTCATAGTAGCAGTCTTTGGCTTTGTGGTGGCAGTTGCACTCTGGAAGGGTGCATCGCATCTCAGTTAGCACACACAGTGGGTCCTGTATGAAGGACCTGCTGCGACTACAGTTCACACTGCAATGCCAGAATAACAATGATCTCAGACAGAGAACCCTGAAGGACAATCGGGAAAAGCCGCCCGAAAAGTGCACGTCTATTTACACGTCTCTCTGACCCAGGGGCCCATCTTCTGGGCTTGCACTCTGAAAGTCCCAACAGTTCCCCAGGACCCGGGCAGGGCTAAACACAGCACCGCTGGGAGGTTAACAACAGGCCTGCATCCACAGGAACCTCTGCCGACAGACAGGGAGCTGTTAAATAACTTGATTGCATCCACACGATGGAATTCTGTGTAACTGCCTTTAAAATTTCAAATTGCTAGCATGGGAAGAATTTAAAAACCCATCACTAAGTATTAAAAAGCAAAGTGTGAGCTCAGTACAGTAGTCGATGCACACCTGTGTTTATGCCCAGCAGCACGACGCACAACAGCTAAATCCTGGATGTGGCCCGCAGGCCCAACAACAGATGAGTGGGTGAAAAGACGGAGTACCACTCTGCCACGAACAAGGATGGCGTGAGTCATTTCTAGCGCAGTGGGTGCACCTTGAGACCACAAAGCTAAGTGGCGTGAACCAGACACACGAGCTTAAATATCACACGGTTTCTCGTAAATGAGAAGCCCAGCATATACATAACTTAAAGAGCAAAATAAAAGACAGATAAGAGGAAACAGGGAGACAGATCTCTTGCAAATGAGAAGGGGACCAAGAAAAGGATGGGGGCGGGGAGCACAACGAACTAAGACGTGTTATGCACACGTCAAGCTCCACACGACGCACGTCATTGCCGTGCACTGCACACAGGTACTAACTAAAGCAAAATAAATAAAAAGCAACTCGTGGGGCTGGGGCCCAGCTCAGGTGGGAGCGTGCTCGGCGCGTAAGAGGCCTTGGGTCTAACCCTCACACCAAGGAAAGCGTCTCCAGAGCAGCACGGGGCACACACACTGCACCAGCTGCCGGCTGCCGGGGCCCCACAGCCCCGCGGAGAGGAAGGAGCACCTGGCCGAGCGCGGGGCACCGACCTTCACAGGAGTTGCCGGAGGACACGGTGCCTGGCCTCCAGGGCTGCTGATGGAAGCCGGGGCAGCACCTGTCGCAGCTGATCCCGCAGGTGTTGTGCTCACACTGGCACCGCAGTCGCTAAGCAAGAAGGGTGCAAAATGAGATCAGAAAGCTGGGCCCGGAGTTGTCTTCACGTCACATCACAGACAGACAGACGGAGCTGGGCACGGTGGCGCATGCCTGTAATCCCAGCACTTGGGAGGCTGAGGCAGGAGGATCGCTGTGAGTTCGAGACCAGCCTGGGCTACTACACAGTGAGTTCCAGGTCAGTCTCAACTACATAATGAGACCCTGTCTCAAAAAACCAAACACAGACAGACAGACAGCAGGCCTTCACAAGCGCACCGCTCCGGCCCCCAACGGCTCTGTGGCTGCAGCAGACATGCTGGCATTTCCGTTTTAGAGAAGAATGAGAGCACACAGCCTGGTTACAAACAACAGTGAGGAGGAATAAAGCAAAGCGAAAATATGGGCTGACTAACAAGAAGTTTTTAGAAGGCACACTGGCTTTCATGGGTCGGAAGTTCTTATTAATAATTTTCTTAACTATTAGGAGATTTTCCCATATTTTCTCACTTATTGCTTGCTGATGTGCACTCACAGATTTTTTTAGCAAAAAAATAGGACAATCTTGTGCTGTGACTCAGTGGTAAAGCATTTTCTCAGCGTGCACAGAGCCTGAGGTTCAATCCCCAGAAAAGAAAAAGAAGATAATCCTATTCAAAAATAAAAAACTGCTAAGACTGGAGGGAAAAAAGTAACCTCATGTGTTCTGAAAAGAGAACCTGTATTACTTACTTCATGTGGTGCTAACACACATAAACTTTATCTTGGTTTAGTATCACAAATATGGAGAGGGAGAAAACTGGAAGAGAGGAACCCTTCTTTGAAAAACATGTAAACGCGATGAATAATTGTAATGGTTTCTGCTGACTCTTCTGCAGAGAGGAGCTTCAAACCTCAGAACCCCAATCTCAGGTTCAATGGTCCCCACAACTATTTGACTAAAATCAGGAGGATATGGAATAAAACGATTTTCACAATTACTTGATCCCTTAACAAATTTTATAGCTTACCCACTTATTTATTATCATTATGGAGAATAATTATAACTAGTTCAATCTGTCTAGGCCAAACAGATCTCAATCATGATAAATGCCATGTTATGGATGTGTTTCCACAAAAATTCACAGCAAGGACTCAATTATAAGTATATCCTCCAAACCAAGCAAAACGATGAACTGTTTAAAACATGAAGCCAGTTGAATTATCTGAGAATCTTGTTTCCTATTTCCTGTGATGTCATTTAATACCCTGCACCACATGCCTTGAGCGAAGAGAGTCAGCAGAGGATTGCAGGAGGCTTCCGGTGGAGTCTCAGGGGCTGGAGATGTAGGACTCACCTTTGTGGTGTCATCCCACGGACAGCTACTTGCGTGGCCGTGGCAGATGCACATCCCTCCCACAGAAATGTCTTTGATGGAGTAGTAGTACTGCGGGAAAGAAGGTCACGAACAGAAACTCAAACCTTTGTTTCAGTGAGAAGGAAACATTGGCACTGAGAAAATATCTCCAGTGGTGTATAAGTCAAGGGTAATCTAGGATGCCATGCACGTCCTAAAGCTGTATTTCATGTGCAAAGAATCTTCGTGATTAGTTAAAATCAATAAATGCTCAAATTAGCTCATCATCAGAACCCAAAAGAATCTAAAACAACTTTCCTACTTGGCTTCATCTTAAACCAAAGTAGTTGTCTTCAAAACCTGTGTAGCTGAAACCCCTAAAAATCCTGCTAAGTTGTATACAGAAGTATCTGAAAAGGAGAATACATCACGAACCAGTAAGATTTATTCCAGGACACAGCCCAACATAGTGGTGGTGAACTTACGACACACGTGCGTGTGATCTGTTTTTCTCTTAAGGCAAAACACGTTCGTGTAGAGTTGTCTTATTTGAACTAAAACCTCAGGATTCAGGTTTAATTGCTGTTTGGCACTTTGTGATAAATAAGTGGGTTTAGGGTTGCAGTTGGCACACGCGACCTATAAAGCTTTCGCCACCATGGGCTAGCATGAAAAATCAGTAAGAGGATAAAGTGATTTCCTCGAGATCTGCTATCGCCACTTCTTTGGCTTTTGCAGCATAAGTGCTAATATATTTCTCTTATGTGATTCATTTGATTTGCATATTGCAATAGTGCCAAATTCATTTATTTTCTAGTACTGTTTTGCAGATTTTCTATATACACAACCATGTCATCTTGTTGAATTTCATCAGAACTGAAACCTCTGCTCATTAAAAGTCAGGAAAATGAATAAGCAAGCTCCAGACAGAGAGAAGGTATTCACGATATCCACACACCTGATAAAGGACTCGTGCTCAAAACAGATGAAGATCTTCTACAACTCAGGAGGAAGGAGACTGGTAGCCCAATTCGAAATGGACACAAAGTGTGATCAAATGCTAATCAGCAAATGCTGAAAATCAGTTCTCACAGAAATGCAAGTGGGCGTCACGGGCCAGGCTGCCACGTGCAGGTCACAGCAGTGGACACGGGAAGGACCAGCTCAGCATCTGGATGCACCTGACACAACCAGAGCTCCGGCATGTTGCTGGTCTCTTTGGAAAAGGGTGCAATCGCTTCTCGGCCTTTTGGCTAAGATCAAGTGTGGAAAAGGGTGCAATTGCTTTCAATAAAAGTTTACTAGTTTCTTGAAATGCTACCCTGCACCCTGGGTGTGAAGGGCTATTTACCCACACAAGTCTGGTACATCTGGTCGTACAGTGAAACCTGCACATTCTATGAAATGTTTCTCAAGTTTTAAAATTCAAAATCGAAATGAAAAGTATCCTGACTTGGTGTGAAGAGCAAAGACTGTTTCATTCTCCACTCCAGGGCCCGAGGGGACAGGACGACTTCAGTGCCATAACCTAAGGGTAGCATCGGCAGCAAGTGACAAATGCTCTTCAGTGAAGTTGGAGGACGAAAGCCAACTTAGGAAGGGAACAGAAAGGAAAAGCAGAGAATGTTTCCCGAAACAAACTAACCTTTACCAGGCTCTGCCAGACTCACCCGCCGCGTGACGATGGGGTCGATGTCCCTGGGGTCCAGGTGGCTGAGGGTCATGAGGTCTGCGTTGAGCGTCCTGATGCGCTGCAGGCGGAGGCGGATGTACCGGGCGGAGGTGAACTCCAGCAGCCTGGGCGAGAGGTCGTCGGCACTGGGCCTGCCATTGACGAGCGACGTATGAATCTGGAGACCAAGACAGCAATGGAGACATCATCTTCAGCCACGCAAAGGTGCAGCCCTGGCCGCTTAACTTTAGGACATAAGCTGTCCAGACACTAACTGAGTCAGAACCGAGCAGCTGAGCTCTGGAAATAACGTGTCATGAGGGCCAACTGCTCGTGTGTCACCAGGTCCTTGGCCGGTAGCGGATGAGTGGTCCATCAGCACCTGACAGCGCGCTGGGGATCTCTCCTCCAGAGCGGGAGGACGCATCAGCATCTACTGTCAGGCGACAGCTTCAGAGAAGCAACTTCCACTTGATGATCACGCTGGAAAGCAAGAGGAGGCGGCAACGAGCCACTCTCTTAATCTCCGTTCTTAGAGCAGTGCAGGCTCTCTGCAGACCCCCGCCTCAAGGAGCACCGCGGAGGGTGTCGCGGCTTCACCTCACCGAGCCAGGATCGCACTCAACTTGATGATGCGTGTGCACACTGGGCGTGCGGGACCCGAACCGAGCTGTGTCACCTCGGAGGTCACCTCGGTGACCTCCAAAGAGAAGGAGGACATGGAGAAAAGTGGGAACTAAATCTTTCAGAGGGAGGCCAGGCTCTCTGTAGTATTTCAACAACTGTTCTCGACCTCAAGTTCTGGAAAGAAGCTGCGAAGGGGAACCTGGGAGTGTGACTGGATCACAGCGGCGGAGACTCAAGGACCTCTGGGAAGGGGAGCGATCACGAGGGAAGACGAAACCAAGTGAGACCGACCACCACGACGCCATGCCAGGCGAGCTGGGAGCCTCAGTGAGGAGCTCTGTGCCAAAAGCAGCCAGCTTTGAGCACCAGAGCTGGCTCTGACTGGGCGGCTTCAGCATTTGTGTTCGGGGGTCCGATGCAGCAGCCTGCTTACCTCTCCGTGCTCCAGCGGCACGAGCCTGGAGTAATAGGAGGTGCAGATCACTTCATCGTCAGCTCGGTAGGTGGGCGGCCCGCGCCGTGGGGTGATGTTGTAGCGCGTCAAGCACTCGGAGTCGCTGACCGCGTAGTACTGCCAGGGGCTGAATGTGACGCCGTCCAGGGAGCGCTCCAAAATCCAGTTTCCAGGTCGCGGGGCATTGGCTGCTTTGATGATGATGTAGGCCACCTGAAAGACCTGAAAGATGCAGGCAAACCTCAGTCTGGACTCAGGAGCTCAGGCACAGAAAGGGAAGCCGTGTGAGCCCCAGCAGCTGGACTCAGAAAAGCTGAGAGCAGGCGCTGGGGTGCAGGAGCTGGAGGGCGGGGAGAGCCGGGCGAGGGGTCGGCTCTGGCTGTGTGTGAGGCGTCCTTCCGGGGTCTCCGCTGCAGCTGTGGCTACAGTGGCAACGGTGTAGGCAGAGAGATCTTGTGCAAGGGATGGAGGAAGGGAAAGGAGGAGAGGAGAGGAGAAGGGAACACCAAAATAATCCCAGAAGGAGCAGCAAACACGTACTGACAAAAGTTTAAGAAAGAAAAAACTCACTAGGAGTACAGAGCCGAAGGGTTCCCGCCACACGTACAAAGAGGTCACTGCGAAGTGATGGATATGTTAATGGTCATCATGTTGACGGTGTAGATTATTTTACCACGTATATTTATACAGATCACCAAGTTGTGCACCTCAAAGATGTAAGACTTTTAAAAATAAAAAAACAGAACCAGTAGCAACTGCTCAAACTGGTTACTGAGAAAAATGTGCAGTGATCATCAGTGCTTTTTTATACTTTCATGTGTCAATTAATTATACATGTTAATAAGAACTATGTCAGATGAATATCCTGGTGACATCTGTTTTCAAATTAAACGAAAAGAAGTACAAATAAGCTTGACTATTAACAGTAGCACAGTATGGACATAGAGGGTCTGGCATTGGCTCCAACGCCTTCCTCCCTCTGGACTGTGACTGATATATGACAATCGTAGTGATGCATTACAAGAGTCACAGGGACTTCTGGAGTCCAAACATCTGCATAGGAGAAAGGTCAGCTAAACACGTGTGAATTAAAATGGCTCAAGTCCAAAACTGACAGCACCAAACGCTGGGAGCATGCGGAACAAGAGCCCCGCTCATTGCTGGAGGGAGAGCAAGATGGCTGGAGGGAAGGCAGCTTGGCAGCTTCTTAGAAAGACTAGACCTCCCCACCACATGAGCCAGAATACCACATGAATACGTACCTCTCCGTATTCACCACGCAAACAGAAAACTCACAAAACATGCACTAGGTATTTAGAGTAGATTTATTCATAAACGCCCAAATGAGGAGCACCTGGGAAGCCCTCCAACAGGTGAATGGGCGCTGGACTGTGGGCTCCCAAACACAGACGTGTCATTCAATGACAAAACAAACGGATCAGCAAGCTACAAAGGGATGTGATGTGAAAGAAGCCAGTCCGAAATGGCTACATATTGCAGGTTTCTGACTGCACAGCATTCTGGAAGACAGTAAGGTCAGGGGTTGCCAGCGGGCGGGGGAGGAGGACTGGACAGGGCAGCACAGGGCTCTTGTCAGGGGGTGAAGCGATGCTATGTGGTGCTGTAAAGCAGTGGGTATGTGACACTCACTCGTCAAAACCCATGGAGTGTACGCCACCAAACCCAAAAGTGAACAGCGGACTTAAATAACCTCAGCAATGTAGCAACGTGGGCTCCTTCACAGTAACCAGTGCCCCACACTAATGCAAGATGCTACACACAGAAGAAACTCAAGAAGAGCAGGACTGTATACTTTCTGCCCTTTGTGCTGTAAACCTAAAACTGAAAACTAAAGGAAAAAATATGAGAGTAGGGAGGGAGGAAATGGAGAAAAAAGATGTACATAACTACTAAAGGCACAAGGAAACTAGCCAGACAAATCCTGGATCTGGAAGGGACCTCTGGCCAGCCCTGGAGTGGAATCACCTCTCGCTGCAGCAGGGACAGGAAACGCACTCGCCCCAGAGACAAACCTTCTGCTTTAGGGCCACTGCGCGAGGGACATTTGGTTTTTCTGTTGCATTGATTCAAGGTCCACCCTAAATTCTATGCTCTGTAAGCTTCTACAAAGGAAAGACGTTTGCTTCCTCTTTTATGCAAGTCGCACACACTGTCACAGAGTGAGGCCAGAGCCGAAGTCGTGCCATTTTCAATTTCAACATCCGGCTTCCCGAGCACACTGGTCACTGAACGTGGCATCATCACCCCCGTCATGTTTCAGACACAGCCACGAGATGAAGTGCAGGTCACAGGAGCTGAGCGCTTACTCAGGGTTTCCTCCAGCCTGGTTGGAGTTCTTTTTAAAACCAAGGCCCAGGGCTTTTTATCTTTTAAACGCAGAATCAGTCCACTGTATCTGTGGGTTCCACATCCAGGGATTCAACCACTTGTAGCTCAACAACGTATTTTTAAAATTGCATCTGAGCTGATCGTGTGCAGATTTTTCTGAACTTACTCCCTAATCGACTCAGTATGGCACTTGCTACTGAGGGAGGACGGTGTCCATAACACATGCATGTGCATAACGTACACACATGTCAGTGTGCACCAGAACACGCATGTGAGTCCCTTCGCTTGTGCAGGTGCCCTGCACCGACACGGCCACAGCGGAGGCTCCTGACAGCAAGCCCCAGGGCAGCGGGCTTGTTCTAGTTCTCCCTGCTCTATCGGGCGCAGCCCCACTGTAGCACTCACCCATTTCAGGAGCTCAGGAGCTCTTTAAAATTAACCCACCATAAACCAAGTGATGACCTCCCCTGTGACTCGAGGGATGGGCAGTCCTCTCTCTGCAAAACTCGGCTCACAAGAAATGTTCTCCATGGAGCTGCACCAGTGGATGACCCTTGTCACCCGCACTGTTGTCCTCCGGAAGGCCACTTTCAATTTTAAAGCACATCAGAAGCAAAATGATGCCTTCAGGATTTTGATTAATGAGGACAAGAAAGAACATCCTCCTGTGAACTGTTCAATCACCTTGCAAATATCTTCATCATGAAGCAGAAGCCTTCAAGCACCTGAGCCTCAATTGTTCTGCCCCAGGCATGGATGAAACCAGACTTTCCAAGGTGGAGCTGCCAGGAGAGGCAGAGCACCCTTGGTGGGCTGGAGGGGACAGAGGCGAAGTCACATACTGCCGAGGGCCATAACACTGGTGAGCCCAAGGCCGGCTGTGAAGGGCAAATCCAAGTGGCAGTTTATAGGAGCGAGTCTGGCGGAAGCCTCTGTGCCGAGGTCAGAGTAACTCGCACCCAAATTCCATTCCCTTCAGACTGAAGGGCAGTGCTCTAACCACAGCCATATATTTTGTCTGTTCTGTTCCTAACTGCAGAATGCTTTGTCTTGTCCTTTCAATTCCCATAGAAACCACACGTCGCCTTTACCCCAGTTGATTGCCAATAAAGTCAGCGCCTGGGCCTGTGCGGCGCCTTTGTCAGTTGCACCGGCATTGGATGTCCTGGCCCTGCTTTCTCTCTCCTAGATCTGTCTCTCAGTGTATTTATTTCTCAGACCTGCATCATATACTGGACAGGTGTCGACTGGAACCTAACTGCAGGTGTCACTGGTAATTTACAAAGGCTTCTAAGCTGGGACATAGTTAACTTTGCCCTCCTGTTTCCCATTTTTAAACAGCAAGAATGACCCAGCTCACCAAAGTGTGTTGAGAGCTGCATTCATTCATCTCTTAATCCCAAACAGACCCAATACTGCTTCAGTTCCCTTTTGCATATTTGGAAGCTGATGTCAGGAAGGTCAAAGAACAACCTACTGAGCTGTGGATTCCGATAAGAAGCCAGGTGTTCTCCCTTGGGTCCCTCAGCCCCATCACTCCACCTGCCAGGGCTGCAGCATCCAACTTCTGAGCTGCACCCCGGCGGCAGCAGCTTCTGCCATCACTTGGACCCAGGTTCTGATCTAAAGACACAGGTGACAGCTGTCACCACCAATCCTGCAGGTCCTGTCATGACAGCTCAAGAAGAGTGAGTAGAAGGGAAGGAGACTGGGCAAGAAACAAATTAATAAATATTAATCGAGTAATGGGTACTCACTAATAAGTAACAGTCTGAGTAATAAACGAGGACTCAAAATGCAGAGCACTTATCACAGTCGGTTTACAATGTCACTAGGTCATTAATGCTCCCGACCCTTACAGTTACATTCTTCTGAGGAAGTCGGTGCTGTTATCTCCTACACTTTACAGATGAGGAAACTGAGGCACCGAAAGGTGAGATTCCACGAATACAGAGCTTGGAGCCAGGCATCCTGCACTTGCGACCTCTCTGCTTCCCACACCATGTCTACAAACTGCAAAAAACCAGGGTGAAAGAACTACTGGGCTTTGGCAACTGAAGAGTAACAAAACCCAATTTCTCCAACCTCTTACTAATTACAGTGGACCCTCGAATTACAACAGGCCTAATACGCAAACAATCTGGGTTACGACTGGAATTTTAGTTGTAACTTCTGAGCAAAGTCTTGAGTCATGATCCGAATGCCAGCCACTTGTGCTTCCAGATGGTCTCAGATACAGATTCAACCCTAAAAAGAGCTCTGGAAGGATCGTGACAGCGTCCTCTCCTGTGTGCGTTCACTGAGAAATCCTAGCCCGGTGTCTCTAAGGACACAGATCTGCCTATGTGCAGGAGAGAGACTTTGAAGGCTGTGCAGAGGAGCCTGAGCCTTCAACTGACCAACCTGAGTTCCAACCAGCCCTTGAGAACGAACTGAGTTCGTAAGTCAAGGGTCCACTGTACCAGCAGGACTTATTTCAATTCCATGTTCCAGTGTCTCACCAAACCCTGTGGGCTTCTGTACCAAGAGTTTATGTGCCAGGTGTGGGGAAGGAAACCAAATCCAAAGACAAGTAGAGTGGGAAGGCCTCAGGACAAGACCCCCAGGAAGGAACCAGCCACGCTTATCTTCCAAGCCTTCTGGAAAAAAGCAGTCATTGTTCTCACAGCCCCTCCGTGGTCTTAAAGGTCCCTAAACTGGGGACCAGGAAACAAATTAAAAAGGGACCGTAACTGCCAGTCTGATAAAGAGGAAAAGGATGCTATGAAAAATCTAAATACAACTTGCCTTTACTGCTCATTGTTCTCACAATTCTCTCCATAGTCTTCAAGGTCCCCAAACTGGGGACCAGGAAGCAAACTTTTTACAAGAGGAATGGAGCTGGACATCTGATAAAGAGGAAAAGGATGCTATGAAGAGTCTAAAAACAACCTGTTTTTCCTTAAAGCCTGGGACAGGCGGAATTATGATGCCACCCCTGATTCCATGTGTTAAGGTCCTTAGGTCACAACCTGGGAATGTGACTGTGTCCGGAGATAAGGCCTTTATAGGGGGATCAAGAGGTGACCAGGCCGATCCAGCATGACTGGTGTCCTTCCAAGGACGAGCACATGAAGCCTGGGAAGAAGGCGACCACGGACAAGCCACAAACAGGCCACAGAAAAACTAATGCACTGACATCCTGATCTCGGACATCTCCGCCTCCAGAAGTGAAAGGAAGAAATTCCTTTGTCCTGGACACCTGGGCTGGGTGGGGTGTTCCTTACGGCAGCCTGAGTGACTGACATGGGTCCTAATCACGTGTGCCTACGAGCAGGTCCTCCACTTCCCACAGACCAGTCAAGCATTCCCTGGCAATGGATACCAAGTCTGAGCCTTTGTCCACATAAGATCCACAGCATTTCTGCGGCCCTTGTTTGGCACGGGTGACCGAGCTGACTGGACGGAAGACAGGCCCAGCACAAACTGTTGACTCAGAGTTTTCACCAGGCCCAGTGGACATGGCCCAGGCTGTCCTGCAGCTGACACAGCCACTGTGAAATCCTCTATCATAGCGGTTTTCTACCCAGTGGCCTGGTTAATGATCGCTGGAATGCACATAAACCATGTCACATAAATACAGGAGACACACATCCAGCACCACCTCGCCAGAGGAAGCCAGACAGGAGTTCTCATGTGGGCCTCCATCTTAATGTAAATACAGTAAATTCATCTCAGGCACACGTGTCCAACTGATACAGAGCACAGTTTCCAAGTCAAAGGCCTCGTTCCCATGTGCAGGGGCCCAAGGTCACTGTGCAGAGAAAGGGTGCCACTCGGTACAGACGCTTTCTCATGGAATGCATGGGCCCCAAACCAGCCTGATCCCTGCAAAGTCTCCCGGGGAACCCCTGTCACCACCGCTCGGCAGACCCCAAAACTGTGGTTCCTATCTTACCCTGAGGAAGGGAGCTTCTCAGAGACAAAGAGATTTAGGTTAAGAGTGTATCATAAAAAATACTGCTTGATTATCCCAATGAAAGTGGCAGATCTGTACTTTGCTTTATTGCCTATGAAATTTTCAAATCATGAAATCCAAGATGAATGTTTGAAATCATATTTATGAAGAATAAACAAGCAAGTATTGCTGGGGGAGAGTTAGTGCTCAATAGTAGAGCTCCTGCCTCATGAGCAAGAATCCCTGGGTCCCATCCCCAGCACCACAAAAATAAAAAAGGACAAAGAAACAATTGTGTAGTAGAAGGCTCCTCAGTGAAGTGCCTGTGAGTCACTTCCGGCTTTAGCACACCCATTACTACAGCAGCATCAGATGTACAGTGAGGGAAGAAGTAAAAATCTAGGCAGAACAGGTAAGGCAAGGTTTAGATGCTCCTAGGGAATGACACATGCAGTATACATTTTAGATAAAGCTGTCACGAGCAACTACTGTAATTAGCTCATTTCTGTTACATTTTCGTTAACTGCAATCCCTTTATCTGAGACTGTTACACAAGGTTTGATTCCAACATACAGTGTCTAAATTCTTAAAACCCACATACTTAGCGCTCCATTCCTGCCACTTTCTGCAGCAGTTCTGCGAGGCTCTTCTGTGAGAGTCTCTAGCAGCACTGTCCTGGCCGCCTCGATGTCCCGCGTAGCTTCAAATGTTAACCTTGCATGGTCATTTTTGACTTTGGGGTTAGAGTCAGAAGTCATATGGTGCCAGATCTGGTAAATAAGGTGGGGAGGACACAGTGTCAATTCTTTACCGCCTGCCTTTCTGTTGGATGGCGCTCAGCAGCATGCACTGTATTTTTGATCACACTTCATAAAGAGCCTTACGAAAGAGGACTCCAGAGCTGCTTCACAAAGCAGCAAGAATAATGGGATGAGCATTCAAAGTGAGGGCAAGTGTTTAGAGAGGGATTAATGAAAATGTGTCTTTCCCCGAATACATTTTTAAAATTTGATATTCACCATATTTTTGAATGCCCCTTATACACAATTTAGGTAAAGAAAAATAGTTCCATGATTAAGAAGAGAATCTCGGAATTCAACTAGATTTATTTCTCTTTAATTCTGGTGCTGATACCAGACATGCAAAACAAATGAGTCAGAGTCCAGTGACTTTTCCCCTACCCTTCTCTCCTTTCATTTTGCTTTTTCTTTTACTATCGGGGAGGAGGAGCTGGCCATCAGATCAAGTGGGTTTCTTTCCTTGAAAGTTTTAAGACTCGCGGCTCAGAACTTTAAGGAATGCTTACTTTTGATCCGGGTCAGATACCTAAGGAGACAGTGAGGAAAAGCCAAAGACAACTGTCAACAGAGGGCACTGAGACAGAGGCCCATTTGCAAAGTAAACAGTAACTTATAATCAGTAATCTGAAGATGGGAAAGGAATTTTTTTCAAACCCTTGCAGAATAGCTCTGTTTTCTATCAACCAGAAGGCTTTTTCAGAAAGAGCCCACCAGGAAGCTAGCTCTGGTCCAGGCGCCACTCGTTCCAAATGAGGATGACTAACTGATCTCAGAAACACAGACAGAACAGAGCCACTGGTTTTACCTGAGAAGTTGAAACTGAAAAGCAAGAAACTGGCTTGTTACGGTTTAGATCTAAAATGTCCCTCCGACGTTCCATGTGTTCAGAGCTGAGACGCTGGAAGGCAACTGGATCATGGGCTGCTAAACTCGCCAGTGGATTAATTCATTGAAAAGTTAATCGCTTGATGTGCTTTTAGGAGGAGACACCCAGGCAGAAGAGGCAGGTTACTGAGGCTGTGCTCTGGACCAAGGCCTCCCTCCACCTCTCCCCCCACCTTCCTGGATGTCCTATAGTGGGCAGCTCTCCTCCACCACGCCCTCCCACATGAGTTTCTTCCTTGGAGCCAGCCGACCACACATGGACTGAACACCCTAAAACCACACACAAAGTAAACCTCCTCTCCCTTATATTGCGGTGTTAGGCGTTTTGTTCCAGCAACGGGAAAGCTGGCTAATTCTGTCTGCATTCCTAACATCCATGTGCTGCTCAGATTCACCAAGTGTTGTGGAAATGACTGCGAAGTCTGTGGGAAATTAGTCTTAACTAGTCAAAAGCACAACTAGGAGGTCACCGCGTGCCCTTTGTGGGGATTTTCACTCCTTCTTGCAGGTTCCCCTCAGAATGAGATGAACCCACGGGTCAAATGCAGTTACGGGCCATTCTCAGACCCAAGCCGTGCAGAAGGTGTCTTTCCTGTGGCCTGACTCCTCACATGACCTGGCCAGACCTGCCCAGTTTGCATCTGCGAATATCTCAGCTTTGGAATTATGCTAGGCTTTTCTCCAAAATACAACTACCCTTTAATCACACTGGAAGGGAGGTGGCAATAAATAGCATCCTTTTCCTCTCCCCTCAACGTAGACCAAGGCTCTGAAATCTGCCCTGGATTTTGAAAAGAAAGGAAATCAGCACCAGGGAAAAGCACAAACGGAGGCCATGCCGAGCTGGGTGCTGGAATAGGCCCGGCACACTTCCTCCTGTCTTGCCAGCGGGGCATGAGACAGCTCTGCCTTGGGGCCAGGGGCCTGAGTGTTCTGAGCACAGCGTCTCAGGAAAAGGAGAGCAGTCAGGAGCCCCTGGGAGGAGAGAGGCACCCACGTGGGCGTGTGACACTGTGTGCATCAGCTTTCCGTTGTTGTAACAGATATCCGAGACGAGTCGACTCAACAGGAGAAAGGCGCATTTTGGCGCATTTCGGGGGGTTTCAGGGTATGGTCAGTGGGTCTGTCCCTCTGGGGCTGCGGCAGCACAGTCCTACATGGCAGGAATGCATGGAAGAGGGGGCTGCAGGCCTCGCAGGTCGCCGGACTTGCCCAAGGCCACGCCCCCAATGACCTCACTTCCTCCCACTGGCCACACCCTCGAGGCCCCCTCCCCTCCCAGGGTAAGTTCAATGCCTTCACTGCACGGGTCTCAGAGACCAAATAGTGGACTGGGAACAAGGGTTGCCTCAAACCTCATCCAAGAAGTGTCAACTGAGCACCTGTTTTGTTATGGGGACTATGGCGGGAGCAACAGCGGTCGGCAGAGGACATGGCTTGTGGTCTGTGTGGACGTGGTACTGAAAGGGAAAGACAAAGTTGCTCGTCACTCAGGAAAGGGACAGGAGCTGGGAGGGTGTCCGGGTGCGGCGGGGAGGCAGTCTAGTCTGGAGAAGATGGGGCGGTCAGAGACGTTTGCTGTGCAGCATCTGTGAAGATGGAGAAAACTGGTGGGCCATGTCCAGCCCACAGGCGCCCGAACCAGGGGCGGGGAGGGGCGACCGAGAGCCACAGTGGGGAGCAGCCCAGGGACTGGGGAGCCCCGGGGGGGACGACAGGGTGTGGACGCCCCACAGGTCAGCGCGCTCCGAGTTAAAAGCCCAGACCACTGAGGCCCTTACAGGAGTTACGGGGTCACTAGGGATGAAAGATGATGAAACTGGACATCAAGGGAGACAGTGACACTGACTCTGTAAAGGTCAAGCCACCAGAAAAGAGATGACCGCTAGCGGTCATAAAGTTTTCACAAAGGCCACAGTGTGAATGAGAAAAAACAGGCGAGGAGCGATTCCCAGCTGTGGCCGAATCCTTCTCCCACACTTCCCAGCGTGCTCCTGGCCCCGTGGACTTCTGCCTTCCTACATCTCTTCACCCACACACTGACCTCCTTCTGCCCCAGGGCTGCGGCAGCGATGAGGCATGTACGCCTTCCCATCCCTCCCCATCCTCCTCGTGGGAACACCGCTGGCCCCACACCCAATGAAAGCAAGAGGGGCTTAATCATTAAGCCCTGCAAAGCCATCTGGGGCGAGGCCCAGAAACGCTGGGAAAGTCTCTCCTAAACCCACCCCCATTAAACATTACCCTACTAGTTAGACATTCAAACTCCCAGAAGCCATACAACATGGCTTCTTTCCCTTGGTCACTAACTGAGTCATTGCAGCTTTTGCACGCATTAGATTAGAAAGCACTTTTCGTGTGCACGGTGTCACTGCAGATGTGGACCTGATCCTACTGAAGATTCTCCTTTTTTCTTTTGAAATATCTAAGTTCATTCACCAGCTATCATTTGCCAGGCATTGAACTAACAGATAATCACCTGAAAAGGTTTATATGAAAGAAAGAACATTCAAATACGTTCAGATACATAATATGTGAAAAGTTTTTGATTACTAAATGAAAAAGGAAGATGTGGTGGCTTGGGCTGTAGCTCAGTGGAAGAACACAAGCACATGCATAGCACGCGTGTCCACACACACACACAACAGTGGTGAGAAAGTAATGGCACAGCCACTGAGCTATCAAAATATAAAGGCTATGATGGTTCCTCAAAGATTAAGCAGAGAGGGACTTCCTGTAGGGCTGCACGCCTATAATCCCAGCACTTGGGGGCCTGGGAGGCAGGAGAACCCCCATGAGTGGGAGGCCAGTCTAAGCTATGTAGTGAGTTCAAGGCCAGCCTGAATTACATAGCGAAACTCTGTCTCAAAAAGCAAAAACAAAACAGAACAAAATTTAAGCAGAGAATTATTTTATGATCCAGTAATTTCTGCCCTAGGTATATACCGAAAGAAATAAAAGCAGAGACTCAAACATTATTTGCTGGTCTGCATTTTTTTTTTTTTTTTTTGGCAATGCTGGGGAACAAACCTGTTTCCAGGCAGGGCCAAACTCAACAGAGCACAGAGTCCTTGGCGGTTAAGCAGAGCACCTGGAAAGGGCACTCAGAAATGTACCTTTCCCATAACCGTTTCTCACTAGGACCCGGAAATTCACCACAACACTTCACAAAATACAAAGTCAGAGACCACACTGGCCAGGGCTTCCCAGTGAAAGGTGGCCCAGGAGTGACCACAGTCCCACGGCTCGGCGCTAAAAGCACCTTTAGGCCTCACCAAACTGCTCTGAGTACCCTGGTTTGCACAGCTGCGCCCATCCATGAATCGTCTGCACGTTTTGATTTGCTGTCATGGCTTTCAGGCTTCACGTCACTTTACCAAGGTCAGGGGAAGTCACACATCACTTAACATTGGGGCACTTTTACCTTTTCTGGCTATTTGACTTTGAGGAATACTGGAAATCCCACAGTGCCAGATCCAGTGAATAGAATGGATTAGGACAGAGCGCCATGTTTTTAAAAGCTGCCTTTCATTGGATGACACTCAGCAGCAGCATCCACTGTATTTTTGATCATCCCTGTAAAGATACTCAAGAAAGACTCCAGCTGGGCATGGTGGCGCACGCCTGTAATCCCAGCACTCGGGAGGCTGAGGCAGGAGGATCGCTGCGAGTTCAAGACCAGCCTGGGCTACATAGTGAGTCCCAGGTCAGTCTCAACTATGTAGTTAAAAAAAAAAAAAAAAAAAAAAAAAAAAAAAAAAAGAAAGGACTCCAGAGCTGTTCCAGAAAGTGGCAGGAATGATGGGCTAAGTGTGTTCAAGGAAAGGGGAAGTACTGTGAAGGGACTAATAGTACTGTCTTTTGATGTAAAAATTGTTTTATTCAATCTAATCACTCACCAATAGATAACAGGAAGCAGGGAGACGGCTGTTTTACAAATGGGAAGGGAACCAAGAAATGGGACTTGAACAGGGACTTGGGGAAAGAAAAATTATTCCCCAAGTATAATGTGAACATGATTTTCATGTAAGTTGAAATGAAATAAGGACCACGAGAGGCTTCACCAGATGCACCTGCAGGGGCAAGATCTGAGTGCAAATCCTCTCCCAGGCTCTGAAGTTATTTCTCCAATATCTTGTATGTCTCAAAATGATGACATTTCATGTTAATTCCAGTTTTTCTCTTTTGTTAGAATATGACTTGGAAATTCTGTGCAGCCTCAGATGCTAATGTTTAATATCTAAAAATGTCACCACCGCGCTACAAAGCAGCTTGAAAGGCTCCGTACAGACTAATAATCGTGACACAATTTACACGTGCGAAGCCAGTCAATAAGACCGGACACTGCTGAGGCATTAAGTTCAGCCCAGTGCTCTCAAATCATGTCCACAACAGAGACATAATGTAAAAGCTCACTACTAATCAATTAACACAGTTCTGTTCAATTAGCAGAGAACAAGAGCAGAAAAGGAAGGAGGAAGGAAGGAAAGAAAATAAAATTCTAATCTCCGTGCTGCCAAAGAGTTTCAGGACGCACTTTCAGTCACTGCTAATGAGCACATAAATCCAACAATGGTTTGCGGGGAAAGGGCCATAAAGACAACACTTGAACAATGTTGAAGACTTTTAACCCAGTAATCCCATTTCTCGGACCGTACACTAACACAAAGGCAGCACAGCCATAAAATATGAAATATTTCTTGCAGTGTGATTTGTAATGGTCCCAAACCAGAAGCACAGTTTTAAATGTCCAGGAGTGGAAGGTTAAAAAGTTCATTCTGTATCCAGATAATAAAATATTATTCCTCCATTTAAAACGATTACATGAAGGCCGGGGACTTAGCTCAGTGGTTCCACTCCCTGCCTCAGAAACGCAAGGACCCAGGTTCAATCCCCGGTACCAAAAATAAAATAAAATAAAAATTAATTAATTAATTACATGAAGACACTGGCACTGCCTGAGTCCTAAAAAACTAGGAATCCGGCAAAGTGTGTGAAAGGTTATTTCAAGCCCTGGACGCAGCTGGCCTGGCACTGCGCTCCTGGCAGAGCCCAGGACTGTGCTGCTGTCCATCCTGAGCTGCTTTCTGGCCTGTGGTTTGTCAGTACCTGAAAAGTTAAACACACCCAGCTCCTCTGGCCAGGCCCACTCTTAGAGAAACAAAGGCATACCCCAGAAAAAGGCTTTCATAAGAATGCTCATTGAAACCGTTCACAATGCACAAAAGCTGGAAACAACCCAGCAAGAGAGCGAATAAACAAATTTGAGTGCATTCACGAAGTGAAATCGCTCAGGAAGAAAGGAACAAACCAAAGCACAGCAAGAGCAGAGGCAGCTCATGGACACAGTGAGAAGGCAGCCAGGCGCACAAGGCCATGGCAGACTGCATTTGGAGGAAGTCACGCCACAGGCAAAACTTAGCAGAAGTGGGAGAGAGTCAGGACAGCGCTTCCTCTGGCTGGAGGGACTGAGGAACACAGGCGGGGGAGACGCTGAGAAGGGCGGAGGGGAGCAAGGTGGGGCGATGGCGAACCTTTCAGAGACCAAGTGCCCAAACCCACCCCAAAACCCGCTTATTCTCCACAAAGAGCCGTCCCTGCAATTGAACCTGGATACCGATGTTGGACTGCTGGGTGGCCTGATCTTGTGCCGCCAGCGGGCTCCTGGTGCCTGCTGTGGTACACGTGCCGTGTGCCACCGTCTCCGGAGTGGATCCTGCAGGCCTCTGAGGTGTCACACAGGCTCTGGGCTCTTCCTGTCCCAGCGAGCACCATGCTAAACACCCAGAGGGACCACAGGGTCACCTCTGTCCTGCACCACTGCACAGACCCAGGGTCTCTGTGAGTGCTGCTCCCCGGCACCCCACACCGTGTAGCCAGCTGGCGACGGAGGAGTCTAAAGGAACAGGAACTGACTGACCTTCCCTCATCATCACCCCTAAACTCTACAGTGTGACAGCCATGTTCAGAAGCCATCCGGACGCAGAGCACACGGAGGAGGATGTGTGCGGGTTCCGTGCAAACACTACGCCCTTAAGTCAGACTCCAACATGGATGGACGCTGGTATCTGTACTCCGACTGGGCTCACCCTGGAATCGATACCCCAAGGGACGACTGCACAGCTCAATAAATACAAAAATGGAAGAAAACACTTCTTTCAGAGTCTTGTAGGACTGAGCTCCACACACTACGAAGCCGCCGTCTGCTGCCACTTCCTGCCCATTCCTCCCCCCCACCCCCCCGCAGGCAGCCTTCCTTGGGTCGGCGCCCCGAAGTCCTGGGCTGCCACTCCCGTGTGCTCTGCACCATCCCCAGCCCCAGCGCCCCTGCTGTGGACCAGACCACGAGGGCCACACACAGCTAGGGTGCTGACACTGTCCACGGAGATGTCTTTCCCGTGTGCTCTGCACCATCCCCAGCCCCAGCGCCCCTGCTGTGGACCAGACCACGAGGGCCAGCTAGGGTGCTGACGCTGTCCACGGAGATATCCGTGCCTTCTTCATAGACGACTCCCCAGGGCCTGCCCCTCGGCAAGCAGATTCCGTGACTTGGTAAACAGAAGCAGTTTCCTCGGATGCAAGGGTGACGGAGCCCTGCTTGTCAGAATCACAGGTGACTCCTCCTGACTTCAGGTATTATTGGCACAGTGTGCCGACCACAGCGCTCACACTCACCTGGGAGCCGGTGCCTGGACACAGACCATCTTTATCCTTCCTCCATCCCTCCCTCGCTCCTTCCTCCACCTCCGTCCTCCTTTCATTTGCAAGCCTTCTATCTTTCTGTGTCCTGTTATCCACACAAGTGATTAAAAAAGAACAAAAACTTTGCCCTTACACTCTTCTGTATTTCTACATCTGCAGTTGTCATATGCGACCTTCCACTCCAGAGTAAAGGAAGTTCTGTGGAGAGAAAAACCCTGCTGAACATGCTACATACAGGAGGTATTTTTGAGGTCTGCTGGAGGTATTCCTCGGCCACTTTTTAAAATTTGTTATAATCTTCTTTTCAAAGATGGAAATGTTACAGTCTGAGTAGAAGCTCAGCCTACACATAAAGTGATCAAACACAAAAAAGCTAGAATGGATTCCAAATGGCATTGTAGGTCTCAAAGAAATGTTTCCTCAGAAACTAAAACTTGTCGTTTTTTTTTTTTCAAGTCTCAATATAACAGGAAGAAATAATGGTTTGAGAATGGACCTCCCTTTCTTTCCTTAAATATACAAGATGCTTTATTTTGATGCCAAAAGAGTTGAGGAGATGAAAAGCACATTGTGACATTTTGCAGCAAGCTGAGCCGGGGACACCGTGGGACAGGACACGCAGGCCTCTGCCACGCAGGGCCAGAGAGGCACTGGGAGGCGGCAGAGAGCTCAGCACACGGCAGAATCATTATCCCCGACTGCTTGGCACATCACCTCACTCATGCACAAATGAGGGTTTAAAAATAAATCTTGTCAAGAAATGAAACACCACGAGATCATGAAAGCCTGGCCTAGGTGACTTTCACTTATGCAGCGGCTTGCTGCTCACCTGGAACGGCTCGAACGACAGTCGTTGGGACCTCGTGTGCAGCCCACAGTGCTCAGGCTCACTGGAAGACGAAGGTGCAGGGCCCAAGACAGAAGTCACTCGAGGTCCCCCCTGCGAGAAGCCTGAGATTTCAGCAGGGAGAGACAGCTCCATCCCTCCACCCTCCCCCTCAGGAGCCTCTCCCCACTCCGGGCTGGGTGGCCCAGGACAGCAGGGTCACCGGACACGGCTCCTGCCTCTCTCTCCCTGGGACAGGGGCAGGGCCTACCTAAAGCTGCCTGCACTGCCATGCTGAGGGGAAGAGCAGGCCCTGTGGGGAGACCAGAGAGGCTCTGAGGCATCAGAAGGACACCGCTGGCCCCAGCGTCCCGTGCCCCCTGCCCACCCCTGGCCCTGGGAACCCCACTCACGCCCCTCCTCCTCAGCACAGGGTCTGCAGACTCTGACACAGTCCTCAGCCAAGCCAGTCTGAAACCTGGGGCCGGAGAACCCAGCAAGGCTATGAGGTGAATACTGTTTTTCTCAGCCACAGCGTTTTTCAGTGATGTCTTACACAGCAATAGATAATTGGAAGAGAAAATGTGTATAAAAAACAAAATGAGATAATAACACTGTGAAAACAAAAGGCAGAATTCTGGGACTAAGCTGTTTCACAGAGAACACGACAAGGCAAAGAAGAGTCTAAAAGGCAGGGACAGAGTGAGGTAGGATTTCTTTCAATCTATTCACGATGCCAAGAATATTCTAGAAAAACAATACTTGAAATTGGTCAAGGCCTGTCTGAAGTAATAAAAACATGAAATAAGGCCATGTGCCCAAATGCAAGTGCACAGGGATGGTGACTTCTACCGTAGCCTCCAAGATAAGGTCTCCACCTGCCTCTCTGAGGGACCAGCAAGGCTTGTTTATAACAAGGGCACAATCTGCATGAAGTTCTTGTCCTAAAAGTCTTTAAAGATGGAGACCGTGACTTGCCTGTTTCACACTGATCTCATCAAATACTGTATTTGGATAATACAGTAACAAACCTCACCCAGTTTTGGTCCATTTTTCAGAAATTTGGAGGGGGGAAAACACAACAGACATCCAAATTAATGAGGTTTTAGAAAACTCAGCGAACAAGCCGCTCTTGTCTCAGGGTCTGCCTACAACAAAGGCCTTCTGTGATTGTGTTCCCACAACCAAGCGCTACTTCCTAATTAAACCTACAGCAAGCAGGCGGGCTCTTAAAGGTGGCTTTATTGTCCACGCCATAGGAAACATTTCCGTTTTTGCCAAACAGATTTTTATCTTCTAAAGGATTTTTACTCATACAAATCTGACCCTCCTAGTAAAATTTTTGCCCAAGTTGAAGGTCTTTTTTTTAAAAGGAAATACAAAAACATTGATTCATCTTCCTGTTTCTTGGCCAAAAAACACAAGGCAGGTAGCACGCAATTCTAGGGTACAAGGGCCCATCATGCCACAAGGGGACAAAGGAAGGGCCCTGAATGGAACATTCCAGAGCCAGGAGGAAACCGTCAGGGCTCCCGTCAGTCTCCCCAGAAAGTCACTGTGACTGGAGACCAGGGACACAGGGTGCACACTGCTGTGGCGTTGGAAGAATTGGAGATGTTAGTTTCCAAGCTCGGCTCTGGCAAAGGTGCCTCTACCACCCTGTGACCATTGCCCCTCTAAAAGAAGAAAAGAACCCATGGGCCAGGTGTAGGGAGAGAAGTCAAGGGAGGGGATGCTGAGTGTCTACAGCCCACACCTATGAATTCCCACATGTGCAGGACAATGAACACTCCACACTCCTTCTTACAGGGATCCTCAAAACAAAACCAAGCAGGACTACGAAACTCAAGTAAGGCCACATCACTTCACTGAAATCCACTTTTCCACTGAAAGTCCACGACATTTAACCCTAACGGCAAAACCACCAAAATGTCAGGACTGGGGATTGTCACGCGAATGACAGGTGAGCCAACAGATGTAGCTTTAGAAATTAATACTGTGTTTTCCTTATATTGGGAAATGTTCATGCTAAAATATTAAGTAAAACATCAGGACAGAATGTGTGGCTCACATCTCAGCCGCGGGGACCCAGCCGGGCTCTTGTCGGCAGGAGCCCTAACCTGGAACAAGTCCCTTCAGCTCTTGCGCTCAGTTCTGTCACCTGTCAAAGGAGAGAACAGCACCAGGCTGGCAGGGTGCTCACAAGGACCCCATGACGCGATCCAGGTCACGCGTGTGCCCAGCACAGGGTCTGGCCCTGGAAGTACGTAACCAATGAAGGCACCTTGCAGTGATGTTAAATGCAACTAAAAATAAATAAGACAAAAGGTAATTAGCGGGTGTCAGAGTGAAGGGACAGCACGTTCTTCTGCCTCTTTCCACTCATCTGTGCCCTCTGCTTGTTGTACCACTGTCCTGTACTACTTCTCCAGCCAGGAACAAAGTAATTGAGTTTATTTTCTAAAAATCCACCTCATGGCAATTCTCAGTTAAACCTATTAGCTAACTCTGCTTAAATTATTTTGAGATTTTTGTTTAATGTTTCTCCTGGTGCTATCTGAAGATCTGCGGAATCAGAGTAATCTGTGGGTTAGGAACAGCATGGCCCGGTGAGTAAGGAGGCTCAGATTTACTGAGTGCGAGGACTCCATGAGTTTCTACGCCAGTCTTCATGCTATCACTCTCTACTCCATACTGAAGCATGTCTTGAGGCCACCACACAACTCGAACAGTGAACAAACACGTCACCGTGTAAACAGAACTGCTCCTGAGCGTCTCAGTCTGGCACCAAGGCTGTGCCCTAAGGCCGTCCATACCTCTGCCAGAGTTGTAAACCCTGCATTTCCATTCCCAAGTTAATCTGAAGCATTTAGCATGAGCATATTCAGGATGTGGTTGGCCATGGTAATCACAAAGCACAAATGTCAGCGTCTGTTGCTCTGTGTTCATGAAATCGCCCTGGTGCGAGCCATCAGCCACCAGGAAAGTGTGTGTGCTGGTTGCTAAGCAACTGCCAGCCCACCTTTCTGAATCCTGCTTCATGGGGCTGGGACTGGGACTTGGGAACCACACCAGTGCTTGCCAGCGGTGACACTAACAGGAGGTGACTGGGAGGCTGGAAGAGGGGTCGGGACCGAGTCCTTCCCACCAGTATTGACCGGCAGCCTCCCATCCTGGACAAGGCCCCAGGAGCGTATTACCCAGCGTCCCCTCCCCACGGCCCAGCTCCTCCCTGAGCTCCTGCCAGCCCCCATTCCCGAGCCCTGACTGTTTACTCCACTGCCCATCCCAACAGGTCCCTCTCCATCACTGGGGAGTCCTTTCTCCTGTCTGGATCCTGAATGACGTGGTGACAATGCGCTCCAGGGGGCACTGGCTTTACTTGTGCGGAGCATTTCGGCATTTTTAAGTGTAAGACTCAGGGTCATCATGTTCACTGGTATGGCGGCACAGCCACCACCACCGTCTCTCTCTAAAACCATTCCGTCATCTCAAATCGAAAGTCTGTGCCCATCGAATGAGACCTCCCCTCCCCGTGTCCCCAGTTCCCTGGTGACCACCATTCCCCTCGTTCCTGCCAACTGGGCTGATTGAGATGCGTCGCAGAGTAGAATTACAGTGTTTCTTCTTTAGTGTCTGGCTTACTTCACGTCACATAATGTTTTCAAGGTTTATCCTTGCCAGAGTATGTGTCAGAACTGCACTCCTTTTGGGGCTGGACACTACTGGACCGGGTATCTAGACCACGCCGAGTTAACCAGTCACTGCCGATGGACATTTGGGCTGTGGCTTCCTTCTGGCTGCTCTGAACATTGGTGGACGAGCATCTGTGTGAGTCCTGGCTTTCGCTTCCCTACGGCTAGAACTGCTGGGCCACGAGACCACTCTGCTCAGTTGTGGAGAAAGTCCACGCTATTTCCCCAGGAGCTGCTCCACTCTGCACAATAACAGCACAGAGGGCTGTCGACTTCTCCACGCTCTTGCCAACACTTGTTAGTTTCCATTTCCTTTATTACAATCGTTCAAATGGATATGAAGTTACAGTTTATTGTGCTTTTCGTTTTCATTTCCCGTATGACTAATGATGTTGAACACTGTCTCTTCTAGCTAACACATTAAATTTTAATATGGTGTTACTCAAACTGGAATGAGGATTGGATTGGATTGGATTGGATTTGGTGCTGGGGTTGGAACCCAGGGCATTGCCCGTGCTAGGCAAGTGCTCTACCACTGAGCTCCCAGGCTTCAACCGCAAACACTTTTACTGAGACATACCACCACACGGAATGCATTAGAGGAGCCTAAAAGGATTTTTGAAAATTGTGAAATTCAAGATCCATGAAACACATGTTCTCTCTCAGAATGATTACAGTTTTAAGTCAGCAGCAAAGGCCACGGACTCAGTTCAGTGGCAGTGCTAACGATGAGCCCTAAATCACTGCACCGTGATCAGCACTGTTTTAATGCAGGCCACAGCACTGACACGCCCCTGCTGGCTTGAGTCACCCAGGTGTGGGCACTGCCAGCCAATGGGACGTCACACAGGTACCACCAGTGGTTCACAGCCACCCAGAGGCAAGACATACAAATCACAGCCCCAGCGTCAGTTTTACCTTTGGAAAAAGTTGCTAAAGTTGATTCAGCTTTATTTTTATGTGAACAAAAATACCACACACATTCGATTCCCATGATTTTTTTAAAAAAATAAGTGTAACTTCTAAAGTATAAATCAATGAAAGAGATGAATAGCAGGCTTATTTATAAGAAGTAGAGAAATAAATCTAATCATTCTCCTTGTAATATGTTACTAAGACAAACACTGCAGTTAAACTGTATTGCAAACCATACAACATTTATAAACTTACTGACAGCACAACTTTGTACCTTTAATTTATCTTCCAGGAAACCAAACACAGAGGCTAAAAATGCTGATTTCAGTATCCATCATCAACTAGAGAAAGAAGAATGAGATCCATGTCTTTAGCACTGAAACCCAGAACCAAGCCAAGCTGGTTGCAAACCTCAGGAGCAGAGATATGTACGGAATTACACCAACTCATTCATAGCAAGTTTGACTGCGGCTCCCGACAATGTGAGGTCTACCTATAATTTTACTGTGGAAATCTGGTTTTAGATGCTGCATTTTTACAGGGCTGATCCAAGGCCTCCACGAACCTGCTGGCTCACTCTCATCTTCTCGTCAGGAGAGGAAAATAAGAAAAAAAGCCAGTCCAGCCAGTCCACACCGCTCCACATGGCCATGATTTGCCCAAGCCTGGATGGCGTCCATGTGTGGGTGCTGGTGAAGGAAGACAACCCTCAACACCATTAACGGGGAAGAAAGGGGGAAAGAAAGAAAAGGAGGAAGACAGCTGTGTCCCCGCCCTCATGAAGCCTAGACGATGTGACTGAAATGCACTATGAATGTTTTACTTAAAAAAAAATTACAGTAAATGACAGGATTTAGCTCAGAGGTTTCACCGCCTGCCTCACAAGTGCAAGGCCCCAAGTTTAATGCCCAGTAACAAAGAAAACAGACAAAAAACTACAGTAAAAGTGGCATTGCCACCTACCCACTCCAAGTCCTCCTCTGCTTGGAACAAACTCATCCCATTGTTCTCTCTCTTTCGGGAGCAGCTCTGGAAGTGCTCTTTTGTCATCGTCTGTGAGGCTTGCTAAAAAACACGGTGAATACTTCAGCACAGAAAAGCAGCCTCATGAAAACGTGACCATGTGCCTGTCCTCCACTTTAGTCACTGGATCCAGCACTGTGCAACTTAAGGCTCCTCCCCGAAGTCAACATGACCAGGAAAGGCAAATGCTGTGAATCAATTCCAGACACAGTCAGGACCACAATAGCACAACTAGACCCTCACGTAAGAGCACTCCAGAACTGCTCATGGAGTAGAAAGGACGATGGGACGAGTGTGTTCAAAGTAGGGGGAGGATTCTGAGGGGAATTTAAGGCAATGTGTCTTTTACCATAACAAACTTTTAAAAAAATTTTTAAACATTCACCATATTTTTCAATCATGCCTCCTCTAATCTAGAAATAAACTGGTCCTGGGTGCCAGCTGGCTCTGTCAGGAAACACAGATTTTAGGACCAGGAGAGACTCATGGGAAGGTAGCCATGCTCTAGATCTGAGCATTAGTGAGACCTAAGAAACGAGGGAGGGACGTGCAAGTGAGAAAGAGGTGACTGGCAGGAAAAGATCTGGCTGTCAGCAGGCAGACAGGGCTCGGAGTCGCACTGCTGCTCATGGGGTGACCTGGGCACCCGCCGAGGGCAGGCAGTGCCAAGCATCCAGGATCTCCCAGGGGTGCTCTTGCCAGGCAGCCAAAGTTGAATTTAGCTGACAGGAAACAGAGGGCAGGAAGGAGCATCTTACATAAACCACTGTGAGCACATCGGACTGTGGGGTGTTCTGTAATACAAACAGCCTTGTCTATTCACACATTCAATGTGGTTTACAAAAGAGGGAGGGCAATTCAGATTAGAAGACAACTAAGAATGATAACAGTCAAATGTAGTAAGTGGTCCTTATGGATTCCTGGTCAGAAAGGAAAAAGCCTACAGAAGATGTTAATGGAAAAACTGGCAAAACTGACAGTGAAACAGTTACTCGGAAATGACTGCTAATTTTGTTAGGGGGGCTCACGGCATGGTGTCTATTCAGAACAAGTATCTGTATCTTTTAAATACATAAACTGAAATGCCAGTAAAATGTCCTGATGACTGTGATTCATTTGAAATAAATGAGGTACAAAGCTTAAAGATCCCTGGATCTCAGGGGGGGGTCTGTGCATGTTTACTGTCATGTGCTTTCTACACAATGAGAAAACATTCCTAAATGAAAGGCTCAATAAGTAAATAAATGAACTTCAAAAGAACTTGCCAAAGTATAAACTCAATATAATTTTTATTCAAAAGAGAGCACAGAATGATTTTTGTACTGTGCAAAAGGTAAAGAAACCTCTGAGTGGCAAATGTTTTGATTATCACCTTCTAAAAGTTAACTTCAAAACACCAGGCATTACTTAGAAGGTACTATAACTAGGCAAAACACTTGTTTTTTAAGTATGCATCAAAGGTCTAAAACTGCTTTCTGGAATCCCTCACATGGCTCCCTTGGAGAAAGTCCAGCTTGACCTACATCAGGACAAGACAGTACTGGAAGGGTCTGTATAAAATAACCAGTTCTTAATTTCACCAAACTCATTGTCTTGCAGAGATTTCTATCACTGAGATAAAAATACCTAAGGTAAGAAGGAAAGGCTTTTTTGGCTCACAGTTTGAGAGGGTTAAGTCCATGGTCAATTTGCCCACTTGTTGTTGGGCCTGTGGTGAGGCCTCACATCATGGCAGGAGTGGAAGAGGAAGAGGAAGCTGCTCACCTCAGGGTACCCCGGAGGTGAAAGAGGAAGGGGTCAAAGCCCGAACATCCCCTAAAAGGTATACCCCCAGTGACCAAATCCCTACCATAAAGCCATACCTCCTAAAAGCCCCATCACTTCCCAATAATGCCACCATGACACTCATGCATTGGGGGACACTTATCCTTACGATAGCATATATGAGCTTCCCATTTTGCTACTTTATTCACTATTATTACTAGAGATCAAAAGTTTCTCATACCTAAATATAAGTACAGCATCCTTTTGTTTTCTACCTAAAATCCTATACATTTTTAAAACCATAACTTATACAAGGAATTTTGATTATCACTAAATGTCTAAAATTTCTATTTCAGTCCTATAATGTTCACATCAACTGTTTACCTCTTTCAATTAATCTCAATATTTTAAATGAAATCTAGAGTTTCCTACACAAAGGAATTCTAAAGGAAATAGGAATGCAATGGCTTTTACAAGGAACTCAGACCAAGAACTGCGACAGTAGCTGCAGAATACCTCCTGTCTCTCTTTTCCATCTTCTCTGTTCAGACTTCTTTCTTTTCGTCTTTTCTAAAAATACTAGGCTAAGCATGGTCCCATGTCTTACTTTTGATTCTCTCCTGTGGCATTAAAGCCAGGTAAGACACAGGTGAGGCCAGATCCAAATTAGCATCTCCCACTGCATGCTGAAGGCTGCCCACATTGCTGCCAAGCAGCTGCCACTGGCCCCGGCCCTCAGATGCATCTGATGTGGCTGAGGCATTGCCGAGAGGTCTGACAACACCCCTTCCATTCTGAGGCCTCATACAGTAACTCCACACGAGGGAGACAGTGAGATGGTCAGCCTGAATGGGCGGAGTGCGTGCTTCTGACCCTGTACCCTCCCCGGGAAACCCAGCACACAACCTGGCTTGGTACCCTGAACAGTGACTCTGTCCTGCTACAGAGGTACAAAGAACCCCAACCACAGGGGAGCAACTCCGGCCATGATAATAGGTGACAAGAAAGGTGTCACACGCTGGGCCTGCCCATCACGGGACCTCCCCAGTGGAGAGCAGAGAGGTCAGCATGTGCACGTGCTGAGGAGCAGGGCAGTGCCCCAGGAGCCACCGTGAGCCCGGCCGGCAGCCCAGCCCTGTCCAGCAAGCCAACCTACCTGTCGTAAGTCCAGCGTGATGGTGACCCAGTGGTACACTCTCCCGTTCTGAATGCTGGGGCTCTGCCACCAGTTATTGGTGCCATCGATCGCATTTGATATCGGGTGGCGTTCTGTTAACAAGAACATAAAACCAGGCATTTTTCTTGGCACTTGCTTTCAATCCTTGAACTTCTAAATTCATAATGGAAATGAATAGCACTCAAGGTGAACACCACGCTCACACCTCTAATGAAAGCCTCAGTTAGCTGCAGAAAGTCACACTGCCTGGGCAGGCACCAGCTCCGTGAACAGGTGCAAGGCTAGGGTGCATGGAGAAACACTAAGGTAAAACAATGGAATGAACTGAAGTAACCGAGCACAGCACAGCACAGCCTAACATAAAATAGCACGGCATAGCATAACATAAACATAAATTAACAGAACAAACTGTCCCGGAACAGAAGGAGCCACACTTACCTTTAGGGTTTGCACTGTTGGCATCACAGAGCCGGCACTGAGCGTTACGTACACGCCTGCCGGGCACGTGCTCCACGAGTTTGCAGGACATCTCAGGTCCCTTCTCACCACAAGTGGCATTGGCGCTAATCTCAGCATTGGTGGCCAGATTGAGAATGGCGGGGAACAAGCCTGCAAGTCAAAAATTCACCAGATCAGGGGAATCAACGGACCCAGTACAGTCTGCAGACTCCAGCACCGAATGCAGGGCCCTGACCCAGAGCAGGCAGGGGACACAGAAGGTTTGCAAACATGAGTTCTGGGACAAGCAGAACTCATCTCTGTGAAGAGTGCACCAGTGTGAGGGCTCGGGACTGAGCCCCACCAAAAAGAGGCACAAGCGAATTTTCTGGGAGATGTGTGTTCCTTATCTTAGTAACAGCCTAATGAGTTGTGAAAAAGAATCCAACATCTAAGATTTGGACATGAAGACTTTATCTCAACTAATAAAAAGGATCATACACAAGTATCAATGTACACACTGACATGATTAGAAATTTAGTATTTGTGTCTCTACTCATTTTAGAAAGCCTCAAAAATAAGCCTGATGGGGCTGGGGATTTAGCTCAGTGGTTCTGGCGCCTGCTTCCAAGCACAAAGACCTGAGTTCAATCCCTGGTACCATAAATAAATAAATAAGCAAGCCTGATGGATGGATAGAGAGATGGATACACGGATAGACGGATGATGAAGACAACAGAGAAAAAGGATGACCGCAGAATCAAAGTATGGGATAGACCTCACTGTACCATGCTTTCTATGCATAGGATGAAGATTTTCATAATGAAATGCTGAGAAGAGGCTTAAAGTCAAGATGCAAATGCACACACTTCCCTCCAGCGAGGGGAGCCCACCCCTGGGTCCCCTATGTCCCACCCCCACCGTCCTTCCTGTAATTATCTAGAATGTTTTTCTCTCTCTTTGCTTTCATTACTGCCTGTTCTCTTTGGTGAATAAAACTTTAGAACACAAAGACCCAATTTTCAAAATTCTCTTCAACTCTTTCTTAATCTCTGCATTTGTAGAGTCCCTTTGTCTCCACTGATTTTATCTTTAAGCAGCTGGGATCAGTACCAGGTCCAAACTGCTCAAAAATAATTTTTGCATGACTGTGAGAAAAGTATCTCCATCAGGTTCTTCAGCACTGCTTTACCTCTACCTTGGGAAAAGGAGAGAACATTCCAGAAAGATCTAGAAACGAATGTGTACTTGATGTGGAGGAAGCGTCTACAGAATGGACACCACAGAGAGTGTGGAGAGGGGATCAGCACTGTGGAGTTTCTCTCATTTACTAGGATTTGACCTTCAAAGGTCGCAGAACGTAATATTGTCTTTATAAAGGACATATGGTCAATACTATCTCCGAAATGTTTGTTTTCCAGTGAAATTTGAAAAATAGCACAGTACAATTTTAGTTCTATAGAAGGCCTTACTGATACTTTTAATTTTTATACTTTTACGTAGTAATTAATATGCTCAACAATATTTTCTCTTAAATATTTTAATCATTTAAATTATTTTTAAAAATACTTATTTTTACAACAGTTTCTGTGTTAAAAACAAACTTACCATGCACCTGTTTTTAAATTTTTATTAGGTTGTCTCTAAAAAATTTTCACATAAAACAGAATTACCCAACAGTAGCTCCATTACAACAAAATGATCCTATTCAAGTCAATGGGCATGACTTCACCCCCTGAATAGAAAATAATTAATATTCTAGAGCATTATTCTTAATTTTGGAACATAACACAGATTTATATCAGATAATATTTTTAATATGTTTATTTTCTTTTTCTTTCTCTCTTTTGTTTTTTTTTTTTTTTGAGACAGAGTTCTCACTATGTAGTTCAGGCTGGCCTTGAACTCACAAGGTAGCCCACCCTGGCCTCCAGCTCACACTCCTCCTGCCTCCACCTCCTGAGTGCTGGGATTAGAAGTATGCTACACCGTGTCTGGCTATTTTCATTTTTAAGTTAAAGTTCATTATTTTAATCATATTCCTTTAAAGGGACTTCTTTTAAAATTAAAAAAGAGTGAAAAAAAAAAACACTTTATAAGAAACCAAATGAATCATGCTCAAAGAAGTAAAAGCAGCAAATAAGCATATGAAAAAATGTTCCACATCACGGGTCATTCAAGAGATGCAGATGAAGACAACACTGAGATTCCACCTCACCCCACAGAGAATGGCTGCTATCAAGAAATCAACCAATAACAAATGCAGGCGGGGTTGTGGGGAGAGAGGAACCCTTCTCCATTGTTGGTGGGAGTGTAGACTGGTGCAACCACTGTGGAAATCAATGGAGACTCCTCAAAGAAATAGGATTAGAGGTCCCATTTGACCCAGCTATTCCTCTGCTGGGTATCTTCCCAAAGAATTAAAAGAATTCTTTTAATATATGCTCACCCATATTTATAGCAGCACAGTTTGTAATAGCTAAAACTTGGAAACAGCCCAATTGCCCCTAACTGGAGACTGGATAGAGAAGATGTATTTTTTTTATAAAATGAAGTACTACTCAGTCATAAAGAACAAGAAACTAGAGATATTTATAGCTAAGTGGATGCACACTGAGGTCATACTATAAGTGAAATTATTAAGTCACACGTGTAAATACCGAATAGTTTCTCTGCTGTGAAAAACTAAAAGTGTAAATAAGGATCAAAACGTACAAGCGATATTGTGTAATAGGAAGAATAGGTCTAAAAGAGTAGAGGAAGTGGGGAGGTAGGGGAAAGGTAAAAAGGGAAAAGAAGAAAAATTATGTGAAAAGGAAAATCATGGAAACAATGTCTTTGTAAACAAGCAAGGGAGGGTAGGGGAATGTAGAAGATCCCAATGATGAATGTAACTACTGCATATCTAAAATGTACCAATAAACTTAATAAAAAATCATGCTTAATTGTGCCATTTCCCCCAAACTATTATTTCTGTAAATACCCAGTTGTGTTTGTTTTTTGAGTTGTGGTCTCACTGTTACCCAGGCTGGTTCTGAACTGGGTTCAAGCGAGCCTCCTGCCCCGGCCCTCCCCCATGTAGCCGGCGTTGCACCACGCCTAGCTGACAATGGACTTCATGTAATGATGTGGGTGCTAAGGGACAGCAGGTGATATTTATTGTCTGGTAGTAAGATAAATAACATTCGCCACCCAGGATGACACAGTGCTCCAGGACTCTGGTTCAAATTCTTCTTCTGAGCTCATCAAAAGCGGAACACACTTCCAAACCGTGGTGCTTTACCCAGGCAGCAAAGATCACCTCTTGTGCTCCGTATTCCACATGCATGTGAAGACCTGTGATATCATCAACCCTATCTGTTCCCTATAGGTGGATGGGTCCAGGGAGGGAAAAAAACCAAGGTTACAGGAACCGAACTAGCAATGCCTTTCTCCACAACAACAAACACCTGACTAGGGAACAGATGCCTCCCAGTTTAATCACCTCGAGGGCTGCCAGACACCCAGCGAACTCTCCATTTCCTACACAGAGCACCCTGTGGTCACTGGGGTGGGGTGCAGGAGGCCAGGCAGTCGCGGGGCCGCCCCATCTCTTACGCTGGGGTCTGTGTCCCGCGTCACCACGGGACAGCAGCTCACACTTCAGGACATGAACTGAGCGTCACCCGCGCTCGTAACATCCGCTTGGGTGGCTCTTTGTGCTGGGTAGGTTTTGAAACCCTCCAGCCTGGGGTGCGCTCAGCGGCAGAGCTCCTCTTGCCTAGCACATGCCAGGCCCTGAGCTCGACCCCCAGCACAGCAAAAAAAGGAGAAGGAAAAGATGACTTTGTTAGCACTGGCTATACAGAAAACCCTCTAAATGATGAATTTCATAAAAATATCCAGGCTGTCTTTCACTAAAACTAGATCCCAGAGAAGCCAGTACTGGGGGGTGTCACTACAAAGGGTTCCTCTCACGCACTGCACTAACTCCTGCTCTGCAGGGTAACTCTTACTCCTTGCTGCTCGGCCCCCACGTGTCAGAGATGAAAGCGAGCTGGAAACAGACTGGAGAGAGCATGTCATAGAGGATTTTTTTTTTTTTTTGAAAAGTCCCCCAGGTTGCTGAATCATTTCAAAGACCGCAGAAATATTTCAACACAGACCAACCGCGGGGCAGCAGGCGGGAGGCAGGGTCAGAAACGCAAGTCAGAAATGGGCATGAGGTTCAGGAACCCACCAAGAAGAAAAGTTTGGTTTCACGCCTAAAAACGGAGGCATGGGAAAGGCAGGGCTGCCGCCCGCCTGTGCCCGAGCGGCCCCCCGCAATCCTGAGTTCCAGTGTGCGTGCTTGGATGGTGTTTTGTTTAGTCATAGGGCTGCAAAACGCATTTGTACCTTTTTCTCAGTTCAAGACACACAACAGTCACCGCTCTCTGCATGGATGTAAGCATCAGTGAGACTTCAGGACACCGAACTCCACTGAGCATGAAATAAATTCCTCCTCACTCCCCGGGCACCAAGTTCTCTCCCCGCTGCCTCTCAGGACCTCGCAGCCCACTGGAAAGTTTCCCGGCAACCATGCTACCACGTGGGCACCACAGCCTCCTGGCCAGGTCAGTGTTTCCTCTCTGGAGGCTCCTGGGGCTTGCCCAGCACTGCGGATTTCCCAGGCTTGAAAATGAAGTATCTAAAATGCCGACGAGGCCAGAGGCTCCCAACAGCTGTTCATCAGTATTTTTCAAATGGTCCTGCACGCTCCTCAGAAGGATGAAGGTGCTGTGGCGAGCGGCAGTTTTGGTGGAGTCACAAATCCTTTAAACGCATCAAGCCTTTACACCCACCCCAGTGCAAGCCAACCTTCCGAGTCACGAGAGTTGAGTTCTATCACTCTCTTCCCCCATGGAAATGGATGAACAGACATGGAGCATGCACAAGACACACAAGACAGTCTCGGGTGTGGCTGGAGTATGAAACTGCAGCTCCATTTGGAAAGGCATGTTCCGTGTCTCACTGACTGTGTCTGGCCTTGTCGTGATCCGCTGATGACAATCATGCGTGCTGTACCCAGGATATCAGAACCCAGGCTCGGGTGGAGCTGCCATGCTTAGACAGGGCAGGACAGGGCAGGCCTTGTGGGAGCAGGGCTTCCTGCCAGGGAGCCCTGAGCTCAGTCCCAGGCCAACAGGAGTCCCCAGCATGGCCTTGGATGAAGGGCTTTCCTCAGAGAGCAGGGAGGAGCCAGACAACCAGGGGTGGTGCTATATTTCGTGTGCTTGGTTTTCTTGGTCACGTATGTTTTCATGGGTACAAGCGTGCCAAGAATGGGTACACAGTGTTGCTAAACACACCTGTTTGAGTGTGTGGTGGCACGTGCCTGTAATTTCAGCACGCTGGTAGGCTGAGGCAGGAGGATCATGAAATCAGTCCTCGCAATGTTAGCGAGACCCTGTTTCAAAAAATAAAAAAGAGCCAGAGATGAAGCTCTGTGTGAAAGTCCTGAGTTCAATCCTGGGTACAACAAAAACAAACAAAGCAATGAAAGATGTCTGTTTGCATCAAACAGGCCGAGAACTCTGCTTTTTCTGAACAGTGGTAAACAAGGGGGGTGAAGGGGAGGAAGAAGTCAAGGAGGTGAGAGAGGAATGAAAGCACCGCAGGACAAGTGAGCTGCAGGCCACGGCACACTGCCCTTCCAGGGGCCGATTCATGGTCACTCAACCCCGCCCCAAAGCTGTAATAATAAACCACAGGCACATAGCGAAGGAGGCAGGCTCAAAATTAGTCACGTCTGAATCATGTGTGTAAGCGGCCGGATCGGAATAGACAGGATCGCACGTAGAATTGTGAGGCCACATGAGGCGAGCAAGGGGCTCTCACACCCCACCTCCTTTCCCTGCTCTGGGACAGAGAGGACACGGTCGACTGTGACTGGAGACCCTGTCCTGTCTCTCTCCTTCCACCTCCAGTCAGGGCGAGAAGGGAATAACACGAGTAACATTACCCTTCAACAGTCCTGAAAGCACCTTCAAGCCACACGGGGGAATGTATTCATCATACACAGACACACACACCTGCTCAGTCACAAGGAGAGAAAGCAGAGGAAATTTTAAAAAATAAATACACAGTTTCCGATACCAAAATTTTTGGGACTATTTTTACTGGGGTTAAAAAAAAATGACCGAAATGAATTTAACCAATCAGTGACCAAGACTGAATTTGAAACTAACATTTTGCTGTGGCAACAAAAAAATTAAGCATCAGCAAATCCGTGTTTCCTCGCTGTGGGCCACACACATCCGCAGGCCACAGCCTCACTGTCCCCCGGCACTGAGCTCCCGCCCTGGGACCCTGGGGACCACACGCGTCCCCCCAGTGGGACTCTGCCCTGTGGTGGGCAGCTGCCTCCCACCACAGGTCCTACGGAGGTCCCTGAGGTTATCACCGAGCAGAAAAGCAGCATCTGCCGAGCAACACCAGAGACCCCGATGTCACCTGGGCAAGGTGACGCTGGTTAGAGAAACTTACACACCGCCAGCTGTGCACAACCTAGCACGTGCGATTACGTGTGGCACACGACACTCACAATCGTAACAACCGCGTTCCCTGTTTCTGTGCTCGCGGTTACACAAAGCTGATCAAAATGCACGGTGATGCTTACACTTTAAACATTTATTACAGCGAGGAACGCGTTGCCACCGATCCTCCTTCGTGTGCCCCTCCCTGACTGCGGCACACTCACCCCCCGCTCTGAGCCCTCCTTCCCGGCTGTACGCCTCAGGTGTGATCAGCACAGTGACGGGCTGCCCTGCAGCAGAAAGGCAGGCTGACAAAAACCGACAGTGTCCTCACCCACCTTCTTCACTCGATCCGGTGCTGTGTGACTCTCGGCTTTCCCCGGTCTAAACGACCGTAAAACCGAACCGCTCTGGATCCATTCCCGACACCAGGCAGCCTCCGCGGCGCAACTAAAGACACTCGGGAAACAGGACTTGCAGAGCCGCTGCAGAAAGTGGCACCAAGACGGGATAGGTGTGTTCAAAGGGAGGGGTGAATAGGTAATAAGAATTTTTAAGTTCAAATGTTCATGGTATTTTTTTCATCACTTTTTAATCATCATTTGAACTTGTATTCCTTCAACTTAGTAAAAAATAAATTTAGGACTGGGTATCTAGCTCGGTGGTTCCGCCTCCTGCTTCAGAAGCTCAAGGTCCGAAGACTGATCCCTGATACCAAAAAGAAAGAATAAATTTTAAAACTGCCTGCACAAACAGCCTGCCGGGTGACAGCCGCAGCCCATTCCACCTCCCCAGTTTGGAGCGCACCCCAGGGGTTCCCAGCTCAGGCTTCTCAGGCAGGCAGAGTCTGTCCTTGCTGGTAGGTAGTGCTTGACTACTTGTTATGCATTAAATTTTATTTTTAATTGCTACCAAATGAACTCGTTTTGTAGGTCACAGAATACATAGCCATGTATTCCAACATCGCTAAATCCTAAAACATCAAAGTTAAGGTGTAACTATGTGGCATACATAAAAATCTTTCTTGTGTAGGCTTTTATGTCAAAAGAGAATTGTTCAAAAAATAGTATTGAGTTATTTTACTACTTGAATAGTTTTTGTTTTGTTCAGGCTTTGGCCTGAGACAGAAGCCCCAGGGAGAGAACAGCGCACTGCCCTCCCCCAAAGCAAATCCTCAGTCTGGGGCCAAACCAATTTAATCATTGATGGCCGTTAGTAAAAGAAAAGCCTGAAGATACTCTAGAGATTCCAGAGGGCCCTTTCCAGTGTAGGACAAAACTGGGGGGAGAAAGGAGGGAAGAAGAGGGAGAGGTGGTGGGACAGGGAGGGAGAGAGAGAGGAGGGAAGAGAAAGAAAGAAGGAAAAAGTGAGAAAAAGTGGGGGGAGAGAGAATCTGAGGAAGAACAAGCGATCACGCACCTCAGGGAAAGTCAAAGCCAAGCCCCTGGGAACCTGGCATCTAACACAACTGACTTTTTCCCTCAGGCGGGATGATGAAGTTTCTCAGAAAACAAGCAAGCCCTGGGTGTTGCCAAGAGCCTGTCTCCATGGCAATGGACACAGCCGGGTTTCCCTGTGAGCTGGGGAACCAGTCAGGTAGGAGGACCCCTTGCAGGAAAACAACGACGGAGGCCCCTTCCCAGGCAGCTGCTTCCACAGCCCCATTCGGAGACTGGGTGTTGGCTGGCGCGCAAGTGTAGCTGAAAAGGACCAGAACTCACGCATCACGAAGTGGTTTTCTTTCTGTTGCCAAGGACGAGAATTTTAATATCCTATCCGATCCAAACAATGCAGTACCGAGGCAGAGCACAAATGCGCCAAGGTGCCCAAACCGATTCTGAACCTCACGTCCTCTTTTCTCCCTTGTCCTGTTGGGGTGCAGCTGGCTAACATGAAGGTCAGAAAGCAAGTGCCTGCCACCTTTGGGCCGAACACACACAGGCTGACCTTGAATTCATGGCCAGTGCTGGGATGACAACCTTTGGGCTGGATACTGACAACCGTGTTGGATTAAAACACAGCTTCTATCATTATGTTGGCAGCACTTAAAGCATTTAAATAGTTTAAAGTATCAATTTAGCATTTTATAACCAGCCCAGACACTGTCCACAAACCCTCCAAGGTCTGTCCTTTCTCTCTCTCTCTCTGTCTCTCTCTCTGTTTCTCTTGCTGTTTCTGCACTCTGCTGTACAGATTTTACCTGTTTTGTGTTTTTTTTTACTTTAGCATCTGTGTTACATAGCCCCAGGCCCCTGCTGAGGGCTGCTTGCTAAGGTGGTTGGCTGAAACTGTCCTGAAATTTTCAAAAATGTAAACAAGGGGCCCCTGTTTTCATTTTGCACTGGCCCCTCGAATTACACAACTTTTTTGCTTTGTTTTTTGAGACAGGGTCTCGCTATGTAGTCGACTGGCCTTGAACTCCCTTAAGGAGCCCAGGCTGGCCTTGAACTCATGGTGATCCTCCTGCCTCAGCCTCCCAAGTGCTGGGATTACAGATGTGTGCTACCATGCCCAACCAAATTATGTAATTATGAATGTGTCTGGTGGCAGTTTAAGGGGAATTGTCCTTACAAATGTCCATGGACCCTGGACTAGGATGACTTCAAACCTTTTCGCCAAATGTGTCCGCGCTTCTGACTGAATACCAGAACTATCACTGCAAAGCCGTGAGAGCCAGTGGGCTAGGGCCACTTTTATTGCAGCACACGTCTCAGAGGGACAGAGGATTGCCTCACAAAGAAATCACCCACGGTATCTTCCCCTGTGGGCTAACAGTAGACAAACATGTAACACGCACCATGAACGGTCCAACCACAGGCGTGCAGGGTTCACCAGGGCTGATAATGCTGGATTTTCTCACTTGTGGTCCACTTTCCCCCGAAATCAGGCTGCTGCCCCTTTCCACAGATGTCAACTTTAGCTAGACGCTTTTCTTTTTGTCAGTAACCCTTACCAGATTAAGCGTGTACACAGAGCTGCACTCCTGCCTCCAACTCTGCCTCAGGTCCTCTCTCACTCCCCCTTTAACAGCCAACGGTGCCCCCCGAGGTCTCCAGCAACTCCTGACCCGACGGCACTCCACCTTCCATCTCTCACCTCTCAGTGGCCTTTGTCACGGATGACCTCTCTCTCGGCCCCTCTGTTGTGGCCCCTGTTCTACACACTACACACAACATATCACATGCATACGCCACACGGCACACTACAGACCCCGAGCTCCCCTCCTCATGGCACCTTGTTCCCAATGCAGCTGTCCTGGAGTCCCAGGAACCAACTTCCTAGGGTGGCAGACGGCTGTGGGCCCCGGACAGGCAAAGGCGAGACTGGGTGGGGGAGCCTGTGCTCCCCAAAATGCTCTCTCTGAAGTCCAGCCAAGCAACACAAAGTTGACTCAACTAGCTTTTCAGTGCTTCTTCGTTCAGTATTTTAAGTTGCGACTTAGGTAACAATATAAGAAAAGCACCAGCTATATAAAAACCAAATATACCATGTCATGCAATTTAATAGAATCTCAACTGAGCCAAAATAAACCCCAAAAAAATTTTATGGAGATAAATGCAACCCCTTCCACTCTCCCCCAAATTCACCCGCACGCCCAGCCCAGCTGTAGCAAAGGCAGACGAGATGTTAGGGTCTCTGCCACGGCACACAGCACCCCTCTAATCGGAGGCTCTGCTTTCTACGGTTTCAGTTAACCATGTTCCACCGTGATACAAAAATATTAAGTGTAAAATTCCAGAAATAATTCATAAGTTTTAAGTAACTTTTATCATATTATAGTGTTATAATTGTTAAATTTTATTAGTTTTCTGCATCTCCTACTGTGCCTAATTTATAAGTGAAACATACCCTGCGAATTCTATGCATACGAAAAACCACAGCCCCTACAGGGCTGAGCTCTCCAGGCCTCAGGAGTCTTGGAAAGTATCTGCTGCAGATAAGGGGGGTTTCTGATCACAAAATGGGATGAGTGCTATGAAAAATGTTAATCCCATCTAAGACTGTGTTAATAATAACCGCTGCACTGAAGACAGAGGAAGACGGCCTTAGGGTGCTGAGCGCGGTAGCTGGTGGCATTCTGTGCAAAGTGGAGAGGCTGAGAACGGCAGCAGGGCTTCTGGTCCTTCCTCTTCACAGCCCCGGGTCCTGCGGGAATGACTAGGACCCGGGGTCTGGCTGGGACTGCAGTGGTGGGGGTGTGACCAGCGGCTCCCACCACTGCTGCCTGGGGCTCAGGGTACGGCTCTCTCGGACTTCTTCCAGCTCTGACACCGGAGTTCAGCCAATCCGGCCACACGGCACAGATCACCAGACTCCTTCGTGCGCTGCGAGCTTCCAGGTTTCTGTCACTGTTTACCCAGCGCTCCGGGCCCACGCTGCACCCACTTCCAGGAGACCTTCAGGAACTTTAACTTAGGGGGACTGCGGTGCTGCCATGAAAGCCAAGGTTAAGACAGAAAACCCTTGAGTGCACTACACAGACACACCCAAGGGGCGACGAGCGGGGGATCTCATGACGGCAGCCAGCACGGCTCAGACCGCACCCTCTCAGCCAGGGCTCACACCTGGCATCACGCAGCCCTGGCGCTTTTACCCGAAAGAACATAGGCGAGGAAAAACAAATCTAGCGAAATAAATTCAAGAGCAAGAACTAAAAACGCAAAGATTCTGTGAGAGAAGCTAAAGACGTGGAAGAAAGGAGAGGTCGCTCTTATTCATAGATAGGAAGACTCAACGTGCTGGGACAGCAGTTCTCCTACTGACCTCCGGACTCCACGCAACTACCGCTGGGTCTCCGGGGAGACAGCGTCCCTGCAGAAATGGAGGAGCCGGGATCCGGATGCTTCAGACTTGAGTTTCAGCTTGCAGTGGGTGGAGAGCAGGTGAGGAGTTTTCAAGAGGATCGCTGAGAGCAAAGGCGGGTGGACCGACTGCCACCAGATACCATACTCATGCACCTGCAGCGTTAAGGGCAGGACACGGTCCCTGGGGATGGATGGGTCTCTTCCCCCTCCCCTGAAATCTGCTATTAAAAACTAATTTCCACTGATTTCTAAGTCCTTCCTGATATTATAATTTTACAATACACAGGCGGCGACATGCCCTTGACCCCTACATTTCAGGGATGAATGAGTCCAAACCCTGGCTCCACCTTCACAGATGACTCGGGTGAGCCCCGCGCGGTCCGGCTCCCACGTGCATCCCCTTTCACCTTCTTCAAAGTGCTCCCTTTTGAAATACACCAGTAAGAACCAATGGCCTGTTTTGTTTTCCTCAAAAGTCCCTGCCGGGCCCCCTCTAAGTGCTATGGGGTCTTCGCACGCTCACACCTCTCCTCCCTGCCCGCTTCCCGGGACCTCGACATCCCCAGGCTGCCCGGGGAGTTGGGGGCTCCTTTACTGCACAGCTCCACCCTTCCAAGCTGCTGGCAGCGAGGTCCCAGGCAGCGGGACGCTTGGAATTCGATGTCTGTGTTCTCATAGGAACCAAACTTCCCCGAGCTCTTCACTGTGGAGCTGGCAGTGATTCAGACTGAGGCTCAGGACTGACGTTTAGCTCAAGGGGAAAATTCAGTTTAGCATAACTGTAACTAGCACCATCTCTGAGATCAACCTGAAGCTGCTGGAGGAAAGAGCCTACATGGGTGGGGAACACATACTCACTCAGTTACACTAAAGCCAGTATCAAACAGACAGCTAATGTCAAAGTCTTCCACTCAGGAGCACTGCCCACCCCCAGAGGCACCTGTTACCTACCTGCAGGGACGCGGGTACTTGGCTAACAAGCACAGAGAACAGCAGCAATGGCTCATTTGTTCAAGCCGGAGGGATGAATGACAGGAAGGGCTTCTCAGTGCAAAAAGTCATGGTAGTCAGAGAATCCATATCAACTAAAATATGTTAGGGGAGCTTCTGTCTATGGCAGAGTAAAGAGGCTGACAAACTTCCCTCTCCAAAGTCAACTCTGCGAGCGGAGAACATTTTCAAATGCAACCATTGTGGGACACTGAAAATCAAGGGAAAACAGACACCAAGTTGGGGAACTTTTCTGCCTGAAACACTGTTAGAGCTTCAGGTACAACTGGTAAAGACAGTGGTGGAAGATGCATTCTCGCCCAAGGCATGGGGTTCCCAGGCAGGGCTGGCCCCAAAAGTTGGCAGACAGGGAAAGCAATGCCCAGTGATGCTGTCAGCAAATGTCATCACCTCTAGAAAACGAATGAGGACAGCTAGCTGGGCTGGGCTCAAGGTTTGGTCTCAGCAGGTGCAAGAGATAGAAAGCCGGATCTTCTAAGATCATAACAAGGAAATCCTGAAAACACAAGGGCCACAGAAGGGCTAGATCAACTCGCCAGCCACTGCCGACTCTTTTATTTTTAAAAAAAAGCACTTAAGAAAAAGGTTTAGCAAGCCGGGCGTGGTGGCACACGCCTGCAATCCCAGCACTCGGGAAGCTGAGGCAGGAGGATCGCTGTGAGTTCGAGACCAGCCTGGGCTACACAGTGAGTTCCAGATCAGTCTCAACTACATAGTGATACCCTGTCTCAAAAAAACCAAGAAAAAAAAGAAAAGAAAAGAAAAAGGTTTAGCAAAAGAAATTTGAAACCAGTACACTAAATATCTATAATTTTTTTCAAGAGAAATCGAAGCACTGCAGAGATATTTCTTATTCAGAGATGGGGAAGACAATACTGTTGCATGGCAATCTCTCTAAATTGATCCACCCAGGTGCCATCAAAACCTTGGTTGGCTTTTTTACATAAATTGTCAAGTGAATATTAACAGAAATGAAAAGGAGCTCAAACAGTCAAAGCAATTTAGAAAAAGCAAACAGAGTTGAATGACTTATACCAACTATTTAAATACTCATTATAAGAGCCAAAGAAATCAGACAGTGCAACATTAGCCTAAGACCACACATACAGATTAGTGGGATAAAACAGAGTTCACAGATACTTAACATTTGTGGTCAGCTGATTTGGGGCTAACGTACTAAGGCAATGTTTCCTTTTCAATAATTACTGCTGGGACCGCTGGCTATCCACGTGCAAAACAAACTTGGACCTAGCCTCCTTACCAGACACAAAAGTTAACTCAAAGTAGATCCTAAATGTAAGAGCTAAACTATAAAACTTCTAGGAAAAACATAGGAGAAAATCTTCATGACCTTGGATTAGGCAAACAAGTCTTAGCTATGAAGCCAAAATGAGTAATTCACACACACACACACACAAGAATCGATACACTGAACATTCAAAAAGAAACAATCAAGTCTTAGCTATGAAGCCAAAATGAGTAATTCACACACACACACACACAAGAATCGATACACTGAACATTCAAAAACAGAAACAAAACTAGGGTACTTAAAAAATATGGCATTAAGAAAATTAAGACAAACCATAGACAGAAAATACTATTAAATCAAATTTCTGATATAAGATTTGTATCCAGAAAATATGAAAACACAAGTCAATTCTAATAATACAAAGAATGCAATTATAAGTTGGTCGACATATTTGAATAGACACCTCATCTCATCAAAGACAGAGGAATGGCTAACAAGCCCATGAAAGATACTCGACATCATTAATCATTAGGGAAATGCAAATTAATACGATGAGAATCTGGAGCACACCTAATAAAATGTCTACTACTATAAAACCAGGAGGTAGAGGGCTGGGGATTTAGCTCAGTGGTTCGGCCGCATCCCTTGCTAAGCACAAGGACCCGAGTTTGATTCTCAGTACTGGGGGAAAAAAAAAATGTGCTCAAAACAGGAGGTAGAGAAACTGAAGCACTTACCCACAACTGGTGGGAATGCAAACTAGTACATCTAGTCTAAGAGTTTCTCTAAAACATTCAACACCAACTTACCCAGGTGCTACTCCTAAGAATGGCGCTGAAAGGCAGTGACTGACTTATACGAACCCCAAACACTTGGACGTGCACATTTACAGCACGACTCTAAAAAGTCCAAACTGGAAATGCTTAAAAGGTCCCTCAATCAAAAATTGGATAAACACGTGGTCCATGCACAAGGGAACACGACGCAGCAGCGGAGGGGAACAAAGCACTGACACACATGTCACACGGCCCGGGAGAGCAGGAAAGAGCACGCGGAGTGAAAGGCGGCCGACAGAGACCTCGTGCTACAGGACTGCGTGCACAGGGCCTGCCAGAGAAGGACAGACCGGCAGACAGGCGGCACACCGCCCTGCGGCTGGGACTGGGCACCAAGGATCAGAAGGACCCTCTGTGAAGTCCTAGCAATGCCCCACAGCAGGCTGGGGGGAGGGCCGTGCCCCACTCTAACGCACCCCAAAATGACGGAACTGCACAGCTCCACTGGTAGGAGGGGTCTGTGGTATACTCATCACACTGCAGCCACACTGTGCCAGCACATCCTCCTCGCCGGGTAAGGACAGGGCCTAAAACGTGGCCTGAGGCCTGTGTCACAAAGGAGGGCTATGGCACCCCGCTGCTAACCAGGTGCTGCCTGGTGCTGCCTTGAAGAATCAACTGGACATCACATCGCTGTGGTGCTGTCAGACCTAAAGGACGCTGCCCGTGACTTATTTTGGGATTTTATTTTGGGGGTGTTTTTGGTACCAGGGATCAAACCCAGGACCTTGCACTTTCTTTCTTTTCTTTCTTACCCCCACCCCTCCTCCCTCTCTTTAGGACCTTGCACTTTCAAAGCAGGCACAGTGATATGAGCTAAATCCCCAGCCCCTTCCATCTCCCCGTGATTTATTTTGGACTTGTCCAGTGACAAAGTATGTTAGTAACTCGAATCATGCAAGTCCACGATTTGAAACAAACTATGCTTTCGCCATCATTAGTGTTCAGATTTAGGGGAGTGGCCAATCCTAATATCCCTCCACTTCTTCAGGGAGTACCACTAATCACAAAAGAGGCCCTAAAACTAGTACACAGCACAACTAAACAGACTTAGGTTAACCAACAGCAGTAGCCAAAGAGTTGTTAATCTTCTTTCCTAGATGATTCCTTCAAATGTTATTTTAACATGGAATCTAAAATGATTTCATTTATCGAAAACCACTGTAGGCACAAATTCTTCTCAGGGAAAGGTTGACCATATGAAATGAGGTCCACTTTAATTCAGTCCATTTACAAGAATTAAAACTAAACCAAAGAAGTTAGAAACCACTAAAGACACAGGAGATATTATGCTCATTTCTAAAGAGAATAGAGCATTCTTTCATGCAGTAAAAAGTGATTTTTATCAATGTGAATCCATCTGTGACATAAATTCTGGACGTCTTTGTTCTGCTCCAGAGAAAGGGAGGATGTCTTGCCCCAGAATGCCTGGAGGGGCACAGCTGTTCCCGCACTCAAACACAGCCCTTTAAAACTGGGCAGGTAGAAATTTCTACTTTATATGAAAATAGGACAACACAACAAAAGCCAACAAGTGGCCAACAAAGGCAAGGCCCGAACACCCACACAACAGGTCGCTAAATCGCAACCTGTAAGGTAAGGAACAGCCCCGTGCCCTGGAAAGGGGGCACTTAGAACCCTTTCTACGGGAGTGATGGGGGAAGACACGTGTGGCTCCTTGGAAAGTGAGACAGGCAGACTCATGAAGGGCACCATACTGTTGACCTGACCGTGCTGATGACTGCAGGACAGGGCCCCAGACTGGAAACCTGGTGATGCTGCCCCATGGGTACCGTTCCTAGGAGCTCACTGGTGTGGGGAGCTTCTGTCCTCCTCTGGGTCACTTCACGGTTCACAGCAGAGATGGGCACTCGTTGTAGTGCCACCAAAGCAGTGGACAAAGAGGCCACTGGTCACCAAGTCTCCCCCAAAGCCCGGAAGGCGAGTAAGCGCACAACACCCCATCACCGGCACCCCCAGGCGTAGGGTAGAAGGACCTGGGGAGGGTGTCTCCTTTGCCACTTCAGTGCAGTGATGAAAGACGGGGTAAGGATGCCCACACATCCCAGCACCCGTGGAAGGATGGAGGACATTTAACGCATTCCTTCTTGCGTGTCTTCAAAGTGTAGGCATCTCACAGGACCCCACAGGAGAGACCCCTCTCTGGGATGTACGACAGACCTTGTGGGTCCCCACATGTGAGCTATGACCTCAACCACTGGACTTCAAAACACATGGAGCGGCCAGAGTTGGACCCAACAGTATACGACAGGCAGTTTGGGAGCTCTGGCTGTGATGGGTGACACCTGGTCACCCTGCTGGCCAGCATCCAAGGCCCTCGGGGCCCTCGCTGTCTGCTGCAAAGGCCAAACTAGCATCTCTCAGAGCCACTCCTTCAGACTGAATGGGGCAGGGGCTACTTGTCCCAACCCAGCAACTGTACTTGAGCGAGTGGCGCCCTTCCTCTGTGGCTCCTGTTCTGACCCACAGTCTCCCCTGGAGGTTTGTTCTTGTTCTTCTCCCCGCTTAATCACCGCCAGCCTGAGAGTCCTCCACTAAACCATGTGATTGCGAAATCCTCTGCTCTCATCTCCTCCACATGGGACCATGGGCATGGCCACCCTCCCTTCCCCAGTGACTCAGGTCCCAAAGCCATGACCTCATGCCCTGAAGTTATCTGTGGATTAAGAAATCCTGGCTGTGGGCTGGAGGTTGCAAAACTATAATGTCAGTAGTGGAAGGCTGAGGCAGGAGGACTGCAAGTTTGAGGCCAGCCTGGGTGACTAAGCAAGGCCCTGCTTCAAACAAGTTTTCAAAGGGAGCCAGGGGAGGGGGAGCCAGTGGTAGAGGGCTCACAAGACCTTTACTGGCCCCGGCCCCACCCCCAGTGCTGCCTGCACCTGCAAAGTGCTGTGAGTTGAAGTTCTAATCTTAAGGGTCCCTTCTTTTTGACCCTGACCGACGGTATTCTGAGCAAGCCATCCTAAAGAAGGCCCAAGGGCGACTCTGGCTGAATAGGATCCCGATTCACCACAAAATACAGCTTCAACAAGAAACGAGACAGCTGGCATGCCATAAAACAAAGTGGGCCCAGAGCATAAGCTGTGTGCTGTGCGTGAGAGGTCAGGGTGGATTCGGGAGGGAAATGGGGTGCATCTGGGATAAGGGAGCCACAGTAGGAAACCACAGCAGGTGGGGCGCGGGTCTGTGCAAAGGAGTGAAAATCTCTCACAGAGGAGGCGCCGGTGTTGATAGCTTGCGCCAACTGTCCTCACTCTGCGCTATATTTCGTGGTTAGCTGGGCTGGCTCCCCCAGGTCCGAATCTGGAAGGACCAGGAGGACCCTGGCAGTAGGACTGGTACCTCCTGAAGTGGAGGGACACATGGTGAGAGTCTTTCAGCAGAGGTAAGACACTAGCGGGCATCAGAAGCCTGCTGCGAGCTGGCTGTGACTGCGACCACGGGTGGCCATTTGCAGAGGTGAAAGAAACAGAAACAAAGTGAGGAATTTTTTTAAAGAAAGAAATCAAAATTCAGAGACGAACTGGATAAGAGGTACAAAAAGAAAAAAGGAAGCTAGAGCCATGGTTAAAGAACACTCGCACAGACAGAAGTCAGGATGGGGGCACCCTCAGAAAGCAGGTTTTATCCTGGGCTTGAGAGAACAAAGTAAGCACACTTCACGGTGAAGCTATCAGATCCGAAGTCTGGAGCACATGGAAATGTGGCCTGAAGCAACCAGCCAAGTGCACAGTGTGCGACTCTGCTCTACTATACTCTGAGGGTGACCTGCCAAACTTAAGCATCTCCTATAACATCGCTGTTGTAGAGAATTTCCTGAGATTCAGGAGGGAAGAAATCACCGAGCAACAGAAGAAAATGCAGGAAACACTTTCAGGAAGGAGAAAAGATGGTACTTTCCACAGACGCCCGCGGAGCTGACTGGGACACCCCACAGCCGCACCGGAGGCTCTCAGGCAGCAGGGTCTAAGGGGCACTGGCCGCTGGTCCGCAGGTCAGACTCTGAAGGTGACTCTGGTGTGCAGAGGGTCAACCCTCCGCTGGCTGGTTTACAAACTGCCCACTCACCGCAGCCGCCTCCAGATGTCCTGGCGCTGTCTCCCCGCACCTCCGCAGGAGCACTTGGAGACACACTTAGAGACAAGAATGCTACCCGACCCGCTGGACTCTGCCTGCCCGCCACCGCCTCCCCCAGCAGGACTGGGGACAAGTCAACCAGGAGAAAGGGCTCCTGGCCAGGCCGGAGAGGACAAAGGGGCAGGCTGACGGCCTCCTGCGCTCCTGGCCACCACATGGTCTCTCTCGGCCCCAAATGTCACCCTCAGCATACAGAGCACGACGGGGGTGAGCCCAGAGGCCGACTACGTGGTGTGTTCTGCTGAAGCTGCCGGGCAGGCAAGTTCCAACAGCGCCGAGGTTCACGACCTCAGCTAAACCGCTGCTGTGGAGTTCTCCCCTCCTCAATGCTGCAATGACCGGGGCTCCGCCAACGCCATGGATGCATGTTAGTGTTTCAGAAGCAAAGGAAGTAGAGGAATAATTTACAGCCATGCAAGTGAGCTTCACACATCTTTCCGAGGGGCCTGCAGTTCATCTTGCTTACCGAAACATTTGAGGGATGCAGCCAAAGCTTGATTAAGGCTTAAATTCCACATTTCTCTCTCTCCTTGCTTCCAGTTGAACTTTGAATCCAAAACACAGGCTTTACTTTATCCATTAGGAACTTTTTTTCTTAAAAATTAAGTTTTCTGGTTCAACTACAGTGTTTCAATCATAAATCACATTTGTTAGTAAACTTATTGACACAGTACCCTTAATTTTGAATAGGCTTATTCTCAAATTGGAAATCTCTGTATCATAAACCTCATGTATTTTTCTCCTAATATAAATTATATATGTGGATTAAATACAGAGACTTCATATGAGCTACTTCCCCAGACTTTTCAATTAATTAATTAAATTTTGAGACAGGCTCTCCGGAAGTCACCAAGTTGCCCAGGCTGAGCTCCACCTTGCGATCCTACTGCCTCAGCCTTCCAGAGTGTTAGGAATACAAGAGTGCTTATCACCACATCTGACTTCTAAAACATGTTTTAAAAAATTCTTTATGAGCTAAAAAACAGCTCGTTAATACTACAGTATACAATACTTTTAGTAGTACTGTGACGCCAAGAAATCAATCAATGATCTAGTTCTTAAGTCAGAAAGTCTAGGAAACAAACAATGCTCTGCCTTTCTGTCCAAGACCAAAGGGACAAGTGGGCAGTGAGAACATCACAGCAGGGACGTTTAGACCTGCACAAGGTCACTGAAGGAGTCGTTGCGGGGCAGGCAGGGAGACAGGAGTATGCTCCCAGGCTCCAAGTTTTATCAGGAAATAACTGGACCTCTCCTACTCTTACTAAGGGAGGAGTTGCTCTGCTAAAGAGTTTGCTTTGTAAAGTTCATGAGGAAACAGCCATGCCAGGCTCCTCCAGCAGCTGAAGGAAACAAACGTGCGTGCAGCTGAGTGCAACAGCCCCTCCCCCCAGACAAGTGCCGATATAAGATAAGCACACAATAGCTTCCCTGGAAAGAGCACTGTACCAGGAGTCCAGGGAGGGCCGGAAACAAGACTGCAGCCTCAGGCACCAGGGAGGCTGTCCTGGGGTTCAGAGCCCCAAGAGGGAGGGGAGGGACTGACCTGGCACCTGCAGACGGTTGCCAGCTAGGGACAGATGTAGGATGCACAGGTGTGAGTGAGAATGAGACCGTGACCCCCAGCCCGGGCTACCTCAGTTTATCAGTGTGACACGCACCATGATGCTGTCGGGTTATGGGTGCCTCTTGCAAAGTGAGAGACTGGAACAGTCTAAGCCTGCAGGTGGCCCAGCCAGGGGACAAGGAGTGAGAAGGACACACACCCGGGAGGGTGGTCCCGAGGGCTGTGTGCTCCAGAGCTGGTGGGAAGTGCCCGGGAAGGGCGAGAATGTGACCGCAAGGCTGGGGCGAGTTGTCACGATGGCCTTTCCGGGGCCACCACGGCCACAGTGGCAGCAACGCTGAGAACAGACAAGAGGTGAGGGGGAGAAGGAACACCCGCAGCGTAAGAGACTCAGCCACTGTCACAGCTCAGCAAGTGACAGGCAGCCCCGGGCACTGCAGCCCAAGACAGATTTCAATCCAGGCTCCAAATTCCCAAATTCCCAGAGGGCACAGTTTGGGACAAAACCTCCCACACAGGTCTGTGTGGGGCAGCAGTTCCGCTCCCAGACAACGCCAGCCCTGCGCTCCTTCACTCAGTGATTGACATCCCTTCCAGGCAGGCTCATTGCTCTTCCTGTCTTAGGACAGAGGGCAAACCCAAAGCAGAGAGGCTCGGTAAGTCAGCCCCACCAGCCACACAGCCAGAGAACTAAGCACCAGCACTCTGAAGACACAGCTTCGGCCAGTGCCCCACAGAAATGCACTGCACACGACGAATGAATATCCACAGGGCTTTAAGGATAAATTCTGATAAAACGGGAGGGTGTTTCAAGGACGAGCACTTTGACATAAGTGGTCACAGAAGTATTTTATAACACTTGTTGATACAGTCGTGCAATTCTAAGAGTGGGGTCAAGACCGAAGAACAGTATGGCGTGTTTATTTCGTGTCCTGGCTGCCCTTGAATTCTGAATCTCACAAGATTAACTGCAGATGTAGGCTTTGCGTTTAATGTCTAGAAAAGAGGAAGGAAGAAGCCTGAGATACGGAGAAGGTGGGCAGTTTCCAGCACACATGACCCGTCTTCAGGCTGCCACCATTACTACCTGCGTATTGACCTTCCTCGGAGACACAGCCACAGAAACCCACACTTCGCCTGCATACGGATCTACTTGCTAAATCCCAGCACCGGCCTCCTACGAGAACAGAATGAATATTCTTGGGTTTCTTTCTGTTCTTGGAAAAATAGAAATACAGATGGTTTCAAAGAAAGAGCTGATCCTGAGCCAACCTGTGAAGAGACTGTGGTTCTGTTATTGTCAGCTATGGATCTGTCCCATTATTTTGAGAAACACAACCGTAATTATTCATTGCTCAGGAACAGCTCACTTCAAGTAGGTTCATGGCAACTCTCAGATCAGTTTCTGCAGCCGTAACCCCGGGAGGTCACAGAAATGACAGAGAATGTGTAAATTAGATAACGTTTGGTCTCAAAAATATAAGCACCAAGTCTGGTGCAAGAGGGTGTAGTCCCAACTACTTGGGAGGCTGAAGCAGGAGGACAGTTTGAACCAGGAGTTCAGGATCAATCCAGGCAAAATAGCCAGACCCAGCATGGCTTTGATATATGTGCCGAACATCACACACACACACACACACACACACAATCTAAAAGTCCAGTGAATATTTAAATTTTAAAATGTATTACAGTAAAAAACAGATTGCTGAGAGTTCAGCAGCCGCATTCATTATATTTTTTCACTATATTTTTAGAAGACACTCAGGAAAGAGCACTTTCAGAACTGCTTTGGAAAGCGGTCAAGAGCCTGGGAGAAGGGCGTCTGAAAGAAAGGGGAGGGCGGGGACTCACGCCAATGTGTCTTTCACTGTCATACGCAGTTTTAAGCATCTGCTGCAGTTTTCAACAACTCCGTCTAGAAAGCCTAAATCAGGTGACCCGCAGATCAGGGTTATTTCATTACGTCCAAATTACACCACTCATTAAGCGCTCAGGTCATACACGGGGGACAAAAACTCTTCCCTAAAAACCCGAAACTCCCTCAAGGTCGCGCGTGAGGCAGGGTGTGGACGGCGGGGCGTGGGCTGCAGAGGGACGCGTCGTCGAAAGGCTCTTGTTCTGCCTGCTGGTTTCCGCAGCTTCCCGGGGCAGGAAAGCCCCGTGCAGCGCGGCCTCACTTTCTCCAAACACCATTCATTCCGCCCAGGGCAAGCGCTGAGCCCAGGGCTCCGGAGTCCGGACTTTCGATTTCTTGGAACAATAAACTGAGGCCCGCTGCCCCCTCCCCTCCCTGCTCGTTCACTTCCAGCAACCCGAGAGAGGGTTGGCTCCCAGAGTCCAAGGCCGGCTCTGCTCTCCCCCGATAACTATGCAAATCGCGCCGGCTATTCAGAGCGGCCCAATGAATGGGCGCCCGACCCGGTCAGCGCGCACAAAGCCTGCGCGCATCGCTCCCTGGCGCCTGGATCGCCCCACTACTGACCTCAGCTTCTGCAGAAGCCCTCTGGGCGGCGGGGAGACGGCCTGGCAGGTGTGCTCTTTTGTTTTTTCAAATGTCATGGACTTGGACTACTCCAAGTAGGAG
>NW_022900942.1:65335912-65341319 GCF_012274545.1 Fukomys damarensis
GAGACCGAAGGCAGCCGCGCGCGTCCACGGCCGGCCGAGGGCGAGGCCTCCGCAAAACGCGGACACTATTGCGGATCACACTTTAACTTACTTTCAGGAGGTGAGAGACGGCACTGTTAGTCGTCCTTACTGCCACGGAAAGACTCCAGCCTTCACACGCTTTGGTATTTTTTCCCTTTTTTCAAATTATAACTTGTTCCTGGACCGAAGGCAGCCGCGCGCGTCCACGGCCGGCCGAGGGCGAGGCCTCCGCAAAACGCGGACACTATTGCGGATCACACTTTAACTTACTTTCAGGAGGTGAGAGACGGCACTGTTAGTCGTCCTTACTGCCACGGAAAGACTCCAGCCTTCACACGCTTTGGTATTTTTTCCCTTTTTTCAAATTATAACTTGTTCCTGATTTAAAATTTTTAAAAAAATTTCCTCTGATCTTTTCTATGAAAAATATTCATAACACTTTGCCGATCTCACATTTTCACAACGGAATCATCCAAGATAATAAGTTCCTTCCCACACTTTCATTTTGTCTTTTTTTATCTGATAGGGAGATTATTTTTATATCAGTTGTGTGAATCAGTTTGACAACTCTGCCAATCGCAGTTTTTCTAAGCACGTGTGCTTAAACAATGAGTAAAATCTAATTGTAATACTTAGCGATTATTGTTTGACATCGTGGAAGTACAGAACAAAACGGTGGTGTCCCGTCCTTTGAAAGGAATGCCAAGCAGCTCAGGAGCTGGTGCTGCCTATTTTAAATCCAGACATTCTTCACCGTTAAAATATTAAGGGGCTGGGCTAGGGATTTAGCCCAGTGGTTCTGCCACCAGCCTCGAAAGCTAAAGGTCCCGAGTTTGATCCCTAGTGCGAGGGGAAAAAAAAAGGTACTAAGTAATTATTGAAGAAGTGAAATAAATTAAGTAGTATGTGATAAAGTAGATCATTTAGGTATTAAATACAGACTAGAACTGTGTTTCTGCACTGAAGTAACTGTGGGCGTCCACACACTTATATCACACACCCGCCTTTTAAAGTATCTTAAAGTGCGTTTACACAGATTGCCTCCTCTGCCTTCACCGATCTGTGAGGAGGGCACAGGGTGCGTGGGAGCTCAGTAAGTGATCTCCGGGTTAAAGTTCCGGTATTAACAAACGGCCTGAGCCCGCTGATTGCAGCCCCGCCCCAGCCCACAGTCCTCAGAAGTCTTGGAGGATGGTAGAAATCTCCTTAAAACTAGAGTTCCTGGAAATCCCGCCGCCGCAGTGTTGGTAGACCATGCTTCCGAGCTGCAGGCTGGGAGCTTGTGTTTGTGATTTCAAGGGCAGCTAGCTGTGGGCCCTGGGGGAGTGAATGAGAAACATCAAAAGTTACGACGCAGCTTATGGCTGCCCAGAGTTAAGCACAAAGGGTTCTGTGAAAGAGGAATTCCAGAAGGCCTTGGGTAAGATGTAGTGGTAAAAATGTCAGAATGCTGCCCTCTAAAGCTTTGTAGTACGAATTTGTGCGTTTTTTACCATGCTTGCACGGGCATAACAAGAGTGTGTCTCCTGAGAGCATGGACGTGTAGCCCGCATCTGCTTGCCTGGAGGCCGGCTGGTCTCTCCAGCCGCCTACTCAGTGCGCACACCCAGGTGAGGGACAGGTGGAAGGAACGGCCGACTCCCAAAGAAGAGCCACCTTTCTCTGGACTGAGTTGCAGCAGGAAGAAGTAAAGCGGTATTTCCTTTAAACCACGGTGCTGTAGTCACCGGCCCGCTCTCCCATGTTCTGTCCCCTGGATGACTGACTCGGCCTCCGTGAGGGAACAATTGCTAATTGCCATGGCTTTCTGGCAGGTGATCTATTTTAAAATTAGAAATGGAGCGGTGCTCAAGCTTAATTAGATAAAGAAGTTGCTACACTGGTAGGATTCCTTTCGAAAAGAAAAGAAAATGCCTTCTCCAAGCCGAACCTTACCCTGCATGCATTCCAGACCTGAGTGGGCTGCTTTACTCTCACTTGTTCCCAAACTTTTCACTTTGAGTTCGTTTATCTTCACATCCGTGGCTTTTCCTTGCCTCACACACTCTGTCTCGAGTCTGGCTTCCCGGGCAGGCAGTTTTCCTCCTCCCGAACACTTCTCTGTGAGAACAGAGGGACCAGTGCAGTGTGAGGAGCATCGCAGGCCTGGCCTAGCCTCTCATCCAGCCTTTCCGCCAAGTTCTTCAGAGACTCTGCTGCCTGAGGCGATGCCTCCCCTCTCCAGTGCCGACACCCAATCAAGGGGAGGTCTGACCACTCCCCGAGTACCTACTGTCCCCAATATCCCTCCAGGGCTCTGAGGTTCACCTGCACTCATCTCACCCCACCCTCTGGGACCTGCAGTCAGTCCCTCCCTACTTGGACTGCGCTGAGGCTGGGGGCTGCGCCCAGCACCCATCTTGGTTTTTCAAGCCCTCCTTGTATCATCGGGCTGTGAAGCTTTCCTGTTTCTTTACCTACTTTGAGTTGGGTTTATCTCGCTTGAAATTGAGTCCTAGTGCATCTTTTTATTTATGTATTTTTTGGTACTAGGGATCGAACTCAGGACCTTGTGCTTTCCAGGCAGGTGGCAGAACCACTGAGCTAAATCCCTAGCCTCCTAAAGCATCTTTTAAAAAAAATATCAATACAAGCAGGGCATGGTGGCGCAAACCTGTAATCCCAGCACTTGGGAGGCTGAGGCAGGAGGATTACTGTGAGTTCGAGACCAGCCTGAGATACATAGTGAGTTCCAGGTCAATCTCAACTACATAGTGAGACCCTGTCCCAAAAAACAACAAAAAAAGTCAATATAGTTTCCTTTCTTTGACAGTTCCAGTCTAATTCTTTAATATTAGAAAACATTTAGAACATATTTCATGCTTTCACTTTAGAAAATATTTAGAAATGTTTCATGATTGCTTAAGGGGCTTAGAGTATTTCACATTTAAGTATCTGAGTTTCCAGGATATAATGTAAAAAAAAATTATATATGTGTGTGTGTATAAATATATGAGTACACAAATATATTTAAATAGAATTTAACAAGGTTTTCACACATGAAAAAGCCATGGTAAAAAATTCAGGATTCTTTCTTTCTTTTTTTTTTATATCCTTTCCTTTCTTTCCCTGCATCTCTTCATCCCCTTCCCATTTGAAAAAGACTTCCCTACTTCCTATGAGCTGTCTTACTTTGCTCTTTATTTATCATTTTGGGTTTCCCACAATAAATGTAATTAGTTTGTGCTGCAATGTACTAAAAATTGTTTTTAATACAGGGATCACATTGCCTGGAACAAATAGCAGCTCCCACATTGACGCTACCAGGTGATCTTCAGAAAATTATTTAACTTCTTGACCTCAGTTTCCTCATCTCTAGCAAGGGGGTAAATATAAGACCTACATCAAAAAGTAGGAAGCAAATGAACTTGAAATGTTTAAACTCGTGCCCACCAAGCATTCAGTAGCTGGTTTCATCTGCTGCCACCCCTGGTTAGGAAGCAGGGATCCTCCTCTCCTGTGGGGCTTATCGAGGCACCTAAGGCCCAGGGGCAGATTTGACTGCATGGTTCTGAAAGGGCGCGGACTGCTCCCACAGAGACAGACTCTCCTGTGCATCCTGTTTATCTAGGAAGGAGGCAGGAGATCTGAGGAGAGCAGGCGGAAGTTGGGAAAGAACATCTCCCTGCAAGTTAAGTAGCAAACCGAGGTGAGCACAACTTCACAGCTCTATTAAAAACTATCGGCTATATAAAAAAACCAAAAAGGTTATTTTTTTTCTTCTTGGCAGGGAATTGGTCTTTGGGGAACATGGTGAGTGTGTTTTTCTTTTATAGAGGAAAGGGAAGCGAAGATGGAGGGTGCTAGAAGACAGCTGTTGGTGGGGACATGTAAACAGCATTTGTCCCCTAGGCGCCGTGGGACCTCTCCGCCTGCTGGGTGCCTGGAACAATAAAATCCTGCAGCAGGAAAGTCGGGCAGGGAAATCAAAGCTTGCAGTAGTCGCAGCACATAAGAAATTTATAACTGGACACCAATTATCTGAAAAGTCTGAAGTAGGCGGTTGCAAAGCTGCTCATTACCGATGGTCGTTTTCATCTGCTGTACGTCTGGAGGAGACGCATGTCAGCCTGCTACTTCCTTCTGCTGTCTGTGGGCATCCCCAGTTGTTTCGGGTGAAGACAAATATCTTTGAATATTCTATAATGTGGGTTCTCTGAGAGCTGCCTTTTTCCACGTTTGATCAAAAAGCCAATTTAGAGTCAAATAACTTCTACACCTGGCATTGGTCTAGTGGCAGACAGTATTCAAACGTGGGTAAGATGTTAGAATGAGGACTCTTTTCCTGAATAGACAGCATTCTTTTGTCAAGAGAGGGTTTTGCAGGACTCGGGAAGAATAAAATCCTCAGAAGCAACGTGCAATCCTGGACAGGGAGACTCGGGTCGTAGCATGCCCCTGCCCCTAAAGTCTGACTGCTCTTGCATTTTTACACGGCTCAGTTGCCTTCTCCGGGCCTATCTTTCAGATTTGAAAAGCAATAGCTGTTTCTCACTGTACATCTCTAATGCCAGTGATGATGATGATAACAGTTATTGGGTACTGGATCTTCCTTCCCCTTGTCTCACTTACTCTGCTCCCCCCAAACCGAGCTAAGTACCCTGGTAGCCAGTGTGGCTGGAAACTATGGCGACATCCGAGCTCCCCTCCTGGTCCGGGGGGGTGACAAAGACCATTAGAATCGCCGGGGGACAGCTGCTCAGAGCTCAGAGCAGGACTCGGCCTCTGCCTCTGCCCCTGGTGCCCGGCCTCCTCCCTCCTCCCCGGACTCCTCAGCCACCACCATTCCATAGCATCTCCCCAGGCGCCCTTCTGGGTCTTCCAGGGCAGCCGGGCACCACTTGCTGCTTTGTGTCACCGATGTGCTTCGTATCTGGTCTCGGCTGTGGCGGTGCCATTGGCTTCATTCACATATTTCCCTGTCACACAAAAAACCCTTGCTTCTGCTCATGCATTGCCCTCAGCACTTCCCACCGTGTCTGAAACGGGCCCAGCTCTTGTGCCTCCACAAAGGCAAGTCGGTTGGAAAGAAAACTGTGGCAGCGCACACAGGGTCCATGGAATCCACGGGAGCCAGGAGGACCAAGCTTGGAAAACATCCAGGCACAAGACAGTCACAGATGTCAGGCAACAGAATCCACGGCCAAGGCCACCGGCCACAAACAGGCGGCAGAGCAGACAAAGCCCGGTGGGAGCTGCCTGACCTTCAGATGTTCCGGGCGTCTTTGTTTCCCTAGCACAGGGTCAGAGCCTGGGCACCAGTCACCCTCACGGCTGACACTGGGAGCCCAGAGCATTGACTTCCTTCTCTCGGATAAGAGGAGCTGAGGAAAGAAGGAGGTGGGGT
>NW_022900942.1:65341527-65367762 GCF_012274545.1 Fukomys damarensis
AGAGGGGGAGGGAGCCGGCAAAACCAAAAGAGCGCATCCTCGGAAGGTGGCCCAGAAGCGCCTGAGGAAGGAAGGAGGCTCAGGGTCCCTGGTCCTCCTGCCGTGCACAAGTCAGCTCAGATTCAAACCCCGGTGGTTGGAAAATGCCACCTCACTGAGGACGTGGCATCAGGCCGCCAAGGCTAGCGTCTGTGCTGAATAGAGGGGGAGGGAGCCGGCAAAACCAAAAGAGCGCATCCTCGGAAGGTGGCCCAGAAGCGCCTGAGGAAGGAAGGAGGCTCAGGGTCCCTGGTCCTCCTGCCGTGCACAAGTCAGCTCAGATTCAAACCCCGGTGGTTGGAAAATGCCACCTCACTGAGGACGTGGCATCAGGCCGCCAAGGCTAGCGTCTGTGCTGAATAGTGCAAACTGGTTCTTCTTGCCTTGGTTCCCCCAATGCTGCACCAAAAAGGTGTAGGTGGCATTTACAATCTTCCGTATCATAAGTGACCGGGAGACAAATGGAATTGGATGGGGATGTATGTAGGTGACACGCAGATGCCACACCAGTCTGTGTGACAGGCTAGAGCCTCTCAGGCTGGTCCTGGAGCCAGTCCCCCAGGAGTACCGAGGAACCCCTCTGATTTGGAAAGGCAGAACAACATACAGAAGGCCATGGGGAATAGCTGAGGTGAGGAAAAGGAGACCCAAGGGACGTTAGGAGGAAGACAGTCCCGCCAGGCTGCCTGGGACGCAAACGAGCCGATGTCCTCTGTCGGCCCCTTCCTGACAGCCGTGGAGTTCCTCCCCTACCCTGTGGTCTGGGCCTGTATGAGACCCAGCATCCTAGGCACCAACCAGAGGGACAGATGATGGAACTGAGGTGCGGGCACTTACTTCCTGTGGGTTGCGTCTTGGTTTGAGAATGGGAAACCCCGTTTCTCCATGGCACACACGACTGCAAGACCCTGGTGGCCACTGGAGTAGCCCTGCACGGCTAGGCACCTGCCCTGGGCTGGCAGGCAGCCCTGGCCCGCTTCCCCAGTGTCCACCACAACCGTCCCCATCAGCACCGGGCTATAGGTCCTTCCTCCCTCTCCTCCCTCTCCTCCCTTCTTCTTTGTTGCCATGGACTTGCAATTCTCCGATAAATTGCCCACATTTTAATTTTAGCCCCAGGATCTGTTTATGGAGGCACCAGACTAAGAAGGAGTGGGGCGTGGGAACCAAGTTGGCTGAAGACACCATGGTGAGGAGCTTGAACTCGAGGCAGAAGCAGCGTGAAATTATGACTCCTAAGCAGAGATACAAGAGAAAGAATTTATTTTTTCCACAGGAAAGAATCTACCAGCAGTGAGCAGAGTGGAATCAAGAGAAATCAAAGGAAGGTGATTTTCCCAATAAGGTGGGTCAAGAAGTAGGGCTTAAGACAACAGGGGTGGTGGGGTGAAAAAGGGAGACTAGAGATTGCAAAAGGAGAAACTCGCCTTAGTCACAAATGGGATACAGATGAGGGGGCAAAGTGTGGAGTAACATTTCTTCCTGAGAATGAAAACACTGAGATAGAAAGGTGAGCGGGTCGGGGAGGAAAGCGGGCGGCTTGATTGTTGTGGTTTGGGGATACCAGAGTCAGCTGGCCGAGGAAGAGCAGCAGCAGGAAATTCAAGACAGATGGCGACCCAGGACCCAGCTCGGAAGAGCACAAGCTTTTCCACGTGATCTCGAGCCCCTTGTTGCTCCCGCTTTGAGGTCCGGGGTGGAGGTCAAGGCAGGGGCCCCTCAGTGGGCAGAGGCTTCTTTCTGCGCAAGGGCATCCAGGTCTGAGCCAGGGCAGGGAGAGCTGGAGTGGGACGTGTAGGAAGGAGAAGGACAGAGGCCAGAAAGTCAGAGAGAACAGGAGCAACGCTCTGCACCACGCTACCTGTCACTGTGCCAGCGAGGCCAGTGCTCCTCGCGTTTCCAGGTGAAATACAACAAGAGCAGCTCGGAGAGGCTGATCACCGTGCTCCAGGTTGCGCTGCTAGGAGTGTCTCGGTCCGTGTCCTGGTCCATTTTCCACTGCTGTATCTTGGATGTCATTTATAAACAACGGAAGTTTCCTGTGGCTTGTGGTTCTGGAAGCTGAAGTCCAAGAGCAAGGCTGGCCTGGCGAGGTCTCCTGCCGCTTCTACTCCTGGCAGGAAGCAGAAGGGCGGGCAGGTGCATGCAGAGAACACAGAACCCTGGGTACCCAAAACAGCCCAACCGTGCAAGAACGAACCCACTACCGTGGAGCAGGCATTAACAGCCTGGTCATCTCCCCCAGGCCCTTCCTCTCAGCACCAACAAAACACTTTTCTGCATGAGTTTCAGAAGTGAAAGACCATATTCAAACGCAGCAGAAGTCGTTAGTCTCTGGGATGTCACGAAGCACCCCAAGCTTGACAGCTCAGAGCAATGATCCATGGATCATTTGCTTTCGCCCGAATGATGCTGTGATTGGCAGTGGGCCCCGCCCAGCTCTTCCACTGCCTTCCGGGCCCCCTCCTGCGTCTGCAGCCAACTCTAGGCTAAGGAGCAGGTGATGCTGGGGCTGCCGCTGGGACGCAGGGACCTGAGACACAGGCGCCCACCACAGGCTAAGGGAGCCAAGAGATGGAGGAGAAGAGAGTGCATCGTTAGAAGTAGGACAAAGCACCCCAAATAGCAGGAATGGAGGCCAGATACACTGAGTGGGGGGGGGCCTAATAATGACAGCTACAGCCATGAGCACTTGCTGTGAGCCAGGCACCGTCCTAAGGGCTGTGGTGCATTCTCATCAGATCCCACAACGCAGTGAGATAGGCAGCTTACTAGCGTGACTTTTCAACCAGGAAGCAGGCATGAAATCCCTCAGTAACATGATCACAGTGAAACCAGGCTGACGGATGTTGGGTTTGGAGATTAGAGCAAAGGTTTGGTGCCATGATTTCATTAACATAAAGAAAACAATTCTACAGGTAAAGAGGGCAGGAACTATGAGGCTGACATGCTAGAAGTCTTAAACCTGGATGGTAAAGTCAGTAAGAATCATGGTGGATAATAAGATACAAAATAAAAAAGGAATGCCATCCAAGTCCCACAGCGTCTAGTGAAACATCAGATGTGAAAATGTCATGCAGTACTGTGAAACAGAAGAGGTAAAGACAGGCACACGCCAGGAGCATCATCAGGCTCTGCCAGGTTGTGTTACAGAAGCCACTGGCTCCTGACACGCAGAGGCTGCAAATACCCAGATGCCTTTCTCCGTGACTACAGCTGAGGGGCAGGGTGTTTGCCACACTGCTCAGGACCTGGGCTGGTGGAGGTTGCTGCTCGTCAGCATATGCTGTCGTGGTAATGGAGGCAGGAAAGAAAGGAAGTCACGCTGTGGCCCCTGAAGTTGCCACGTGTACTGCATCAGGTTACCTGGCCATTCTTACGGGAGCACAAGTGTGGATGCTGCCTCGGGCCTGTGGGCGAGGAAGAACCAGGAGTAGTGGGGTAGTGGGAGCGAGGGTCACAGAGACACTCACATAGGCCGTGCGACCAAGGTGGGGAGGACCACAGAGCAAGAACCAGGTCCAGGAGTCCCCACCGAGCACATCAACGAGGGAAGGGGAAGAAGGGGGCGGGGATGGGCACGATCAGGCACCCTAGGCAAGCAGTGCTCCCACACATCTGGTGCTGTGGAGCCAGCAGTAAGGAGCTGCTAAGCAAGACAGTGCTGGTTTGCTCCTGTAATCTCAGCACTCTGGAAGGCTGAGGCAGGAGGATTGCAAGTTTCAGCCTAGCCTCTACATTTTAGAGACTTCTTAGCAAGACCTCATCTGGAAATGTTTTTAAAAAGGAAGGGGTCAGGCCTGGGGATGTAGCTCAGTGTGAATTTCCGGGATTAAGGGCTTAGAGCTGAAAAAAAAAAAAAAAAGCTGCAAACAGGAATGCTGATTATTAAAGAATTCGCATGTGGGGGTGCTTGTGTGGCCCCCATTCTGGGAGACTCTATTCTGGGGAGGGTCCTTCCTTTTGATCCAGGAAATCTCCTTGTGCTTAGCAATTCAAGGCATGGGCTGCGAGCTTCTCTAAAGGCAAGAAAGGCCATCAGCTCGAGATTCATGTTATCTCTGGGCTTTGCCCAGGGCAGACAGAGACCACTCTACAAAGCAAGCGTTTCTGCTGCCCAACGCTGCATTCTGTGGTGGGTCCAGCTTTCAGGCTTCCCACAATGAAGGCTAAAATGAAAAATACTCAGGGCTACATAGTTTTCATTGCTCCCAAAAGAAGGCATGTATCTACAGAGACCGACACTGAAGTATAAATAAATTAAAAAATGAGTTTATCATCTGTAAATTATCAACATAATGGACCATATTTTTCAGACAAGTTTCCAAGAACCAGCACTTATGCCTTCAGATGCTTGGGTTCAGCCACCCTCCACCCCGGGCACTGCATGACGTGTTTATTAACTGAGGGAGGGCTTCCCTCCAGGGACGAGCCTGAGATCTTGAAGACAGGCTTGTTTGTTTTTTGATTACCCACATTCCTAAGGTGTTTAGGGCCTGGAGACTCTTGGAGAATGCACTGATTATTGTTGTATTAGATTATCTGTCCTCGATAGCAAATGTTTGGAGTGAGAGGATACCAGACCTCAGTTCCCTTACGCCTGAATTAGTCAACAAGTGTCAATAATGCGGAGTGAGTGGCAGAAGAGAAGTCATGTGGAGCTCTGTGGCTCATCCGCAAAAGCCAGAGGTCCAGAAATCCAGCCTCAGCCCACTTGAATGTGAGCCACGGGTGAAGGCAGGCCTCTTAAATTTCAGAGCTGGCCTTAGAGGAGGAAGAAAAACACATGGACTGTGTGGGGGAAAATAAGCGTGTCAGGAGCAGAGCCTCGAATGTCCTTCCTCCCCGAGAATTGGGCCAGAGTGTCCCTTTCCAAGTTAGAAGGGCCAGCTCTGCAGCCAAGGACTGAAAATAAAATCATCCATATGGAGGAAGGGACAGGAGGGTTAAGGAAGGTCACACACCACATGCGCCGGTCACAGAGTCACAGCGTAACCTCTTCCTGGGTTTGCCACTCATGGAGCCAGAGGATTTGCCTGGTATGTGGCTTTGGAGTCCAGAGCTGTTTCTTGCTAACATCCTATGCAGTTCGGGTTATCGGGAATGGTTCACTAGGGCCTTCTTAGGCATGAAAAGTTGGACTTCAGTTACAAGATTTTGTATGATTAATTTTTAGAACATTTTTGTTCTCTAAAGCCAGTACAGGGATGACCCTAGGCAGAAAAGCCCTGGTGGCTGTAAACCCCCTTTCCTCTTGCTAACAAGACCCCATTTCAGCCAAGTGTCAGGCAGGCCTGGCTTTGCACAAGGGGGGGTTCTTTCTCCCCCAGGGTGGGGTTCTTGGTAACCCCATTCTCCTGGCCGAGGACTGGCTTAGTTAACCTCTTTGGGCCCAATTTTTTTCTGAATCAGCACTCCTAGGTGTTTCTGATACACAAGGGCTGATTTTTAAAAATATAGTGGGTTTAAATAAAAAAAAATTGATTATAGTAAAAAGCACATTGCTATTAATCCCCTTGCTTTATCCACTTATCCCATCATTTTTACTGCTTCCTGGAGCAGTTCTGGAAGTCTGCTTTCATGAGTGACTTTAGTACATTTACAGCAATTTTTGTCAACTAAAAACATCACAGCGTGTCCTCATCCACCTTATTCACTGGAGCAGGCACCTTGCTATTTGGTCTCTTCCCCCAAATCTAGGACCACACAAGGGAAATTTGTTGAACCCACAATAGCAGAACTAAAGACACCAGGAAAGGGGACGTCTGCACAGGTGCCAAGAATGACCAGGTAAGTGTGTTCAGAGCAAGAGGGAGGATTTCGAGGGGCCTAAATGGCAGTGTATCTTTTACTCTCATATATTTAAAAATTTTAAACATTTGCTACATTTTTTATCATCCATGAATAGGGAGAACTGGAAATTATAAATGTATGATTAAATAAGGCTGACAGATGCAATGGGCGTGTCCCCCCACCCTGTTTCACGAAAGCGCACATTTTCCTCATCCCCAAATGTTTGCCAGTTCTACCCCACACCTCCTGGAAAGCGCTGTCCTGGTTTGTGTCATAGTTGTCCATTCCTTTTTATAGTCGGCCCTCTGAACCTGTGGGTTCACATCCACGGGGTCAACCAACTCGAAGGACAGACGTGACGCTGCTGAGCACAGAGTGTGACTTTGTCTCCATCATAATTCTCTGAGCAAGGCTGGACAGCAATCCAGGGCACCATATGAAGTGGTGGCGGTAGCCGAAATCGAGGGCCGATCCGGATCCTATGGGAGGCTGTGCCTGGGCAATAGACAATATGGAGACTTTGTACACAGGGACTGCGGCACCTGTGGGCTTGCTGTCCCACGGGGCCCGGGCCATCGCTTGTACTGTGTCTATTGAGGTGATCGTATGGATTTTCTTTTGTTTGTTTGTGGTTGTTGTTGTTTGAGACAGGGTCTCACTATGTAGTTGAGACCAACCTGGAACTCACAGTCTGGTCTCGAACTCACAGCGATCCTCCTGCCTCAGCCTTCCGAGTGCTGGGATTACAGGCATGCGTCACCATGCCCAGCCAGATTTTCTTCTATGAGCCTTCCAGTGTGTTAAATTGTCCTCAGACTTCCTGGAGAAACTCCATTTGGCCACTACGTAGTCCTCATTTCATATATTATTGGGTTCAATCTGTGGCATTTTGTTAAGGAAGTGTGTGTCTCTGGGGCAGAAATCCGCTGATAGTGTTCCATTATTGTAACTTTTTATGGTTGTGGTATTAAGATATTTCTGGCCTCATCAGTTGCGTTATGTTTCTTCTACTATCTGGAAGACTTCGTGTAAAAAACACTGATATTTCTGATTTAAATGCAAAGTCATGGGAGGAGTTTTCTTTTTGAGAGTGTTTTAAACTTTGAGTTTCATTATTAATAAAAATGACTGAAGTTGTCAGTTTTTACTTGAGTAGTTTATGACTTTTAAGAAATTTGTCCATTTCATTTAAGGTGTGATCTGGCAGCATAAAATTATTCACATTAATTTGATTATTTTTATTTTAATGTTGATAGATTTTCTAGGGCTATCACTTCTCTCATTCATAATACCAATCTTTTGAAAATCTTTTCTCTTTTCTCTCATGTTTAAAAAAATCAGTCAGCCTAGAGTATTTTCACGTTCATTCATCTTTTCAAAGAATCACCTTTTAGTTTCCCTGATTTTCTGTATTGTTTTATTGCTTTCTCTTTTACTCATTTTTCTCTTTATTTTCTTGTCCTTCTGCTTGTTTTGTTTGATTTGCTGTTCTTTTTATAGTTTACTTAGGTGGAGAGTTGGTTTATTGATTCAAGAAGTTTCTTCTGTTCTGCCATAAGCTTTTATCTAAGTTTCAGGGGTGCCCCACATGTTTTTCTGTTTTGATTTTCTTGCTTTGCCCTTGGGCTATTTAAAAGCACACTGTTTATTTTCCACACATTTGGCCATTTTCCAGCTATCTTTCTGCTGTTGATTTCTAGTTTAATTCTATATAGTAGGTTCTCTTGATTCGGAGAACACAGCTTGTGTGACTGTAGTCTTTTAGATGTTGAGACATTTTTCATGGCCAGAATATGGTCAGTTTTGAAGGATAATTACAGGCTCGGCTGGCTTGGTGATGACACTGGCTGCACTTTCTCATCTGGACTCACTGTCTGTTTAGTTAATTGCTGGAAAGGGAACGTTGATGTATCCAGCTAGAGGGGCGGATTTGCGTTTTTCCTTCCCGTGTGTTGACACTAGGAGCGCAGAGCTGCATGGCCAAGACACGCTCTGAATGGACCAACTGTGTCCTTGCTGCGAAATGTCCCCCTCATACCTGACCACATTTCTTGTAGATCGACACGGTCTGCGATTAATATAAATTCCCCTGCTTCGTTTGTGCGGAGCTGGTCCACGTGCATAACATCTTGTTTTGCTGATCTGCTGGTGGCGAATTTTCTCAGCTTGGGTTTGTCTGGAGAATTTGTTTAATTTTCCTTGTTTAAGCATAATTTCCTTGGGAATAGATTTCTAGGTCGACAGCTGTTTTCTTTCAGAACTTGAAAGACTTTGCTCTCTTCTCTCTTGAACACATCCAGATGAGGATTCTGCTGTAACCCTTGTCTTTGTTCCTCTCTGTGTAATATATCTTGATTTTCTCCCCGCACTCCCAATTTCATCTTTATCGTTGGCTTTCTCCAGTTTCACAGTGTGATGTATCTTGATATGTTTTTCTTTTTTAATGTTTTTATTCTGCTTGGGGTTCATTGAGATTCTTAAATGTTTTGTGAATAGTTTCATCAGGATGGGGCAATTTGGGCCATTTTCTCTTCAAATATTTTATATTGTCCTGTGTTATCCTTCTAGGACTCAAATGGCATGCATGTTATTCTGTTTGGTGTTACCTTAGAGGGCATGGATTCTCTGTTTGTGACTTTTAGTCCTTTTTTTTCTTTCCTTACCTTTGTATAGTCTGCTTTGTCTATATATGTGCTGAGCTTTTTTTCTGCACTGTCTAATCTGCTGATAACCCCATTTGGATAATGTATTTTTCATCTCTAGAGATTCCACTTGGGTCTTTTCATGTCATCCATCTCTCTTTCTATCAGTCCGTTCCCCTGCATTTCTTTGCGCATACAAAGCATTTTTTACACCCTCTTCCCTTTCATTTCTCAATCTTTCTATTTATCTGTTTTACTTTTTTTGTTGCAGGTCATATTGTCCTTTTCTTTACACGCCAGGTACATTTTAGATGGAGTTTTTGTGCAGTTTACTCTGTTTTGTTCTAGATCTTGTTGCATTGTTTGGCTTATGCTTAAATTCCTTAGGATCAGCTTGACATTGTCAAAATTTGCTTTCGCACTTCTGAGGGCAGCTCCAGAGCGGCCTTGAGTGTAGGGCATTTACTCTCCTTCATAGGAGGAGTTATCTGGATTTCCTTAGTCTCTGAAAAGGGACAGGAGGAAGAGGAACCCAGGATTAGGCAGGAGTGTGGAGGGTGGAAGTCGCGGTAAACAGGAGCCTGCACCTGAGGCGATGCCCCAGGGCTAGCGAGGGAGGGATCTGCAGACAGCACGCCTGGGCTTTGGGCTATGTGAGCTGGACTGTTCAAGCTGTGTAAACAAGCTTCAGGTGTATTTTCTGTTCCTAACATAAGGATCGCCAGACTTCTTCCAGTTTTTGTTCGTCTGAGTTGTTTGATCAATTTGATTTCTTGAAAGTTGAACTGAATGGAATACTTCTGAGTGAGACACTGAATTGTAAGACATCCAGGGCTGTGACCTGGCTCCTGCCCTGGACGCATTTATTCCGGAGAAAACAAGGTTACAGACTAACAGCTTCGCTAAAGGGAGGAGAGAATACCATACCCCGGAAAGATGAGGAACAAAGGAGGTGGCTCATACATAATTGAGTGAACCCAGTTTAATAACACACTGGGGGACATTAAAGGAGTTGATACTTAACGAACCTCTCCACTGTGCTTTCTGGAGCGATCTATTCCAAAATGTTCAATTTTAAATTCTGTGAGTGAACAAAAGGACAGAAACATGCACGGCCCTCCCAAGCAATAAACTGAGTCAAAATAATCATATTTTTTCACTGCAAATGTGTATTGGCAGGGTAATGTAATGAAGTATTTATATAGCTGAAGAGAGCTGTAGATACAGGTAGAGGAGTTGCTCTACACCCACCCAGATACAGTCGGGGTCAAATGTATTTCCTTCTGCTGCTCCTGTCTATTTCTGTTTCCATTAAGGGAAAAACCCTAAATAGATAAAAGATAAAAATTTTATTTCCGAACTCATTACTGATATCCTAGTGTTTTCTAAATTAGGTTATAGGCAAGAATATAGTTCATTTTCAGGAAATCATGATCCTTTTTTGGAAAAAAAATCTGTTTGAAGAAACTCTGAGAGTCGGTCTCTGCTTGTCTAAAGAATCTAATCCTAACAATGCTCCTTCTTTTGCTATTGTGTTGGTAACTGGTCAAAACACGCCTGGGAATGGGATTTAGGCACCGTGGAAAGTGTGACAGAAAACCAGCAGAGTCACAAGTGCAGTGGAACTATTTCCCAGCACCTGAGGGCTGGGAGAAGGAGTTATTCATGCACAGTGACACCCAGGAAGGCCTGGCCTGGGACGCGGGCGCTTGGTGCTGGCGGAAGGGGGTGCGTTGGCACTACCACCAGCGGGATACAGGGACACAAGCCATGAAGAGGTCACCTCTGACAACACGACTGAAATGCAAGGGGCGACGCTTGCCCTCCAACACTTTCAGGGAAGATAAAAACATCTGAGAACAACTTACCTCCCAAGATACTCTAACCCTGTGGTGTGAGCTACATTCTCCGATACCCAGAACTCTGCCTTTGGAGGCAGGAGAGAAGGGTGAACAGGGCAGGTGGGTCTTCCCTGTGTAGACTTGGAGGCAGAACATGAGGCCTGCTGACTGGCGATCCTCAGCGTCCTCAGCTACAACTCCCACCCCACCCCACCATGCATTAGGGAAGGCTGACACAGGCCAGTGCGTGCCACGCCATGGCCACAAAAGGACTTCACACTTTCCTGTGGGCCTTTCTGGTCTGCCATTCAGCACAGTGAGGGTCCTGCCCTGCAGTCCGCGTCCCTACTTCTCAAATGAGGAAGCTGAGGTTCATTTCAGGCCCAGCAGCAGCGCTCTCGGGGGCATAAGTCATCCTGATAGTATTTCACTGCTGGGTATCGCGAGCCAGATTGCCTTGGGCAACTCGGTCTGCGACTACAGGGGCCTGAACTGGCGACGCACGAGCAAAGAGGCACACACTTGATACACAAGGAGTTTACTTTAGTTCCTCATCTCCGGATCTCTACCCCGCTCTCGCGCCCAGAAGGGGTGGCAACATATATACCATAATGCAACCAATCAGCATACAGAGAACAGGTTATTACCTTATAAGGATACATCAAACACCCACGGGAACATATGTGATCTACAGGAAAACTAAACCTAATACAAAATGGCTTCATAGGCTATATCATAAAATGGCGGAGGGGCGGATCTATGGTTCTCCACACTGGGCACAATGGGTCCCAAATCCAGCAGCTGACAATGATGCTTGTTTTAGAAGCCACCGTCCTGGGGTCTAAGTCTGGTCTAAGTCACGTGTGTTCCCTGTGTGGAGCCTCACACAGGGGCTCTCCTCTGGGGAGGGGGTGGGGGCCGCTTTCACACTCACTGGCAGCTCTGGCTCCGCATGACTGGGGTGAACGTCCCCATCTCCAGCACCGTGTCGGCCGAGGGTGGCTTTCAGCTCCTAGCTGCCAGGCTCTGGACCGGCACCTGGAGGGTGGACGTGGCCCCTTTCTTCTCCAAAACTGCAGCGGGGCACCTTCTTCGGCTTCAGACCTGGCTGCCCCTCCTGCCACCAGCCCAAGGGAATGCGCTGCATCCACGCGGATCGCGTCTCCCGTGGCCTTAGAACAGAGGCACAGCTGTGCTACATCTCGCATTCTGTCTCCACCCACAAGAGCAGGGCTTCCTGAGGATTATTCTTTTTAAAGTTATTGTTTTCTAATAAATGCGATCATTGTACTTCTTCATGGGATAAAAGGTGCTATTTCAATACCTGCCTATGATGTGTATTGATCAAATCAGGGCAATTAGCAGTTTCCTCCTCCTCCTTTATTGTTTGGAGACTTCAAGTTCCTCTCCTCTGGGTTTTCAGAAAATATGTAATGGGCAGTGAGCTGTAGCCATTCCATTGTTATGGGAGACTAGAATCTGTCTCTCTTGCTGAATTTCAGCAGCTGTTATCCAGCACCCCTCTACCCTTTATCCCTCTCTCCCCTTCCTAGCCTGTAGTCGTCGCTACTATCTTCTACTTTGAGAGCAACTTTCTAGCTTCCACATGAGAGAGACGTGGTGTTTGCCGTGTGTGTCTGCCTTATTGTACTTGGCATCCTGTCCTCCAGTTCCGACTGGGATTATTCTGAGAATTCCACGTTGATGAGGAGCTTCATACTGAAGGGGGGAGGTAGGCAGGGGGAGGAAGGAGGGCAGGAGGAGGGAGGGAGAGCAGTCCTCCAGGGCAGCCATGCTAGGATTGCTGATGGAAATCAGTCCATGGAGAATTAGCGTAAGGGAAAAGACAAAGAAACCCAGAGAAGGCGAAGCTGGGCCTCCCCTAAGAGTTCTAGCTCTGCAGGGCAGTAGGCTGAAGACTCAGGAAGTGGAAGACCTTTGATGCTTAGCCCCCTGCATCTCACGCATGAAACCCAGGAACTCTGTGCTTAGCATTTCCTCACCCAGGGACGAGGAGTAGAAAGAGACAGATGGAGAAGTGAGGTCCCTCCTTCCTTACCAGGAACCGAGACTTTCTAAGCCACGTTTCTTTTCTGGCCTTTCCACCTGGAAACTGTCTTCATGTTCAGCCTCTGCTGCACGGGCCCCACCTGCTTGCTGCCATCGCCAGGAGCAGACATGGACCTTGTTTCCGAAGTTTGGATCTCAGGTCTGTGGTCCACACCCTTAAGCATATATATTTACAAACTTCTCCAGATACGAGAGACTTAGTGGTAATCTAGACCCAAAAGTCAAACATTTTCATGAAAATGCTGGGAATACATTTTATTGTTTTAATTTTTCTCATTACATATCATCACTAAATCTCCACTGCTTATGAAAAGATGCCCAAGGGGCTGAATTAAATGACAAAGGGCTTGGAATGAGGCCGGACTTCTCAAGATCTGCAGAGGTCGAAGCTCTTCGTGCTGAATACGGCCAACGTACCTGCACCCTCGTTCAGCAAACAACCCGCCCCCACTTGTGCCCCCTATGGTTTTGTGGCTGGCCCTTCTCTGCACTCCAAGAGGCCTGTTTCTCCTGAATGAGCATCATTTCCACAGCATTGCAAGGTCAGACACTGTGAGCTGCAGCCTGATACCTTAGGAGCCATCGGGACCCTGGCTAGGGAAGGGGAGCCCCAGGCGGAGGACAGGGCTCTTGGTGGCATGTCCCACGGGATCACCACCAGTGTCCCGCCTCCAGACTCCCACCTTCCTGAAGGGCAGACAGAGAGGCCCTCACTCCCTAGGCGAGGTTGGCGGGCTTTCCTGATGCAGCAGCCCCTTCCCCGGTCACCTCCTTGGTGGGAAGCACTGAGGTCCCGCCGTGGGCCCCCACGGTGCCCCTCTGGCCAACCGGAACAGCAAAGGCCCCTAGGCACTGGGACGAGGCCAGCCAGGTTAAGGGTAAGACGAAAACTGCTTAAAACATCACCCTCTGAAGACAAACCCAGAACGTGGCTGTCTTGTGGCCCGTGCTGCCTGATGATTCTCTTAGTCCCAGTGACTTCCGAAGACGTATCCCTGCTTTGCTGATGCTTGCTGGACCAGGCAAATGTCTTCACAGCAAGCTGATGCTTGACCAACCATCTTCAGAATGTCATCAGAGACTTTCACTATGTATCTTTTGTCTACAGAACACTGAGCTTTCTGTATGCATCTATACAAAATACATTTTATATATATCTCATCTGAGAAGTGCAAGTGCCCATAAAGATGAATATTAAAATGTCATCTATGCAAAAGCATTGCACATACATCTTTTCTTTCCTTAGGATAACATGTTAGAAGTGAGATTCCTAAGCTAGAAAGTATGTATATTTTTCATGAAGCCATCACTGTAGGGTGGCAGTTAACTAAAAAAATTAAACATAAAACAGAAATGATTTGTAATTCCAAATAAGATACATACACACACACACACACACACACACACACACACACACGCACACACACATGAATAGATATCCCAAAAGAAATGAAAGCAGATACCCAAAAGGACATTTGTAACCAAAGTTTGTAGCACTGTTCACAGTTGTCAAACACAGAGCCAGTGTCCGCGGATGGATAGGTAGGTGGGTGAATGAGCTGTGGTGTGTGAACTGATGTCGCTCACACTTCTGGCGGAAGGGAATCCCAGCCCAGGGCCCAGCATGGCTGACTCTGAGCACAGGACGACCAGGGGGCTGCGAGGATACAGAAGGACACTTGCCGCACCTCCCACTCACATGAGGGGCCTCGGGTCGTCCCGTCCACAGACACGGACAGGAGAGTGGTGGGCACTGGGGCCAGGTGGGGCTGCTGAGGAGTTGGTCCATGGGCACAGAGTTCGAGATGATGAGATTTCTGGACAGGGAACACAGTGATGGTTGCCCAGCAATGAGAATGTACTTAATGGCCCTCAATGCACACTTAAGGTAGAAACAATGGTAACTTTTATGCGACTTTATGTGTACATTAAATGTTATGTATGGTTGCATTAAATTTTCTGTGTATTTTGCCACAATGCAAGAGTAGAGGCAGGCACAGTGGCACACGCCTGTTATCCCAGCACTCAGGAGGCTGAGGCAGGAGGATCGCTGTGAGTTCAAGGCCAGCTTGGGCTACTTAGTGAGTTCAAGAGCAGCCTGAGCTACACAGCAAGAAACAAATGTATATATATTTTTCTTTTTTTGGTTTATTTTGAGACAGGGTCTTGCTATGCAATTCAGGCTGGCCTTGAATCCACAGCAATCCTCTTGCCTCAGCCTGCTCAGTTCTGGGATAACCGGCATGTGCCACCATGCCCAGCTGTATACACATTTTTTACAATTTATTTATTTATTTAGGTGCCAGGGATCGAACTCAGGCCCTTGAACTTGCAAGGCAGGTGGCGGCACCACTAAGCCAAATCCCCAGCCCTTATATTTTACAATTTAATATTCATTGACAAACTGTCCCTCCAGGGCCTGGAGGTGGAGCTCAGTGGTAGAGAATGTGTCTGGCATGTTCAAGCCCAGGCTCAATCCCCAGGACACACACACAAACACAGAATAATACCATTTCAGCACCTTTCTAGGTTTTGTATAAAACCGAGTCTGAGGAAATGCTAAACGTGAACACCAGCCGGGTGTAGAGCTGGATTCCTGCAATCTCCACCCTCTGGAAGGATGAGGAAGGACGATCCAAAGTTTGGGCCCAGCCTGAGCAACTTAGCACCTTAGACCCTGACTCAAAATAAAACAACTACAAAGGGCTAGAGACGTAACTCAGGGTAAAGGCCCTAAGTTTAATTCCCAGTACCACCAGAAACAGAGTGAAAACCGCACTTAGGGATGGGGCGCTAGCCCAGAGGAGGAGGAAAGAGATAGAAAAGGATAAGGGAAGAAGGGAGGCAGGCACATCAGGGAGATGCGTTATCCAGCGGTCACTGTCCATGCAGACGAGGACATTTCTGAGCCGGTCGTGGCACCATTGTGCCTCACAACTGTGTTGGAAGCAAAGAGAGACAGGCATGACCGCTGCTCCTCTCATGGTCAAACTATCCCAGTGGTGCCACCACCCCCGTCCTCGCAGTAGGGGCAGGGAGGCGGTGTTCACACCCCAAGTGCATCTTCTGTGTCTGGAAGTGGCAGGAAGACCTCGCGTTTCCAGCCGGCCTTCTCCGCAGGGTAGCCTGGTAGTCTGCTTGCTAAGGACAGGGCCACTCTTGAGGATCTGGAGCTTTCCACAGAGCAAGACGAAGAGTGCACTGCCAACAGGACCTGAGGATGTCACTTCCTCTCCGTTGTCCTCAGCACCAGTGCTACCAGTCTTTCCTTCTTGGCCAAATAATAATCAAAAGCACATAGAATTAAACATTTGCATTTTTCATTGCATAGCGTTAAAACGTGTTAAAATTATCGCCTATATGTATTTCTCCTTTGAATTGCTTGCTTAGCTGTTTTTCTGTTAAGATATTCAGTATTTAGCAAGGAGCAAGGCTTTATTACCTGACAGATATTAACACTTTGTCACTTAGGCATCAGGAAGTCCTGAGTACTGGAAGGCTGCTCTGGCTGTATGAGAACAGCAAGTCCTGTTGGTCCTTTTTGTCCAGAGGGAGAGCGGATGTGTGCCCAAGTGTGTAGCGTCTTCAAAGCTTTAGCCAGTTCCTCATGTCCCTGGGATGGAGGCCTGGACCCTGACTCTTCGGCTTGGGAAAGCACCCCCAGCCATGCTGAGTTCTCCGAGAGGCGGTCCCCAGCGAGGGAGGGATGAAACTACATTTCTCTGCTAATGAGACTATTTTCTTTTCTTCTTTTTTCGGTACCGGGGATCAAACTCAGGTCCTTGCGCTTGTGAGGCAGGGAGCAGGACCACTGAGCCAAATTCCTGGCCCACGAGACTATTTTCTAAAAGTAATAATAATGCAAACTTGAAATCTCCCCCACCCCCGAGCCTGGGAAGACAAAGTTCGGAGATATCTGAGGCCATGGCGAAGAAGCAGGGCCTCCTTGGGGAGATGGGGCCGGTGGGGCTGCTCCCCCCGATTCTTCCTTAGAGGATCGAGTGGAACCCGCGGAACACACACTTCAGGAAGCGTCAGAAGCTCTTCCCGCCTCGTGGCCTTGCGCCCTCACCTTGCTCTCGGTGCAGCCCACACGTTCTCCTGGTCCTGCATCCTTCTCTGTCATCTGTCCCGCTCAGCCTTTTATCGGGTCACATGAATCCCAACTGCATAGAACAGGAAATGACAGTGGTTTTCACACACAGGAGGCAGCCGGCCCAGAACTGGCACGGAGGTTGAGGAAAATCTTCGGGAACTCAGGTTGCTTCTGTCTTTCTGCTCTCCCCTGCTCACCAAGGCTTCTTTTTCAAAGGTCACCTTGGGCCCTGTACAACATCTGGGGCTCCTACCCAACTTCTGCGTTTTGGCTAAAGCAAGGAGTAGAGGGACAAAAAGGCCCAGCTTCGGGATTGGGCCCTGGGTAAGTTAGTTTTCCTCTGTGTCCCTCTTTTCACTTGTGCGTCATTGTCCAGAAGGAGGCCATGCCTGCAGTAAGGGAGTCTGGGAAGTGTAGTCTTTTAGGTGGGGACATTCTCACTTCAAGCAAAATCAAAATCCCTTCACTGAGCAGTCATTTTTTGAGGCGGACAATTGAAAGGTAGGCAAAGTCTCTGCCAGGACTGTGTCACTGCCCCGTCCCTGAACGCAGGACTATCCAAGCATCTTCCTTCCACCCCTCTGCATCCTTCCTCAATGCCTTCTTCAGGATTTCTGCCCAAGCTTGGAAATCAGCAGTGAACTCTTAGACCTCTTGTATGGGGCATCTCTGTGTGTCCCTCCTATAGCCCACTGCCCGGCATCTCCCTGAATAACCCCCTTGCCTGTCAGCTAAGATCAAACCCTTGGGTGTGGCTCTGATTCGACTTCACCGTGGTTTCCTGCTGCCTCCCTGTTCCAGTCTAGCCAACTGGGCTTCTGGCTTGCCCCAAAAATATCTTTCTTTCTCCTCGAATCTATTTTTCTTTGGAGGAATATTAACTCATTTCCCACTGCTCTAACAAAATACTATAGGCCAGGTAAGTGGTAAGAAAAGCGGTTCACTTAGCACACAATTTTGGAGGTCCAGATTCCAGCACTGACATCGGCTTGGTTCTCTTGGTGGTCCCCTTGGCTGTGTCACAGGATGGCAGAGGGCACCGTGGCAGGAACACTGTGAGAGGGAGGGAGCTCAGGAGACAGGAAGCCAGCGGCCAGGAGGAGCATCCTCTCCCAGGGAGCTAACTGAGGTACTAGGAGAACCATCTGCTCTGTTCTGAAGGCAGTGCCCCCACTGGCCTATGGACTCCCTAGTAGAAGCCACCTCTTGGTGGTTCCACCACCTCCCAACATGGCGACACCGGGGACCAAGGCTCCTGTATGGTACACCCAAGCCACAGCCTATGGAGAATAACCAACCCCACAGCTTGCTACTTCCTTCCCTGTGCTGATAGCTGCAGTAAGAATGCCATGTGAATGAGCCATTGGTGTGAAATTTTTATGGCTTCCAGGACAGACCTACAGAAAGTTGGATCAGGCACTCCTGACCTTGTCCTGTTTCTGTGCCTAGCAGAAGGAATCGACACCCTGTCTGTGCTTCCCACCAAGAGGCCAAATTGCGGATCAAATGTTAGGTCTTTGGCAGAGCTCAGAGCATCACCTCCAAGATGGCTTGTCTACTGAGTGGTCTCTGGTACCAAGGTACTGGGGCAGTGAAAGCAGTTGTATTTATGCACATCCAAGATCAAAGTGCTGTTTTAGTGCGAGGTGAGGAAATAGAGAGACGATCACACTGTAAACAGGGCCCATCACTGCTCCACTGCCCTTCCCTGGGCGTTCCGACATTTAGTCATTGCCAAGAAAAGAAACCATTCAAGGACTCCACACTTATTGGAATTTCACTTAATTAGTTCATCTGATTACTAAATTATCCCCTTCCCAGATAGCAAGTCAGGAAGACACGTGACAGGACAAGGTGAACGGAAGGGGAAGAGGGAGTAGAGGCGCAGTGCCCTGGGGCAGGCTCTCCCAGACCTTCCCACAGCCCAAGGACAAGGGAACAGCGGGGTGGTAGTGCCCCAGGCAGGGCAGCCCTGGTCTCCAGACAGTGCTGGGGAAGCTGCTCCATTCTGAAGCCAGGAATGGAGAGAGAAGGTTCTGTGCTGTTCGTGCTGTGCTGGTTCCTAGCTCCAGAGCCAGTGCAGGGCAGGATGTCTGTCTGTCTGTCTGTCTGACCAGATAGTGTCAGCGTGGCGACTCCTCAGCTCCAAGCCTTATCTTTTGATAAAAGCCATAGCAAACCAGAGCAAGGCTCTCCTTCCTGATAAGGAGTCCGCTGTTGCAAGTGCACAGCCAGGGCCCGGCCAGCTCTGGCTTCAGGAGGAGAAGGGCTGGGGGACCAGAAGAGCTCTGGGTGCGGAGGCCCCAGTACCTCCTCAGAAAGCTTCAGCCCTCTCCTCACCCTACTTCCTCTGAGATCTTTCATCGCTCAGAGAGGGAGCCCAGTATGGTGCCAGAGGCTTGGAATCCTAGCACTCTGAAGGCACCAAGTTCACGCTCAGCATGGGCAACTTTGCAACTTAGAGAAACCGGTCTCAAAATAAAAAAAATTAAAAATGGCTGGGGATGCAGCTCAGTGCAAAGGCCCTGGGTTCAAACCCCAGTACTGCAAATCAATCAATCAATAGAATTTGGCCCTGTCAGCTGCCAGGGTCCCCACCCTGTACAGCTCTGCTCCATTCTCCCCAAGCTGAGTAGCTTAGGTTCCTGGAGGTCATATTTAACTCCACCACTTTCCTGTTACAAGTCCCCAAGTGAGTTCCTGCTTCCTGCACCTTTCTTATCTGTAAAAGGGAGTAATAATGCCCATACTTACATATTTGTCATCAAGATATAAGGATCAGAAAGTTATTTTTACTATTTTCTCAGTGGTAGGGTAGTTGTGTCTGTGTCTATGGTCCTCTATAGCAAGCAATATCTATATCTATAGCTACATCTATGTGAATCTACATATGGAATACATTTACTTGTTTAACAGACTTATTGGGTTATAGTTCAAGCACATTACATTCATCTACGTGTACAATGCAATGACCTCTTGCAAGCTTAACATTACACAACCTGGGCGATGTGGTGGTGCATACTACAACACCAGCCCTCTGTGAGACTGAGACAGGAGGATCACAAGTTCAAGCCTAGCCTGGGCAACTTCGAGGCACAGTGAAACCCCATCTCAATAAGGAAAAGGAGTACAGGGGCTGGAGACATAGCTCAGTGCAAAGGCCCTGGTTTAATCTGCAGTATTTCCACCACTACAATCTACTGTTAGAATATTCCTATCCCTGCCCTCTCCACCCAATAACCTTCATGGTCATTTGCATTCAACTACAGTAAATTTACTCTATATAAAATTTAAATTCATTTATTGTGGGTATGTTAGTCAACTTTTATATTATCATAACAAATACAGAAGACAGTCAATTTATAAAGATGAAGGGCTCACTTTACCTCACAGTTCTGTGAACAACAAGCCCCATTTCCTTGAGCCAGTGACAAAGCAGCACATAATGGCCAGGAGTGGTCATGGGACAAAGCTGGAAGAGACTGGGGTCCCAGAACCCCCTCAAACCTCCCACTCCTCACTCTTGGAGTTCTGCCACCTCCTGGAGTCCAAGGGCTGATGACCAAACCTTTAACTCATGAGCCTCTGAGGACCCAAATCAGAGCAGATCCACACCTAGGAGCTCCTCCCACCCACCCAAAAAGCTCCCGAGGGAGGACCGAATGTAATTCAGTAATTTACCAATTAGACCTTGATTTTATTTTTATGTTACCTTACACAGAGCATTTTTCTGTGGACTGAAGACAAGAGATTAAAGCAGGATGTGAATCCTCTTTTTGCAACCCTCGGCAGGCATGATGCCTATGCCCACAGTGACCCTGGTCCCAAGGAAAAGTGGGTCGACCAGAAGGCCGAATGTTGATGCACTTCCTACTATATCTGGTATAGCAGAAATCTAGATTCTGCATGCTGAAAGTGCACATGGTGTGTCTGGGTATGAATTTAATATGAAGCTAGCTCTTTTAATCATCTGAAAAGAACTATCTTGTTTTGATATGTACTTTGTGATTGGCTTTAACTCCTTACATTGGGCTCTGATGACACATCGGGAAGGTGTGTGACACTTTTTGTCTTGAAACTGCTTAAGTAATGTAGAAGATGCTGTTCACTGAAGAGTGGCAGAATTTCCCTCTGTAAATCTCAGGGGTGTATGTTCTGGGGCAAATGAGATGAGGACAAGATAACTCCACCAAGTTGGTTAAGCTTACATTTGGTTAAGCTTTTCATCAAAGTGCAACTGTATGCACCACATCAAGTAAAGGGTATTGATCTTAATTACGTAGAGCTATGCAGTTTTACACACTTATGCACCCATGTAACTATGGGTATATTCATATATATAAATTTCTAGTGTCCCAGAAGTTCTAGGTATCCTTTCTCAGACAGGATCTTCCCCCAATATATGTGACTGCTCTTCTAATATCCACCCCTATTAGGTATTAATATTGCTTTAAAATATTCCTATCAATAAAATCATACACTAGATGCTCTTTTGTTTCTGGTTTCTTTCACTCAACGCAATGGTTTGACCCACATTTAATGTGTATGCAGTTCACTCGTTTTTATTTCTGAGTAGTTTTCCATTATGTGGATACAAATAATTCTTTTGTTCATTCTCCTATTGATGAATATATTTGTTATTTCTAGTTTAGGGCTATTAGGAATAAAGCTACCAAGAATGCTCTTATACATACTGTGGTGTGGATGTGTGTGTGTGTGCAGGAATAGAATGTATTACAATTTCTGGGTCATAGAATAGGTGTGTGTTTAACTTAGGATCTGCTGTCAGATGATTTCCCAATTTATCCTACACTAGTCATGTAAGGAAGTTCTACTTGCCCTACATCTTCACTAATATTTGATATGCATTATGATTTAGACCTGAAATGTTCCCCCAAGGTTTCATGTATTCCAAAGTGGGACTTTTGCACAGTGACTGTCTCACGGGGATCACTGGATTCATCATGGCTGAGTTCATAGGTGAATGTGCTGCTGGAAGGTGAGGCCAGGTCTGAAGAGGTGGGTCACTGGGACATGACCTGAAGGGTGCATTCTTATCCCCAGCTCTTGCCTTCACTCTGCTTCCTGGCCACCGTGCAGTGAGCAGCTCCCTTCTGCCATGCCTGTCCTCCATCCATGTTTGTCTTGGAGTCCAGCAACCATGGAAACAATGGAAACCAACCTCTGAAACCATGAGCCAAATAGACCTCTTCTGCTTTCGTTGCAGGTTTCAGGCAGTGTGTCTCTGGAAAGGGACAGTTACTAAGACAGCATTCTTAGATGTTTTAACTTCAGCTTCTCCTGTGGGTGTGTAAGCATATCATATTGTGAACCTAATTCCATTTCCCTGATTAGCAACCATGGCTGGCACCTTTCCATGTGTGTGTTGATTTTGGAAAGCCTCTGTCTTTTCCTTATTGACTTATGGACATTCTTTTTGTGTGTGTGTTTGATTATGAGTTCTCTTTCTTATTATATGCACACATGTAAGTCAGTTGTGTGGCTGATGTCTTTGTGGCCCTAAAATGTAGGAAATCTTTACTCACCACAATGTCTCAAGGATACTCTTAGATTTTGTTCTCAGAGCTCTAATGCTTTACTTTTCACATTTAACCCTAGGAGAACTATAGATTTATAAATGACATAAAAGGTCAAAATTCATCACAGATATAGGTACATATATAGACACAGATATGGGTACCCATGTAGATATTGATAGAGCTATCCAGCTACTACATTTGTGGAAAAGACTATTTTCACCTACTGAATCACTGTGCAGCCTTTGATATAAACCAAGTATTGTCTATGTGCGGAACTATTTCTCAACTCTATTCTCTTCCATTGGTCAATTTGGACATTTTACACCAATATTTCACATTAATTAATGAATTTTGAGTAATTCTTAAAGTATGTTTTCAATTTTGTTTTTCTTTTCTTAGTTATTTTACATCTTTTGCAATTTCATACAACTTTTGATTATTCACTTATTTTGGTTTTCTTGAGACAGGGTTCCTGGTAGTTCAGACAGGTCTTGAACTCACTATGTATCCCAGGCTGACCTCCAACTCATGATGACCCTCCTATCTCAGCCTCACAGGTGCTAAGATGACAGGCATGTGTCCCCAAAATTCTATTGTGAGTAAGACTGGATTGAATCAAGTCTGAAGATCATCTTGGGAGAAGAGACATTTTACCAGTGTTGAATTTTCTGATGGATGAATATGTTAATACATTCCACTCATTTAGAGAATTCGAATTTTAGAATACTTCTAATTTTGAGTGTAGAGAGCTACAAAATTGTTGTTAGATTTATGACTTTCACTTTTTGACGCTATTATAAAATAATATTTCTTTTGGCTCTTGGTTTGCAATTATTTGTCATTCATACCTTATTTATACACAAGTCACATCACTGACAAAGACAGATTTACTTCTCCAGGGTTTTTTTTTTTTGTTGTTCATTTTCTCAGCTTATTACATTGACTAAGACTGCCAATAAAGAAACATGGACTAGAAATAGTAACAAAAGCATTCTCATCTCATTTTGAAAATCAAGGGAAATGTTGACAATGTAATTATTAACAGTGACGCCAGCTGGAGGATTTTGATATGTCCTTTATCTGAGTTAGCAAGATCTTTTACATTTGCCATGAATCTATATCATAGAAATTTTAAATGTGATTAAATCAATTAACTATTGAGATTATCGTAAGGATTTTTATCTCCTTATGTTTTTTTTGTTTGTTTGTGTTTTGGGTTTTTTTGGCGGGGTACAGGGCATCGAACTCAGGTCCTTGTGCTTGCAAGGCAGGCAGTGGAACCACTGAGCTAAATCCCTGGCCCTATCTCCATATGTTTTTAAAGTCATGAATTATACTGATTGATTTTCAAATATCCAGTCCAGCCTTGCACCTTATATATTCATAAGAAAGTCTGGTCTGTAATTATCTTTCCCTCTTACTTCACCACTTCCCAGACAATATGAGAATCTCACAATAGTATTTTCCCACTTATTCCATCCCTCTGTTTCTGGCATTATTGACATATAGGTTTTTCTATAAATTATACATCTCATATGCATCACCATTATTTTTTATTTTGATCCGAATTCTTTTTCAAATTAAATTATATTTTTAAAAGCTTTTTAGATGTACATAAAATTTGAGATGATGGTACATATAGTTCCCATATTCACATTACTTTTCCCACTATTTTTAGCATTTATATTAGGAAGGCACATTGATTAAAATCCACGAACCATTATAAATACCATTAACAAAGTCAGCATTTTTTTTTCTGAGTTCCTTAGTTTTCACTTCATTTCTTTTTGATGTTCCCGTCCAGGACACCACATTGCATTTAACTGCTGTGTTTTCCTAAGATCTTATTGATTGTGACAATTTTTCAGACTATTCTTTGAGGTTCTTGATAGTATTAAGGAGTGCTGTTCATATATTTCACAAGATGAATGTCTTTTGGAACTTCCCTGGTGTTCTCCTGTGGTTAGAATGTTGCAGTCGGTTTTGGGGAGGAGGGGGACAGGGTTTTGTTATGTTTTCTTGCGGGACTCTCCCTCCAATGGGAATCTGTTTCCCAAGAAACGCTGAGGTTGCGGGGGATTCTCCTGTGGTTTGCCAGCTCGGTCCCATGGCATGACACGCCAGCCTGGAAATGGAGAACTTGCCATTTGCTTGGTTCTTCTCTGGGTCTGAAGCCAAGAAGCCAGTTCGTACAAAGAGCTCTTCTGTTTTTTGCTTCAAAAAATTCCCCTGCCTACGGCAATCCCAGTCTTCAACCCATGTTCAGAGTTCACGAAAGTCCCCAGGTTGGGCTGGAATGTGACTCTTCCACCTTCCAGCTGTGTGACTTTGCGGGTCATTTTCTCTCTCTGGGACCAAAGGTTTCCATCTCTACAGTAAACACGGGTCATGCCTGCTTCGTAAGATTGTGGTGCTGAGCGTACCTGAAGCATTTAGGACCGTGCAGAGCCCTACAGGTGTCAGTCCTGGCGTAAACGGTGGCGATGTAGCCTTCTCACTGCTTGTGAGAGGCCACGGCAAGGCAGCTGTGGAGCTTTGAAGCCCCACTTCTCCTAGTTCCCATAAAAATCAGCAGCATCACTGCCCCTAGGACACTGTGCTAGTCAGCTTTCCATGGCGATAGCACACACTTCACGTTCTCAGCTTACAGAGAGGAAAGGTTCATCCTGACTCACAGGTGTGGAAGGTTCAGCTCATGATCCATCGGCCCCACTGCCTTTAGGACTCTGATGGAGGAAAGCACACCACAGGGCAGAGAAAAGCTCCTTATCTCACCCTGCAGGATGAGAAAGAGGAAAAGACCCGGATCTAACTGTCCTTTAGACACCACGCCCCCAAGACCTGGAGACCTCGGGCTAGGCCCCACCCCTTAAAGGTTCCATGACCTTCCAACAGCACCACCTGAGGGTAAGCCTTCAAGACACAACATCTGGGGGACCTTCCAGATCTAAACAGGAGCAGGCGCTGAAAAGCTCTCCTCTGTTTCTGTCGCCCTGCTCACTTGCTGACTGAGTTCTCTCTTGGGGGGCTCTGCCATCCTGCAATCTGGAAAAGGCCACCTGACTCCGTGAGACACAGCTATTTATGCTTGAGCCCAGTATGGACGAACTCCGTGTATTTCTGCTTGGTAGCTCTTCAGCTGCCGCGCAAACCTGAGGAGGCGGACGTGAGACACAGCGCTGGCCGATTCATTCTTTAGCAAGCTGAGTGGAAGCTGGAGGAAGAGTCGCCTCCGCTGCCCCCCCCACACACACTGAGACACCTTGTCGCAAAAGACTCTGGCTCCTCCGCCATCTGTCTTGAACAAAGGGTTCCAAAAGTTGCACAATACCCAGATAAAGTGTAAGGGAGAAGAAGACAGTTGATGCTGGAAACCGCCCAGGCAGGGCTCTCCTGAGGGAGCTGCAGGTCCTCGTCTCTGGCCTAGGCTCGAAGGCCAAGTGACCAGCTGCGTGCTGTGCTGGGCGTATGGGGAGAGCTGCGAGAGCCACACTGCTATTTCCCCGCTTGGCACCCTCGCCCACCTCCAGGCACCGCGGGAAGCCAGCTCACCCAGCAGCCTTCTCCATCCTGCCGCCAGGCTGCTGGCATCTGGGCTTGAGACAGGCACCACACATGCGTTCCCCACCTTATCAGGGCCTCCAGCCCCATGGCTGTCATTACGGGCTGCTCAGTCTCTCCTTTTTCAGGAGCCACGGCAGGATCACAATCCCTTACCCCCTTGAAGTGAGACCTGGTCATGTCACAACCTCAGCCAAGAGACACAGCAGGAATAATTTGTTTTTTGTGCCTGTAGGGGTTTGGAGGTCAGGCCCTGATCAGGGGAACTGACACAGGGCAAACACCATTGGTATATAGGTAGCATGTAGGTGTATAAGTGGTGAGTAGGAGATATGTAGGTGGCACATAGGGCAGAGGGATAAGGGCTGAGGACAGTTCCCTAAGGTCAAAGAGAGGTGGGAGAACAAAATGAGCTGTCTCTGGCACAGCAGGGACAACATTTACTACTTCTTTAAAATTAAAACCGAAAGAGAAACTTCTGCGTTTTCAGGAAAACTGTATGGAGTCCAGGCGTGGCTGCATCGCGCCGAGGCCGATTCCCACGCAGAGCGTACACTCGCGGTGGCGGGTGTCCCCGCTGTCCCATGAGCCCGCAGGGCTGCTGAAACGCGTGGAATGCCGGGCCGGCCCGGCCCCCGCAGCACCCTCCAAGC
>NW_022900942.1:65368892-65435288 GCF_012274545.1 Fukomys damarensis
GCGTCCCCGACAGGTGTGAGTGAATTCCCACCAGCTTTCTTCTGCTAGGTGCCGGGGCACCCCCGTCCTCCGAGAGCTCCTCTCCGCAGGGTCGTCTCTCAGGCTGGGGACGGCACAGCGAGGTTCTCAGGAGAGAAAGTAAACGCCCGGGTCGGGCTAGGCCCGGCTGGTAGGACAGCGGAGAGGTGGCGATGGCCCAGGGGCCAGCTGGGGCTCGGGTGTGACCGCGCATCCTTCCCGTGGCCTTCCTGGGGGCGCTCATGCGTGCGCGGGCTCCTAGAGGAGGAGAAGGGCGTGGGAGGAGGACGCGCGGGCAGGCCACGGGGTGCCAAGGGCAGCCACACCACCGAGCCGGGAGAGCTGGAGCAGACCCCTCTGTGGGGCTCCGAGGGGGTGGCCCCCCCGCACCTCCGCCCGGGGCTTCTGGCTCCAGAGCTGTGCAAACAGCGGTCTCTTTTTGTTGTTCCTCAGTGCTGGGGTGGAAGCAGGGTCGTGGCGCTGCTCCGGGCCTCCAGCGTCGGCGTCCGGGTGTGCAGGACCGGGAAGAAAGGGAAGTTGTCTGAGCTCCTGTCCCAGTCCGGGGACGCCTTACCAGCTGCCCGTGCTGACATGGAGAAACCACTGCCCCTCACCTCTGTGCTCCCCCAAAGCCCCGGCAGGCACTACAGACTCCGAGACTGCGCCGCACATTGTCCCCTCCACCCGCACAGCCTCCGGGCTCCTCTTGCTTGTTTTCTTTTTTCACCGTGCTGGGGATTGAGCCCATGGTGTCCTGCGCACTAGGCAGGTCTCTGTTCCTCCGCTGGGACTCGAGACTGCCCCTCCCGGGGACCTTGACTCCAGGCCAGGGGGAGGAGCTGTGTAATGTTAGGCTCCTCCAGCTCCATCATTGCGTTTACTGAGTTGGTTCACTCACTTATTTCAAGTGCTCTGCCTTGGATATATGTTGAGCGTGTCTCTCAAAGGGTCCTGTACTGGAAGCTTGATCCCCAATTTGGTCATGTAGGCAGAGGTTGGCCCTTTAAGGGGTGGTGCCTAGCAGGAGGGGATCAGGTCATGGGTCTCTCCTGTTGGTGACACAGGGGAGAGAGAAGGGAGGTTAAGAGTGGGGAAAATGGCCGGGCGTGGTGGCGCACGCCTGTAATCCCAGCACTTGGGAGGCTGAGGCAGGAGGATTGCTGTGAGTTCGAGACCAGTCTGGACTACATAGTGAGTTCCAGGTCAGTCTCAACTACATAGTGAGACCCTGTCTCAAAAAACAAAAAACAAACAAACAAACAAAAAAGAGTGGGAAAAATGTATTGAGAGAAAGAAAGCTTCTGTCTAAGAGAGACAGGAGGGGGACCGGAAATTGGTCACTTGCTCACCCTGCTTCTCAAAGGTGTTTTATAGGACAAAGCTATAGCCAACTAGTGAGATTATAAGTACAGTTGCTCAGGTAACACTGATTCAGTGAGAGATCACAGGGTGGACAAATTGTGAACAACCAGTAAGATTATGACAAGTACAGTCGCTCAGGTAATATTGATTAAATGGGGATCCAATGGGGAAGCAAGTCACGTAGCAAGCACAAAAGGCATGAGCAAGGATTTGCAGCAGTCAAGGTGGGTCAGGGATCTTTCTTGGAAGATCTTGGTTCGCCCTCAGGTGATTGTACCTATTTAGAATATCGATCACTGCTCTTCATCCTTGGAGGATGCTGGCCTTCAGTGGATGTGTCTTGACTGCCCTCCATGTTGGCTTCTCGAGGGCTGGCCCTGTCTAACAGCCTGCAAGACATCTAACTTACTTACCTATCTACAATATTGGGACCCAGCCAAGTGGCTCTCCACAGAGGCAGAAATGGTGAGAATTGAACTTTCAGCCTCCAAACCTAGGAGCTAAATCAACCCCTTTTCTTTATGAAGTACCCAGCCTTAGCATTTTGTTATAGCAGCAGAAAACTGTCTAATACACAAGGATTTAGAAGAAGTAGGCAACAGAAGGGATAGCAGTCCCAGGCACACGCACAAGTGGTGTTTCTGTAACCATGATTAAATCAGAGGGTGTGTGGATGGGTAGCCAGGCTCCGACACTGAGGGCTGTGTAACCCTGAGCAAGTGCCTCTGTGTCCTCAGCCAGAAGCTGCTATCTGTCACTCCGGGTAGTGAGAAGTGGCAAGGTGGGGTGCCAGGTGTCAGTGAGGAGCAGGGCTCAGTGTCCGGCCATGATCACTAAAGGCAGAGATAGCTTTATTTTTACTCCCTGAACTTCTTGTGGTCAATGATGTCAGAACGAAAGGAATTTGCATGCTGCGGTGTTTTTCTGTGAAGAATTTCCCCCCAGGTGGACATAAAGCATGAATTTCATGAATTCCCTCTTGTCAGAATTTCAAGTGAGGCAGAACAGTGGGTGACCAGGTTCCCTGCATGCCCTAGAGGGCCTTGTGGCCCCCAGCAGGGCTGGCAGAGTGTGGCCCAGCCTGGTTCTGGTTCTGCTTCCTGCCTGGCATCCACTCCGCTGATTTTGGTTTGGGCAGGAGGAGAAGGTGACAAGATGGTTCCGGGGAGGGCTTGAGAGCCTGGCCCACTGCCACAGAGGAGGCAGGGCCTGCAGCCGGGATCTCCTGAGGGAAGCAGCCTCTAGGTTGGGCAGGAGGAGAGAGAGGAGTGGCAGGAGGGGCTTCCAGGGAGCTGCAGGGCCTCAGGCCCTCAGGACCATCCTGACCTGCCCCGCTGTGGAGGACACCTGGCCAGACGCCCAGCTCTGCGCCCCTCGGTGCCCCGGCCAGGCCTGAGTCACAGGAAGTCCTGGGAGACTCGCCCAGGCTCCGGAAATGGGTCTGTGTGCCAGTGGGCGACAGCCCAGGCACAGGAGAAAAGACACTGCCTCTTCCCCTCAAGGTCACTTCAACCAAACCGGTGAAACAGCACAGTTTCTCCTTGCTGACTTTATTATCTCCATTTTTTGGAAGAGTTGGCATTTTAAATGAGCCTAATGACATAGAATATATCTTAATTATAACCTTTCCTCTCAGGGCACAGAGTTGTCTATGAAAGAATTTTCTAAATTTCTTAATTAACCTGCAGTGACTTTCTTTTGTCAAAGGTTGTGCTTGGAAACCATTATAAGAAATTATCTATCTGCCACCCCAGCATAGTTAAAAAAAAAAAAAAACACAACACTACATCATAAAGCAAAAAACCCTATAACAACAAACTGCCTGGCTAGGAAAGGACAGAGAGCCCAGGAAAATAGGCAGCAGCTACAGGCAGAATGTGAAGCCCACATCCTGGAGATCAGTGCTCCTGACCTCGCACACAGTCATTTCCAAAGCGAAGATGGAGGGTAAATTGCACCTTCTTGATCTACCTCTCGTCTAATTTTCGATGATGAGGTTTTCACAAACGAGCTCTAATTCATGAAGATGTGGCCTTTGCAATCTACGTTATCTTTCAAGTGTAGCAGTTAATCCATCCTCCAAACAGAGGCCCTCTTGGATTGAATAAACAGAATTGAGCAGGGATAGGAAGGGGAGGAGAACATGTCGTCCCTCCAGCCTCCACTGGGACTGTTGTGCCGTCCAGTCGACCGCTGCAGCATCTTCAGGATGCACTCCTGCCTTGGGTCTCCTCTGAGGCCCTCGAGGGACCCCAGCCATATCTTCACGTGCTCACAGATTTTCAGACTGGGAAAAGGGTGGTAACTGAGCAGCAGTGGCCAAGAGCTTCCTCTTCCCACTCTAACGTGCCTGTCTGGGGCTTTCTTGGGGTCTGCTACCATTGGGGTGACTCCGCTGAGGCAGCACTGAGCTTCCAGGACCCAGGAGACATGGTCTGAGCATCAGCAGCCCTGGGGGCCCTGTCCTCTGGGTGCTATCTCTAGGGAGGGACCCTCTGAGGCTGGCTGGACTGGGGATGGAGCTGGGATGTCCCAGCCTCCTCAGCCCACCAGACCAGGGCCTCTTCCAGCCTGCAAGGCTCCTGACTGCGTCTTGCTGACACCTGTGTGGGGTCTCGGTGCCTGGCCGCCAGGCCATGTCCCCAGTTGTGCTCTGGGGCCCTGGGTTCCCACCTGGGAAGCACCCCCCGCCATGGCCAGGGGACACAGCCACCACTCAGGCTGTCCTGGGCCAGCACCCACCCATCACTCTCTCTTCGCTCTGTCCGAGTGTCCCTGGAAGGGCAGCTTGGAGCGTCTTTCCGTCGCCCCTGCCTCGGTGTCCCTGTGCTTCTCCCTGCCTGCCTCCTGTCACACATGGCCCCACCCTCCCGGCCCCCAGCCAGCAGGGGAGTCCGACGTCCCCCTAACACAGTGGCCCCTTTGTGGCCCATGGCCAGGCTCACGGAGCCCACGAGGGCAGGAAGGGGTGCAGAAAAGGGGAAGCTGCGCTGTCCAGGACCCAGAGTGTCCGGGCTTGGGCTCTCCGGGGCACTGGGAGCGTGGAGGAGGCGGCCAGGCGCCCTCGGGTCAGTACCCTGGTGTCCACGCTGGGCCTTTCTGTGACTGATGAAGATGTGGGGTGACCAGCACAGTGGGGAGGGCTCATCCACCACTGGCTGCGAAGAAGAGGGATCAGGAGTGGGGAGCAGGGCGTCTCTGGCTGCCAGTTTACTTCTGTGTGTGTGTGCGTGTGGGTGTGGGTGCGTGAGTGTGTCACAGCCGAGTTCCCACCATTAGAGATTCTCCTTGGGAAATGGAGCAGGACAGTGAGACACAGGCCTGCAGGGTCTTGGGATTTATCAGACCGTGGCCCCCACAGCAAGACGGCTGGGCTTCAGGGAGTGGGTCCTGGGACCCCCACGCTTTGGAACCCGGTAAGATGCGGCTCTGAGGGGGCGGGGCAGGAAGTGGGTGCGAAGGAAGCCTGGGAGGTTCCGGCTGCCTGCAGGGACCCAGCTCTTTTTCCTTAAGGGAAACCATTTCACTTATTTATTTAGACGAGCTGGCCTTTTATTCTTACAAATGCAGTATTAGAGAAGACATCAGCAGAGAGTAGGGGCTGAGGCTGTAGCTCAGGGGTAGGGTGCTTGGCCAGCACGTGTGAGCCCTCAGGCTCCTTTCTCAGTGACACAGGCGCACACACACGTGCAGAGAGGAGAAACGCCGTGTTTCCCCAGATGCGGACTCCTGCTGAGGTTTCCTGTGACTCTGTGGACAGAAGTGAAATCGTGTGACCTGCTGAGCTGGCTCTGTGCCTGTCACTCTGTGCTGCCTTCGTCAGGGACCATCCCGCCTCACTTCCAGCCCCTCTCTGTATTCAGGTTTGCCTGCAAATTAATTCCCCTCTTCCTTTCAGGTCCCAGCTGAAGTCTTTTCCGAGGACAGCTTTGGGCCAGTGTCCCTCCCTGGTGGGCGCCTGGCCACCGCCCACTGTGCAACAGTACAGTGCCCCTGCCTTCCCGGCATTTCCAACACTCGAGGGTCAAAGGAGGCCAGTGTGCCCTGGGCGTGCCTGGCACCCCTCGTGTCCTGGCCGGGCCCTTCTCACCTGCTGGTGACAGAGCTCTGCGCCCTGAGGAGCCGCCCTCTGCACAGGGACTGAGCCCCAGCGCCACTTTCTTGGTTCACGCCTGTGTTTTATCAGCTGCCTTTTCCTAGCGTTTAGCCAATGCCTTTCCTGAAGGCACTGATGCCCCACAGGAGCAGAGACCTGAATCAGAAAATGCTCTTTCACGAGTCTTTATGAGGTGTGACAAAAAGAATGAGTGCTGTGTGCCATCCAGCAGAAAGGCAGCTCATAAATACAAGCAGGGTCCTCCTCTGCTTACCCACCGGATCTGGCACTGTGTGACTTCCAGCTCCTCCCTCAAATCAAAATGACCACGAAAGAGGAATGTTCGAGTCAGTCTAGGACATCGAGGCAGCCAGGACGGCACAGCTAAAGACACTCAGGAAAGAGGGCTCCAGAGCTGCTGAGGAGAGCGGCCAGGACAGTGGGAGGAGTGTGTTGGAAGGGGGTGCTGTGAGGAGGTTCGTGGCAAGGTGTCTTTCATTGTAATAGATTTTTAAAAGTTTCTGTAGTCACCGTATTTTTGGATTGCATGTTGTATTCTCCAGATGCCTAAGCACGCAGAAGAGAAAGTGAGTCTTCCCGCTGCCTCCCAGGTGTTTGTAGGGCGGAGGAGGCTGAGACCTGGGGAACAGACAGAGTGGGGAGCAGGGGAGGTCAGGGCCGCACACGGCAGTGGCATTTCGTGGCTGTCCCCAGGAGCGAGCTCACAGCATGCACAGCACACCGGGGTGCAGTTCCAGCCTCCGGCCGCACCCTGGCACTGTCCCAAATCATCAGGTTGCCTATGTCAGTCAGTTCGTGCTACCCGGAAGCGCTTCCAGGCGCCTGGAAAACAGCTCTGGAAACCTTGGCATCTGGGCCAGTCAGAGGCCAATCAAGATGAGACCATAACAGCTGCCACCTCCATCTGGGACTTTCCAAGTTGGCTCAATCCAGGCCAAGCGGGGGACACACGAAGGGTTTGCTCCTGGGGCACCTGTCGCCCCTGGATACCCTTAAGGAACAACAAACCCCACCAGTCCTGGGGCACCCGCTCTCCCCTCCATGCCCCTCCTGGTCCCAGGTCTGATCAGCAGCTCCTCCCCTCCCACAAGACCAGCTCTGCACAACTCTCAGTGACACACACAGCATGCACCACAATGCATATGCACGCCACAGCCTGAACACACGCGTGCACACATACACACCCCTTCCCCCAGCTCTGAACCCTGTGTCCAGGCTGGGTTGTGAGCTCGGGTGCCAGGCTGCACCCAGGGACACAGCGGGCTGGCACTGTGGACACCTGGATCGGCGCCTCGGGGTGTAGCTGCTTCACACCCGGTCCTGCTGTGCCTGCAGCACTGTCTTTGCAGACAGACAAAACACTCGTGGGAGGGAGGACAAGCAGCCAGTGCATGGGTGTGGTGTGCTCAGGACGGGAGGTCAGGTGCCAGCCCCAGGGAGAAACTGAAAACGAAGTGCGCGGCCTGTGGCCCAGACGCTGCCCGCTAAGCAGTGGGCTCGAGCTGCCCACGTCCCAGCGAGGGAGAACTTTCTGGCCAGAGTGTGAGAGCCTAGCAGCTATGTGAGAGGTGGCAGGGCTAGGTGCAACATATAACAGGGGGCCCAAAATCCAGTTGCTATATCAGTAATATCTCTGCGCAGTCTTTTAAAATAGAAATAAATGCATGAATTCACGAAGAGAAAATAAAATCCCACAGCATTCCATGAAGCGGGACTGGGTCCTGCCTCACTAAACTCACCTTACTCTCAGTGCTGAACTAAATGTCATTTGAAAAAGTGGCAGCCGGCTGGTGAGCCGCGACGAGTGAGAGATTGTGCTGTTCCATTAAGATAGCGTCCGTTGTGATCGCGGAGGCTGTCGCTGCCCCTGACATCCGAGTGCCTGACTCAGTCCCAGCCTGAGGTCACACGGGTCCCCGGGGTCCAGCAGGGCAGGCCAGAACGTGAGGTTCGGTGTGAGGGCGCCTGTCCACACCGGAGGGCGAGGGCAAGTGGGCAGGGCTGAGCTTTGGTCCACACGGCCCGCCGGTGCCCATCAGGCCGTGCCCCAAGGGCCCTGCCTCTCCCCGCGCCCACCCTGGCGTTCCTGGACCCGGAGGAACGTGTCAGGTGGGGCTGGACAGACACAGCAGGAAGCACAGAAAGGGAAATCCGTAGTGCAGCTCAGGCCTAGGCCCGAGGTAGCCATGGAAGGAGGAAGGGAGCGCCCAGGCAGCCACGTAGGAGAAAAGGTGGCTCCCTCCTTCCTGCCCCCACCCCGGGTGTCACTGAAGGCACTGTCTTGCAGCCAGCGGACAGCCTGTCATCTCCCAGACCATCTCCCGGGAACCTGGCTAACACCAGCCTCCGACTGCCCAGCCTGGCCTCTCCTGGACTTTCTGTTTGGGCCCACATCTGGGCACAAACCTGAGAGATCCCTGAGAGCTGATAACAGAATCTGACAACACACAGACAGAAGTTGCTGTCTTCCAGGAACGGCGGTCAGGCCGGTGAGGGTTGTTGTGCCCAGGTTCTTTGAGTTTTATGGGAAAAGAAAGGGCTATTTAGAAAAGGCTTGGTTATGACAGCATTTTCATGGCCGTTTGTTCTTTAATAAGTGGTTTGGGGCCATTCATTATATACTTTTACCTCCTCTCCCTTTTATCTTTAATGAGATGTGCATCTTGTATGGAATTTTTATAGTTTTGCTTTCTCTATGAGAGTAGTTGTTGGTGTTGGAGAATGAGCCTCCAGGCAGCCGAACATTCCTCAGAAGTTTTGAAGGTGGAGTGGGGGTATCAGCTTCTTTCCCTGGCTGCCTGGCTGGGTGATGAGAACTCTCTGAGGACTGCCCAGGGCGGTGATAAGGCCACCTCTCCTCTCAAAGGTGCGCTTCTGACTGGAGGGAGAACGAGGGCCCAACAGCGCACCTTTGTGGCACAACGTGGGTACTGATTACCCTGCTGCACAGCCAGAACCCAAAGGAGCCAGCGTGGATTCTGGTTTCCACGCCTTTCAAGGCAGATTGCTACAGGCGGAAGCAAAACTTCTAAGTGCAGAGAGGTTCTAATCTAATAATATCCTTCGTGTACTTACCTAGTCTTAAATCTCTGAAAAACGAAACACACAGATCAAAGTGAGTTTAATGATCTCAGGATAATCACTCAATTTATCAAAACAGAAGTGTTTAAAGGAGGCTGATGTTGATGTATGACCTATAAGACCAAAATATTTAGACTGAATTTTCATGAGAAATTAATAAACATGGTTAATTAACTGCCACTAATGTACTTTGGCAGAATGACAAAATGCTGAAAAGCCAAGTTTTCTATTCACGATTTCCTCCAAGTCTGAACCAGCCACGCCTCAAAGAGACTTATAGCATGCTGCACCGTCTTTCCTGGCTGCTTCATTCCTTTGGGTGGGAGATTATCCTGCATATTTTTGAGTTAATGTAAGACAGGAGAAAAACTACCCAGAAGACTGAAAACTAACTTAAAGAAACTCAGAGACCAAAGTTACATGGAGCAACAAATTGCACAGAGAAGGTAAATTAATAAAGGTTTGGTAATGTATGGCAAAGACTAGTTGGAAAAGAAATTCACCATTTTTTATCCTATCAGTAGTTCGATAAGGGTACACGTTCATGGATCCAATCACAATTAATTGCACGCACTCAACATGTTCAGCAAGCTACTGCAAAGTAAAATTTAAAACTCTAAGCCACAGAGAGTTGGCTAACATGAGTGCTAACATATCCCCCTTTTTTGGAGTTCAATGAAATGATCAAAGAGAAAACCAGCAAGCAAAGCATTCAAAGTTGTTGGAATTTGCAAGCAGAAATACAAACCCAATAAGCCAGAGTTAGATACAGGGTTTCTGAGAGAAGCACCTAGAAAAATGACTCTCAGAGCAATTCATTTTCATTAAAAGAACCCGATGGCTCTAAAAAATGCATCTTAATATGCGTAATTTTTTGGAACAAGATCCAGTTCTGGTGTCCTGGTGGGAAGCAGCAGCAGTGATTGGAAGACCTCTATCCTGCCTCAGCCTTTTAGAACACACTCATCCCAGACAGACAAGTGTGTGGAACCATGGAAAGCTCCCCACTTCCACTGAAGAATTAATTCAGAACATTTCCCATTTGCTTCTTACCCTGATGAGATTCCTGAATGACTTTTGTCCTTTATTCCGTTTTTTTTTTCTTCCTAGATATGCCTATAAAAACTGAACTGTGGAGGCTTGAAAAGGAAGATTTTGCAAAAGTAGCCTCTTTTCTGTAAAAAGCCTATACGGACATTTGACAGGTTTTTAGTTTGAGAGGAAAAAACAGTAAAGGACTTGTGCATCAACAGTCTGGACCAGATGCCCCAGCTGATTTTTCTGCTAAGTGTGCTGGGTTATAAAATATTATAATGTATGGATAAACCAACGAGAAAGTCATACACGGGGAAAACACCTATATGAAAGTAGAACCTGAAATAGAAACTACGCAGGGGAGCCCTGAGGACATTTGCCAACCCTGGGCCTTGGTTTTTGGTTTTCATGCCTGCTCCAAGGAGAAAGTTATAGGGGACCCCATGGTCCTAAGCTGGAGCCTCACAAGGACACTCAATTAGTATCAAAGTGGACTGGGGATACTCGTCTCCTGCCCCAGGTGTGGCACAGATGCCTGGCTTAAATCCTTGGCTACAGCAGCAATGACTGTCACCCAGACACTTACCCCTGTGAGGTGGTACACAGTGGCCTGATTCCACTCCACCTCCCACAAAAGCATGGAGTGCCCAGCAGTCTAGAGCTGGCGATGCTCTGAGCTAATCGGCAAAAGCAGACTGAAGTTATCCTGGGCAGCACAGACCTTCAGGAAAGGCCTCAACACACCCCCAAGTAGGACTCTAGGAGACCGCAACTTGGTGCTAAAAATCATGATGCATGCAAGGAAAGCCAGCAAAAACAAGAGCAGAATTAGACTCACTAAGAGGGCCAGTCCTGGAATCACAAGATACAGAATATAAAATAAAGAAATAAAAGTGGGAGCTTAAGGTTGTAAAAGAGTACAAGTCTAAAACCAAAGTAAAATTTATAAATGGGGAATGTATAATGGTTGACACATTGAAATAGTTGAAAGGTTAACTACAGAGAGAGTGAGCAAAATGAAAGATAGCTGTGAAGAAATCCTGCAGCATTCTGCACCTGAGACCAAGTGAGAAGGAGAATAAGAATGGAGATTTGTCCTGCTACTGGAGAATAAGACAGAGAGGTCAGCAGATGTACGTCTAGAGGGAGAGAGCCAAAGAAAGGAGGGTGCCAAAGATGATATTTGAAGAGACAATAGCTGTGGATAAAAGAATTCAACTCACAGATTAATTAAGCCCAACACTTTCCCCACACAATTAAAAAAATCCACATTTGATTTGATTCTCATGAGACAAAGACAAAGAGATCTTTCAAAAAGCTGGCAAGAAAGCACCATTCAGGCGGAGCCAGCACAGGGCAACCACGTCATTCTCCGTGTCCTGGGGAGAAGAGATGCAAACCTGGGACTGGATTCCTCGCAAATAAATCTCTCCAAAATGAATGTAAAATACGAGTGTTTTCAAATCAATAAAAACAGATTTTGCCAGTCACCGAACTTCGTTGAGGAAATTCTGACAGATGTATTTCATGAAAACAAAAGTGCCTCCAAATCACGGATCTGAGAGGCATGAATGAAGGATGAGCAGGGAAACCTCAGCTCGGACTGTGATATTAATAAATCCTACAGGATTCAACAAATCAAAGAAAGATGGAATTACATTATAGAAGGAGAAATAATCAGTTATGCATTCTGAATTCCTTAGACATGTGGGACATCTGCAAATATATTAGATAGTTTCCCATCACTGTAACAAAATTCCAGAGATAATTAACACAACAAGAGAAAAGGTTCGTTCCGGCTCCCAGTTTTTTTATCTTTCCAGTCCAAAACCAAGTGATCCCATGGCATTGAGCCTCTAGCAAAGCCCTTAAGCCACGAAGTTGGGAGGAAGGAAGAGCTGAGTGTCACAGAGTCCCCTTAGAGGACTTACCAGGATGATCTAAAGACCTCCCACTCAGCCACCTCTTAAGGGTTCCGGCCCTGAGCTGCAGCTACCCAGTAAGCAGGCCTTTAACACACCGGCCTTTGGTCACACTACCCTCATTCAAACCTTAGCAGGTGTGGATTACTTTTAACCCTGGTTGAGTTAAGCACTCATGTTACTATCTCTAGGGTGGTCACTAAATGTCACCTGTATGCCAGAGGCTCCAGGATTCCAAAGTTCAGTCTAGACCTCTGCCTTAAACTCCAGATTCATATACTGAACTCCTTATGTCCTGTTGCCAATGGTGTCTGCTGCTAGGCAACTCAAAATTACCATGTCCTTGGGCTGCGGTGGTAGATCAGTGGCAGATCGCTTGCCTAGAATGCGCAAGGCTCTACCTTTGATCCCAGTGGGGAACAAAGGAAAAAAATACAATTTCCTACACCTAACTCATCTTCCTCTCTACCTTCAAAAAACAAACAAGAATAACAAATAAAAGGGACTGAGGATGTATCTCTGGGCTTGATTTCCAGTACTGAAAAAAAAATCCTGAAAACAAGAACATCCCCCCCAAAGAAACACATGACAAACAAAACAAGCACAAACTCATTCCGCTGTGTCCTACCACCCATCACCCTGACAAAATTCCTGAGGAAATGAACTTAGTGGACGAAATATTTACTTGGCTCATGGTTTCAGAGGCTCAGTCCATGGTCAGCTGGTTCCACTGCTGTGGGCTGAGGTGAGGCAGAAACATCATGGTGAAAGGGTGTGTGGTGGAATGGCACTGCTGCCTATGCAGCCTGGGCAACAGAAGGGGCTGGGGATGAGATATCATGCCCAAGGACACCCCACTGTGGCCCACTCCCTTCAACTAAGTCCCAGTTTCTAAGGTTCTCTCACTGCTCAAAGATGCCATTGAGCTATGATCCATCAATGGATTAATTCAGCGATGAAGTTAAAGCCCTCCTGATCTAACTGCTTCCCCCAAATCCTTCACTGACAATAAGCCCACTACACATGGCCTCTTTTTTGTCTGTTTCTTTTGTTTTTGATACAAAATCACTGTGCATCCAAGCTGGTTTTGAACTTGCTATGTATCTCAGGCTGATCTTGAACTCATGATCCTCCTGCCTCAGCTTCCCAAGGGCTGGAATTATAGGATGTCCAACTGTCTCCTGCATGTGGTCTTTGGGAGAAATTTTGGTTCAAGTCATAACAACTTGCCAGCTGTCCCAATTCTGTCCTTCCAGTTGCTGATCCAAACACCTCATCCTCAATCCATCAGGAAGTGTGGATGAAAATCTTCGAAACCTTTGGTTTTAGTCCCCATCATTGTAACAAAGTACCTGGCATAAAGGACTTGAAAACAGGAGAGGTGTATATTGGCTCAGGGTTTCAGAAGCGTCAGTTTGTGGTCCCCCAACCTGGTGCTTTGGGTGGTGGTACAATGTCCATCATGGTGGTAGCCTGTGGCAGAGGAAGCTGCTCACCTCATGGTGGCTGGCTGGGGTATGTGTGTGTGTGTGTTTGTGTAAGAGAGAGAGAGAGAGCACAGAAGGGGCAGGGCTCTAACACCCATTTCAAGGTCATGCCCCCTAATGACCTTCCTCCTCCAAGCGGGCCCCTCTGACAAGGTCCACCATCACCCTATGGCACCACATGGGTCACACACAGGAGACCCTAGTGACAGCCACTTCCCAGACCACTTCTCCTGACCACCTGCTCTTATCTCCCACCCTCAGCCACTGTCTTCTCTGGCCCGGGTCCCGGCAAATGGCATATGTGTCATTTCTACCATTGGCCCTTGAGTCTGTTTTGCTTATAACATTCTGGGTGATCTACTTAAAATTTAAAATTTTAAAATTTTATTTATTTATTTTTAAGTACTGGAGATCAAACTCAGGACCTTGTGCTTGCAAGGCAGGTGGCAGAACCACTGGGCTAAATCCCCGGCCTCTAAATTTTTATTTTTATTTTTAAATGACATGCAATATTTGTACCTATTTCTGGGGTAGAATTTGATGATTTGATATGTACACATAATATGTAAGGATCAAATCAGGGTAATTAGCATTTCCATCTCTTTAAACACCTATGGTTTCCATGTGCTGGGAAACTCCAGACTCTTCTAATTATTTTGAAATATACCGTACATCACTGTATGCTACACCGTGCTACAGAACACTTGCACAAATTCCTTTCATGCAACTGCATTTTGTCTAATAGTCCTCATTTAGCAAACTGTTTGGACTCTTGACTAAGGTAGGAAGGGCTCAACTTGCCTTTGCTGCTCACCTCAGGAGCCTTTGGCCGGTGCTGTCCACTGCCTGAAAACCTGTGCTGCAAGTACTTTATCCTGCTTTTTAATGCTCCACCTCAACCACAAGCAAGAGCCCCAAATTTCCTATGCGTCCTGACTTTGGCTTATGTTGTTGTGATTCTGTCTTCTGCTTGCCTGCCCACTTCTTAATCAGGCATTGGGATTTCCTGCAACCAAAGCCACATTACATGGGAATCAAGGATCTGAAGGAAAGATGGGAGAGCTTGGTAAAGCAAATGACAAAAGTAGGTCCACACACCTTCTTGAGGTCCCTTCTGCACCTGTGGCATTGTATGGGGCACCCATTTGCATAAAACCCAGTTCCCGCCGGACTGCTGGTCCAGTGCACCATGGAGAGCTGCTTTGAAAGAGAACGTGCCTGCAGATTGTCCTCTGCATTTTCCTTCTTTTCTTTCCTTTCCCTGCTCTCCTGCTGCAGGCTGGACTCAGACGGAGCCAGCACGTCGGCCCCCTGGCTCTGCTCCCTGCCACAACTCCCCAAGGCAGGACCAACGCCCAGGCCTGGGAGCTACAGCTTCCTTCTTTTCTTTCCTTTCCCTGCTCTCCTGCTGCAGGCTGGACTCAGACGGAGCCAGCACGTCGGCCCCCTGGCTCTGCTCCCTGCCACAACTCCCCAAGGCAGGACCAACGCCCAGGCCTGGGAGACACAGCTTGAGGTGAGTGTCCAGGGGTCAGGGGTGGCTGTTTCACACACACATGTACACACACACACACACATGCAAACACAAGTACACAAAGCATACACACAAAGAAAAATATATGAACACACATGCATGAAGACACACACAAGCATAGATACACACAGAAATACACATGCACACACAGACAGACCTAAGTACACACGCACACACACATGCATATACGCACACACACAGACACATACACACATGCTCAGCATCACTGATAAACCAGAGGGCGTCCCCTTCAGTCTGTGTGTGCTGTCCCTGTCCCAAAGCTGCCCCAGATGCCTTCCCTGAGCTCAGGGGAGGCAGGAGGAGCACTGTCAGCTCTAGGGGTCCCTGTGGGTGGATCCGAGGAGGGAGGAGGGATCACTTGTGCCTCAGTGAACCTGCGACATCCTCACTGGGCAGTGCTGGTCCCCAAGTTGCTTCCTGGCCCCGAGCTGGCTGGAGCCTTGCCACTGTCCTCTCCGCAGTCTCTGTGTACCCCGCAAGCTGAGCCCTCTCCTCAGAGGGCTTCAGGCGCCTTTCGCTCCACCACAGGAAGAAATTCTGTATGCGGCCAGCAGCTGCTCCCCACTGACACACTCCCAGACTCAGCGGAGCTAGGAGCTCTCCTGGCCTTCGTGCAGGGAGGTGGGGGAAGCACGCTGTCACCTGTCCTCCCCCTGTGAGGTCCCTTTCGCTTTCATGTCAAGATTCCCAGAGCGCTCCTTCCAAACAGCGATTTCCCAAAGGGAATTCTGGTGGAATAAATCATCACTGTGGTCAGAGTTCGAAGCGCCCCAGCAGACCACCGTGAGACAGAATGGGACGGCGGCTTTTGATTTCTGACCTCAGCTTCCCACCCCAAAGCCCTCTACTGGTTCTCCAAAAGCCGATGAAGAATGTTGAAAATAACCTTCTAAAGCATGGCATTTTCTCCTCCCAGCCCCAACAGATCACAGGGAGTAATTTCTGAAATATATTTAGCTTCTTCTTGGCTGCTTGGGGCTCCAAAAACATTACGAAGTCAGAGAAACCCAACAGAAGACACCAAGGGCTGTGTGCAGGGAGCCCCAGGTTGGAGAGGCACCCAAGCAGAGAGGGGTCCGGGTGGAGGGGGAGATCAGGGGAAGGAGCAAGGGAGCAGGCCCAGGCGGCCAGGGCGGGGCGGGCGCCCCAGGAGCCTTGGGCAGTTTTCCCTCTGAGATGCGGTTGCGAGTTCATTGGATCCCAGGGGCTTCCACACCCTGGCCACTGCCCTCTCCCAGGGCTCCCCAGCAAAACACCAGTGTTTTTTTGTGTGTGTGAAGCAAAAATATGTGCATGGTACGCACCCCACCCGAGACAGCAGGGTGCCAGGCTGTCAGCATGTCCCAAACTTCCCGGGCCTCCCTGGGCAGCCTGAGCTCAGGTCCCGCATACGGGCTGCGCCCCTGCGTGGCTTCCCCATCCCTTCCTGCCAGGGCTACACTCCTTTGCAGTGAATCCTGGGTAATGCTTCATCGGAGGATCCTGGTGCAACAACCACTTTAAAAAAATAAGCTCGTCTTTCCATTTAAATTAAAATCACCAAGGGATTTAGCTCAGTGGATCTGCTGCCTGCCTCACAAGCGCAAGGTCCTGAGTTCAATTCCCGGTACCAAAGAAAAAAAATTAAAATCACCAGATGATAAATCTCCAAGCCAGAGAATGCCTGCAATTAGAGGATAGGAACAGAGCACACTTTATATTCCCAACTGCATGCTATGGGGGCCCCCATTCCAGTGTGGGGCCCACGAACCCTGCCCCCTGTTGAACATGAGACTGAGTACCCGAGAGGGGAGCAGACTCGGGGAGGTTCGGGGTCCAGCATGCAACACCCCTGTCACGAGCAGCATCGCGCCTGTGAAGTACCTTGGAAACGTCTGGCCCAGGTCCTGAGGGCTTCCAGGCCCGGGTTGGCCTGGCCCTGTGACCTGCTCAGGGAGACCTCTCCTTAGAGAGAACCGAACAGTTCCACAGCAGCGACTGCTAAGCGGCAGGAGTCAGAGAAGTGGCTGAGTTGTGAAAATCTGCACCAGCGCAGTCATTATCTCTTAAATCTGGAGAGTGAATATGGTTCCCATGAGCGGCCATGACTGTTACCCATGCAGCCCTCCCACGACCTCCTGATGTAGACTCAGTGTTGCAAAGAGGGGCAGGGGTGCAGGGGCTGAGTTGCTGAGTGAGTCCTCCACCTGGTGCCCAGTGCTGTGGTGGCCCTCGCTCCCAGGGCCTGCTCTACTTCTGCAAGGAGAGGGAGGGTTAGAAGTCACCTCCAAGGTGCACATCATGGCGCATGCCTGTGATTCCAATACTCTGGGAGGCTGAGTCAGGAGGATTGCAATTTTGACTCTTGCCTGGGCAATTTAGCAATTGGGCAAGATCTTGCCTCAAGATGAAACAAAACAAAACAAAAGCTGGGGGGAGGTCACTCAGCATGAAGTCCCTGGGTTCAATCCCCAGTACCGCCAATGAAAGTTGCCACCTAAACCCCCAGCTTCCCTTTCCCAAAGCCAGAGAAAGCCAGGGAAGAGGCTGGTGGGCACCCTCTTCCTGACTGATCTCAGGGAGGTCACACTCACCATGAAAGTATTCCTCTCTCTTCCTGAACCCTGTGAGCCAACCAGGGAGACCTGCGTTCCTTTCACCCTGAAATCTGGTTCTGCTCGCAGCAGTGTGTGGGGAGAAGAGGGGTCTTTAGGGTCTTCAGGGAAGTCGCTGAGCCAGGAGTCGGATGTGGGCGGTGGGCCTTTGGGGCACCGCTGGCCACCACTCCACAGCGCTGGCTCTCAGCTGGTGATATTTAAACTGGAGATCTGAGGTTCCTTCCGGCTCCCAGGCAGGGCTTTTGTGAAGCGGCAAAGTTCTTCGCAGACGTGCAGAGACCTCCAGGGTTTTGAGTCACAAGATTGGAACTGACAGGATAAGGATGCAGACTCCCGTCTGGGGACGAGTCGGTCTTCAGCACTCACGGGTTGCAGATGGTTGGCTGGGTCTGGACAGGCGGCTGGGAAGGGTTCCGGCACACATGCGTGGATGTGTGTGGACTGACGGCGGCGAGCCCATCCCAAGCTTTTCCCTGCAGCTGAGAAGAAAATGGCGCAGGGTCAGCTCCACTCTGCTGGGTGCTGTGTCCCCACCGTGGCTTCAAGGACAGCGACCTTCCCTGATTTCTCCCAGCTCCTCCAGGGTGCCCAGCAGAGAGCCTAAGTGCTCTTCGTCATTTCTTCCCTCCTCTCCCACTCTTTCCTTCTTTCTCTATTCTTCCTCTTTCCTGGCCTCCTTCTCTGCCCCTCTCTCTCTCTCTCCCTGTCTCTCTCTCTCTCTCTCTCTCTCTCTCTCTCTCTCCCCCTCCCTCTGTGGTAGTCAGCTTCCCAACTGCTATGACAAAATACCCGAGATTGACAACATCAGAGGAGGAAAGGTTTATTTTGTCTCACGGTTTCAGTCCGTGGTCCCCTTGCCTTCTGCGGTGGGGCAGCATTTAGTGGAAGAAACTGCTCATTCACACAGGCCTGGCGCCCCCATCACCCCGTTTCTGTCCCTCTGCCACCTCCCAGTGGTGCCCTCAGAGCTCCAGGACATTTCAGACCCAGACCGTAACACCCTCCTTTCTTCGCTCTTCTGTTCACTTCGCTGCCCTTCTCCTCCTTGGGACAGCGCCAGGGCTGGGTCTGTGGACGTGCAGTAAACAGAGACGTTTGATGGCGTCACTGGGGCTAATCTAGTTTATTTGTAGACCTGCGGAATCTATTCAACCTGCAAAATGTCATTCCTGGGATTATGCTAAGCCTCACAATTAGTTAACGAAAATCCCTACTCTGCAGTCCCTTCAGCCCTCCTACATCCACCCTTCAGCCTCGAGTTCCACCTCCTCCCCCTGCAGCTGTTCGGGGCCCTAGCGGACACCGGGGCTTCCCGCCAGCAATCAGGTCTGGGGACCATACAGAGAGTGTGAGGCAGGCTAAGAGGCAGACAGATGGAAACACCGGCTACCAGTGTCACGCGGGACGCAGATCTGAAGGGGAGGATAAGGGAAGGCAGACTGAACTCCTGCAGGGCCGCTGTCCGATTTCCCTACCACACTCCCTGGTTGCCAGCCCTGCTTCCCCTGTCAGACGCCCACGAGCTGGTAAACTACCTCTGTGTTTCTGTGCGCCAGGGAGGAGTGAGGGACTGCAGGTGGCAGTGGCATTCACCTCCCAAGCTTGCCCAGAAAGCCAGACTGCGAGCGGAGGGACAATGCTTCCCCGGCTGCTGAGGAGAGAGGCAGCCTCCAGACCGCAGGCCGCGCCCTCACGAGGAGGCTGCTTGTCTCCACCGCGGGGAAAGAAGCGGGATCTTAGCGTTGGATATCAGTTCATAGGGGAGCAGTTCGCAAAGGTGAGGGCGGGACACGTCTGCACGTCCAGAGTCAGGGTCTTCACATAGAGGAGTGAAAGAAACAGGAACGGGATGTCCGGGATGGTCCGCAGCAGAACCTCCCTCCTCTACGCAGGATAAGACCCTCCCAACCTTCAGCCCCTGCCCTCTCCTCGGAAGTCGGTGGCTCTCCGGGGACGGACCGCCCGAGGGGCCGTGGCCGAGGAAGGTGACGCTCACACTGCCCTAAGAAGCCCCGAAGCCACCTGTGTCACGCGAGGACGCGTGGGAACGCGGAGGGCGAGCCGCGGAGCAACTCACGTCCCAGGGAGCGACATCCGCCAGGTGTCTGCCCCACGCGGGAAGCGCGGCCCGGCAGGGACACGCGCCTTCTTTTCCTTCCTCCCTCCCTGTTTCTGTCCTTCCCACTCCCTGCCTTTTTTTCCTTCCTTTGTTCCACGTTTCTCCAGGCTCTGTTGGGCCACTTTTAAGTCTTTTCTCTGCATTTTCTTATCTTCTCTTTAAAAAACAGTGGTTCTATGTTTAAAAGTAAAAATGCTGCGCTGTTTAAAGGCGCTGCGGATGGCAGAGGACGCAATGTGTCCGCCCCCTGCGCCCCCTGCCCTGAGGGCTGAGTCGGGTTTCCCTCCAGGGGTGGCCTGACCTTGGCGACGCCCTTCACTTCCGTCCGAAGTTCCCAGCCTGGTGCGGTGGAGCCGGGTCCCGCCAGCTTCAGAATTCTGTTCTGTCTGGCTCAAGCTCCACAGTAAAGAAAAACCAAGTGTTTTCTTGCCAAAAAGTCTTATGCAATAAATAAAATAATGAGCAGGGGAGGAATGGTAACATTTTACCTCATGCGCCTGGTTTTTGTTTTACATATGTATTTAATACCACATGCACATGTCTTTGACCACAAGGTTAACTACTCAACACTGTAGCTATAACACCCCTCCCCCAAATGTTTCAATATTTCTTTTTAAAAATAAATTCTTTTATATAACCATAGCACAATTTCCAAAGGGTCGGATGAACACCGAGGTACGACTATTACACAATCCACAGAGCTCATCCGAGTTTCAGGGTTCTTTCACTAACACCGGTAAGAAAGTCGTATTTCTCTGGCTCCAGATGGAATGAACAATTACACATTGCACTTAGCTGTCATTTCTCTTTAAGATTTTTTAAAAATCTGGAGCAATTCCTTAGGTTTTTTTCTTATTTTTTTACTTTAATCATCAGAGCTGTGAAGCACATAGACCAGGTACATTATGGAAGAATGCTTATTTGGAACTTTTTCCTTTATTTTAAAATTTCCAAAGATTTTTTTGACTCTTTCTTTTTTTTTTTCAGACAGGGTCTCAATTAGTTGCCAAATTGTCTAGGCTGGACTTGAACTTGTGATCCTTCTGCTTCAGCCTCCCTTACAGATGTGCACCCTATGTCTGACTCTTCTATTCATTTTTTAAAACCTAAACATTCTCTGTACTCTTTAAAAATTGGAGTTAGGATGACAAAGAAGGTGCTTTTCCTGTACATTCAAATCAAGAGGATATGGTGTCTTAGTTGTTACACTGAAACTTTCCAAAATATCTTTCCCAATTGCATTTTAAAAGATATACTTAATTTTATTAGTTAAGTCATTCTCATTTTTAAAAAAGCGAGAGAAGGAAAAGGAAAGAAGAAAGGAAAATAAAGATACATCACCCATTTGTAGCCTCATACACTGTGTTGTTGGGTCCATTCCTTACAGAAGAAAATTTCCAGGGCTGAGGCAGGGATGAGAACCAAGCCCACTGCTTACAACTATGCCTGTATCAGTTATCTACTGCTGCATAACAACCATCCCCAAATTTAGTGCCTGTGAACAACAGCTCTTTTGTTTGCTGGTGACTCTGCTGATCAGTAGGCTGGGCTGGCCTCAGCAGGTTAGTTCTGGTCTCACCATGATCCCACCTAAAGCTGCAGCCATCCGGATGCTCTGCTGGGGCTGGGTGGGCTGGGATGCCTTCTCCAGTGTATCTGGTGGTTGCAGCTGGCTCTCCACTGAGCATTTCTTCTCTCATGGACTCCCATCCTTGAGGACTCTCTGGCCTCTTCATATGGGGGAACTAGCATGAGATTGGAAGCTGTCTGGCCTCTTAAGCTTGGGTCTAGATAAATAACTCAACCAGAGAAAATTGAATCCATGCTTCATAATTGATAACTGAATTCATAACTGAATTCCAAGTCTAGCCCAGATTGGAGGTGTGGTGAAACATCCTCCTGGGGAGAGGAGCTGCAAGGGTATACTGCAAAAGGATCAATGTGCAGGGTGAGCATAGTTCCTACAGCAGACTACGCAACCAATGCACCACCGTGTCTGACAGCTGGAAGAGTTTCCCATTAAGCTATTTCTGGTGCCTGGAGCTGCATCTTGGCATGGCCTCTGGCTGTACCACCCTGTCATGGGACCAATGGAGACACAAAGTGAGTAGCAAGCGTTGGCCTAAAGTCTAACTGGACACCAGGTGGCTAGGAATAGGTTAATTATCCACAGAAGTGATGGTCACATGCATTTATCCCACTAAGCCCAGGCCAGTTCCCCTCATCTAGATTACCAAGAGTACTTGGCCACTCTTTTGCCACTTGAATGAGGGGTGAGGGATGAAAAGTACTGTAGTTTGGGTCCTCTCCCAAAGTTTCATGTTATGGAAGCTTGGCCCCTAGTGTGGCAGCAAGAGAGGTGGTGGCATCTTTGAGGGAGAGCCTTGTGAGAGATGATTAGGTCACTGGGGTTCCCCAGTTAGCTTTCTCAAGAGTGTGCTGCCATAAAGGAGAGAACCTGGTCCCCTCAGTGCTCAGGCTTCACGTCTTGCCCTGTGATCCCTCTCCAGTGTGTTCCTGCCACACGACATCCACCATATTATCATGGAGCCAAGGAAGCCCTCACCAGAGGCCAGAGATGGTGCCAGCCCATCTCAGACTTTCTGCCTCTAAAACTGTGAGGTTAATAAACCTGATTTCTTTTCATGTAACCCAGCCTCAGATGGCTTGTTCCAGCCATGGAAAGTAGACAATTAAGTGGGCTGTAACTAAAATTTCCTACTTTTGTACATTTTATTTGAAAATATTCACAACACGAACACAAATCAGCAGGATCTCACCTGTACCTCAAAGCATGAAGGGCAAATAGGAGCACTGAAGTTTAAGCCCTGTTGACTGCCTGGTAAATCCACCCCAGTCTGGAATGGAAGTGAAAGAGAATGCTTCAAGACCAAAACTTGGGTTTTTCTTGGTCCATAATTCTCTGTACATAGATGCTTCTTGTTAGAGTCTGGACCTGGAATATCTCCCGAAGGGCAAGGCTTGGTCCCCACCTCAGGCATTCCTGGGAGGTAATGGACTCTTTAAGAGGTGGGGCCTAGTGGGAGGCAGCGAGGTCATTGGGGGGTGTCTGCGAAGAGGATATGGGGACCCAGCCCCTTCCTCTCTCTCTCTCTCTCTCTGCTGACTGCTGTAAGGTGAGCAGCTTTCTGTACCACAAGCTCCAGCCTAGAGACACTGTACTGCCCCTGGCTCAAAGCAACAGGGCCAAGAGACTGTGGATGAAAGCCTGGGAAACCACGGGCAAAATAAACCTTTTCTCTTGTCGAGTCGGTTTAGCATTTTGTCTCAGTCATGGGAGGATGGCATCAAAGAAAATTTGATTCTACGCTTGGGTGTTTCATGTGGTTGCAAGCTGATAGAAAAGATTTTGGGGGTAGAAGTTACTTCCCAGATTTCCTTTTGTGGGACACATTTGCCCCTTAAAGAGGAGCTCTATTTACCAGGATGTGAACTGAATCAAAGCCAACATAAGCTCTTCCAACTTACTGAAATGATGCAGAACAAATTGAGCCCAAATATACAAATCTTTGTAGAGCCATGAACTAAAGCAATGGTTGGTTTTCCTTTACTCACCAAAAAAAGCATGCTTTCCTTTTTTACTTACAATGCTTTCGTTAGTTTTGCTTTAAAATTTTAAAGAAACGATGCATGATTTTAGCCACACCAAGCAATGACCCCAAAAATCTTGTACATCTTTTACTACAATACTGAAATCTACCTCAAGCTCTCAGAGCCACCTGCTAGCTAAAGATTCAACAAACCACCTCTATACAAAGGTAGTATAATTCAGTGATTTTGCAGTCATCTTTGCCTTAAACTCAACCAGTCAAAAATTGCTGCCTTCCTGCCCTTTTGTGGGCTCTGTTGGATTTAGCATCCCACAGGGCAAGCAGGCAGGAAATTGGGTAGACCAGCTTGGCACCTCCAGCTTCTAAACTGCCGGGCAGAACTCTCCTCAAGCCCCAGAGCCCCCATGAGCCCCACACTCAGGGACTTGGAGGGCCAGTCTGGAGGGTGCACTGGCCTTCCTCAGGCACTTTGGAAGACAAGCAGTCCAGGCAGTGGAGCTCATCCCTGGGTGCTTGAGGAAAAGGCTGGTATGCTTGGGCACAGCCGGCTAGGGCTTAGCACAGAGGAGAGGACAAGACCACAGGAAACTCATTCCCGTGGGAACAGTTTACTTAATGGGAGTGAATGTGGAGCTACAAGCATTTGCAGTACTTAGTCACAATCTCTTTCTCTTCCTTTCAAAATGTTTTAAAGGAGCCATTCTAAACTCAAAGCAGGAGTAATTCAGTAAATCTTGCAGACACCTAAATATCTCCATCACTGAACCACTGGGCACCGGGAGCCAAAGTCGCATCTTTTCTGAGAGTGTGGAGCTGGGGCCGTGAGTCCTCCACAGGCTGGAGAGGAGCCAGGCTGAGTCATTGGCTGACTCAAGTCAAGGCGCCTGCCACAAAGGGCCTTCAGGGAGCAGAGACCCGGATGGATGCCTTGCAAACGTCTTTCCTACTATGCTTCACGGTTCACCCGCCTCTGCTCTCTACTGTTTCTGCTCAGCACAGCTAGCACTGCCCCAGTGCCTGATGAGTGAGTGAACAGAGGTGGGAAACATGAACTTGCAACTAGAAGTTTCCATATCCTTTCATTTCCGGTTCTACGCCCTCCCACCTGCATCTCCCAGGTCAACTTTTTTGCTTAATTTGCTCATGGAAATTATTATAATTGGTGGTAGTGCTGGCCTGAATCATCCTTTCTCATAGTTACTTTCTCATCGCTGAGACAAGATACGCAACACCCAGAGTTAAAGGAGGAAAGGTTTATTTGGCTCACGGTGTGTAGAGGTTTCAGCTCACAGCTGGCTGGCTCTGAGGCGGAGTGGCGTGGCAGAGGGGCCTCACCAAGGAGAAATGGTCCATGGCAGGGCGGGCAGAAGCAGGGAAGCAGCAGGGAAGCAGCGAAGCAGAAACAGCAACAGCCCTCTCTCTGCGTCTTATTCTACCCAGGATGCCTGTCCTTAGTGTGGGCAGCACGCACACCCAGGGAGGGCCTTCCCGTGACCCACACCCAGGACTGTGCCAGACCACGCAGTGCACTGATTTAGTGATCACACACACTTAATCCCAGCACCACACACCCTAGATCCAGCCGCCTCTGAGAAGACCCATCTACGACTGCATGAGACGTTGGGGGTGCATCTCGACAGGCATAACAACCTTCGTGTTTAAAATAATTATTATTCACTGAAATCAGCTCATAGGCGTATGGGACTCATGATACTGTTGATGCGATTTAAAAAAATTTAAGTATCGTGATTATTCACAGTAGAAATCTTAGTTAAAACAACAAAGGAAAGTTTAAAACTCCATCCATTTAGGCAAACAAATCAGTTGCCTGCTTACTTTCAGCCGCTGCCCATGTGCATATATAATTTTTGTATAATTGCAAACATTTCTGTAGCTAAGTATTGTGCCATCTAAACTTGCTTTCTTTCAGCTAAAGTGCAATTCATTTCACACTCAAGACAATGATGTCCCTGACAATGATAAAAATGACCGTCATTTATGGACCTCCGACTCTGGACCAGTGCTGTACCTATTGTGTTTCTGATCCCCCAAACAAGGCTGAGCCAGGCAGAACTCTTACCTAAAGTCACAAATACCAGCAGTTCTCAGGATCATTAATTCTCAACCAATTGCTTTACTACCCAAGCTAAGCAGTTTACCTGTTCACCTCACCTGAATCCCATAGCAACCCCAAGCTATTATTATCTCCATGAGGAAATCGAGGGTCAGAAAGGCCAAGAAACTGGCCCAGCTCCACACAGCTACACAGTGACAGAGCAAAGAATTGACCATAAGGTTCCGACTACAAAGCCCAACTCTCAGTCCAGGATTCAGGCTGGAACAAGAACCTCTCTGACCGCCTACAGGGCCTCAGTCTCCTGTGTTTCTCTCATTACTTCAGTGTACAGGGGAATTTCTTTCTTTTAACATTACTCAGACCAGATCTGGAATTAAAAGAGTAATGGGTAATTCTCCAAATGGAGAAATTAAAGTGATCTTCTAACCTACAATGTATCAAATACACAAGTGAAATACACATTATGTACGTGTGAAACTTCCTATCAAAGAGGCCTAAATCTCAGGTAGGGACCGTATACGTCAGTGGACCAAACTTAATCTTTCTGCTTTTTTTTCTTTTTTAAGCAAGCCGTTCAACAAACGATATTTTAAAATGTCACAATAATATTAAAAGGAGACCTGATCTTTCATAGAGCTCTGTACTTTAGTGTGAGGATGGGCAGAATCTCACTGCTGTTGAGGTCATGACCTTGCTGTCTGATGTAAACTCAACATGCAGAATGCTGATTTGGTGTTTGATTACCTATTCGACTTGCAATCAAAGCACCTTTAGCACCTTTAATTTCATTTTTCCTTCACTGCCCTCAAGCAGGACATGTGTTTTGATGAATCCTGCCCTGGGGGCTGGGATGGGCGCAAACTTGACTGGCTTTGGGGTCTGCTCTGGATGGCAGTGGGCACACTCTTGGGTGTGTCTCAGTGGGTCACAGAGGTGTGGCCGGGGTTCCGTGTCTGGGCTCTTGGCCCCTCCTCTCTGGTGCTGCTCCTCACTCCACTTTCCGGCTGCCATGAGCTGAGCAGCTCTGGTCCACCAGCCCTTCCACCACGATGTTCCTGCCCTGGAGCCAGCGGTCACAGACTGGATCCCTGAACAAATGAACTTCTCCTTCCTTCAGCTGTGGGTGTCAGGGGCTGTGTCCAGCAATGGGAGAGCTCAGGAGTACAGGCTCAAGGAACAGATTATGGAGTCCTTCAGTAGTTACCCTATTGAGGACAAACAGGGAAACACGGAAACAGAGGCCTGGAGACCAGAGTGAGCCCAAAAGAGGACTTCTGGGAGGAAGACACGCAGAATAACAGGATGGGCCGCTTTCTGGGAGCAAGCAGAAAAGCTAAATTGGAATTAATGGCGATGGTTTCATTATACTCTGGCCAGCACAGAGCAGACTGGGCATTTTCTTCCAGTTGCTCCAGTCTGGTGCCTTCTGGGCTTGTTTGGGGACAGGAGAATCTTCTAACCACCGAATTCAGAGACAGCAGCCAGCTGTGGGTCCCGTCCCCCTACCCACCCGCCACTGTTCCTCTGGACAAACAGAAGTCAGCAGTTGACAAACAGAGCAAGGTTTGTGTGTCCCTGCTCAGGTCCTGGTGGGTGGAAGGGAGGAGGCCTCTCCACACCGAGTGGGCAGAGCCCGGGGGAGAGCACGGAGTGGGGAAGCTGTGCCTGGGGCTGCACCCTGGCTCTGGGGCGCCAACAGTGCCATGTGTGATGGAGCCACTCCCTAAAAATGTTTCAGTCCAGTGGAGGAGGAGGATGAGAGGGCGGGGACGCTGGACACCAGGCTCTCCACTTCCACACGCTGCTGAGACTCTGCAGGATGATTCTTGGTAGTGGGCCAGCCCAATCATCTGCACCCTGGAGGAGCGACTGGGGTGCAGTGTGGTTAAGGGGGACCCTGCAGGCATGGAAAGGGACCAGTTGGTCCACGCTGGAGAGGCTGTAAGCACTGGAAGGCCTTGGGATCCACCTCTTCCCTCAGATGTCCCTGTACCTGGCGTTTGTCATTTAATTCCCTCAGTAGCCTCAACGAACAAGCTGTGACTATCTGGGTTTCACCGATGAGGAAGTGGAGCACAGACAAGATCAGCAGCTTGCCTAAGGTCACGGTGCGTGGCAGGGAGTCAGGAGTAACACCCAAGGCTGTCAGGCAACCAGGGCTGGGACGGTAACTGCCAGGCCAGGCTGTCCCTCGGGCCGGAAGGCTGTGGCTTGTGGTCATCAGAAAAACCACCAGCCACTTGGCTAAAATGAATTAAAAACAAAACCCTGCAGAACACAGCATCCATGCGGTAGAGAGAACAAGAGTGAACTCCAAAGACCTGGTGTCTGTCCTGCTCTGATACTAACTGGTTGTGCGATTCAGAGCGCCGCTCAACCCCACGGAAGCCAAGCCTCCCATATGAACATGAGGTTAACAGTAGCAGCCCTAGGAGTCTCAGCAGAGTCAGGCGCAGCACACAAAAGTTTCTCCCATTGCCACCAGCACCGATTTAATACAGGGGGAGGCACAGGAGGGACGCTGCCAAACCACCGGCTTGACTGGCCTTGAAGAAACTGTCAAGATCACGGAGCAAGGATAAAATGGGAACCGAACGCATGACAATATTCCTCGAGCAACTGGGGGTGGGCAGGGAGGGGCCGGGGCAACGTGTGCTGAAGCTGCTATTTCTGGAACAGCTCTCATTTCCCGAGATCCCATCCATCACCACTGCCGGACTGTGGTCACAGATCTTTAACAACCTCAAGGCAGGCAGTTTGCAGCGTACTTTTGGTTTTAACGCTGCGTGTACTTTACCTATGCTTCACCACAGGTTGTCCCCAAAAGCTGGCCACAGCCTGAGCTTGGAGGGAGGAAGTGGCTGCTCAGAGAGTGTGGCTTGTTTGCTGTCCCTCCTTGTCCTGCTTCCGGGGTCCCCTAACCCTTGCTCACCTGGGGACGGGCTCCACAGTCGACACTGGCCAGGGAGCTGTGGCCTTCAGCTCTGATTTGGAGGCTGGGGATGCAGCAGTTGGCTTTCCAGTACCATAAGGAAATGCCTGAGACTGACGGCTTCAGAAGGAAAGAGGCTCCCTTAGCCTGTGGACCTGGAGGCTGAAGGGTGCTGTCTCTGCAACCTCACTCAGTTCCGGTGAGAGCTCTGTGGCTGCGTCACATTGCACAGATGACAGTGGTGGCACTGTGTACAGCAGAAAGAACTGCCCCCCAGGGTGGGGGGCAGGAAGTAGGAAGTTGAGCCACACTGGGCTTTGGCTGCCTAAGAACCACAAGGGGTCCAGAGAGAAGGACTTCAGTCTTGTCTCCAAGACAGAGTCCTCAGCACAGAGTGACCTCAGGACAGCCAGGCCCCCTGGACCCTGAGGGACAAACTGTATGCAAACACAAAACTGAGCCAGGACAGATTTTAAAATTCTTCTTTCTTCTGGTGAAAGAAAATAGGTTGAAACAGATATGCATAGGAAAAAGACCCAGATTGACGTATGCAAAATGTTAATTCTTCCTCTTTCTATTTGTCTACATTTTCTGTCTTTAAAAGTTTAAATCGGTAAGACTATTTTAATAGACTGTTTAGACATGCCTCTTTCTTTCCTGTAAATGCCACAGACACTGCGTAGGCATAAGCTGAAAAGTCATAATGAGAATAAAAAGAATTATTTTTAATAGGCATTCCATTATGGTGAATTCGGGGGTAGCTTCAGAGGTTTTTGGAAGCTGCTGTTCTACACTCTCAGCGGCTCAGATTTCTTTTACTTAGGATTAAAGTGAAAGTGGGCATTGGTTTTCCTGTGTGGGAACAACCATGGATTGCAATATACAGAAATGAACACGGTGGGCACACTGGGCACATCCAACACACTTCAGTCATCCCGTGACTTCCCTGGGCTGAAAGATAATCACACTCCTCACCGTGCCCTGGAATTTTAAGAACACTCCCAACACTGCTTCATCCTGAGGCTTATTCCAAACCGGAATCTGTTCAGGAAGATGTGAAAAGTCTGCTTCGGCAAAGGCCAAATGTGTGGGCGACACGGAGAGTCCAGAAGGCAGCAATGTGCCCAGTGCTGTTTATTCCCAGAAACCAGTGTCAGGGTCACCAACCCAAAAGCTGTCCTGGTGTTTCCTGCTCTCTCCAGGCAAACAAAGGTCAACAAGGCTCTCCCGGCCCCAAAGCCAACTGGATAGTCCTGAGCACTCCAGACAGCCCCTTTCCCAGACAAGGAAACTGAGTTCCCAGATGACAAACATCTGCTGGGTGAGCTCCTTCCTGGCCATTGCGTGGCGCACGGAGTGGGCGCTACGTGCATTTTAAACAATTAGAAGAAACCAGGCCCTCCACTCAGCTCATCTCACTAGAGAAGACTGGAACTATTTTTGGAAGGGATTGAGTCTTCTAAATTTTTCTGGGATGATCTTACAACTCTTGCTCTTCTGATTGTCTGGGCAGCAGACTGAGCCAGGTTAATGACTAATTATGTTGTTATTCACGTGCATACAGAGTTATACAGTCATTTCTCTATCTGCATTCCCTCCAGCCTTAGCAGGTAGCACTTGGAAACAAAGAGCCTTGGCATAGTTATTTTATGGTTAAGGGTTTAGGGTTTCCATCCTGGCCTGTGGAATTAGACTAACCGGGTTTGAATCCTGGTTCTCCCACTGACGGTCCACTTGACCCTGGACAAGGAAGTTAATTCTGTGTAAGTGGCCGGGTCTCTCTCTTCGCTTTTGCACCTGTGAAATGGAGATGATTGTCCTTCCCATCCTACACAAGAAGTCCTTAGTATAAAAACTGTCACGTAGTAAACATTCAGTAAATATTGGCTAGCACCGAGTGCTCTAAAATGTTTATTGGAAAAATTATTAAGAGGAAAGAGAGATAAGTGTTACCAAGAAGAAAGCTGTCAGCTCCCGGCTCCATGACCCTCCGACTCCGGCAGCCATAGCATCTCAGACTCGGGAGGAGGTACCAGGAGGGGCTCACTTCCTGCAGAGTCTGTACTGTCCTGTGAGATCCAGGCAGGTAAGGCACGGAAAACAGCTTAGAAATTTAGCTCCATTTTTTTCTCCAATTGAAACTAAAACACACCAGTGTCCCACGAGAAGAACTTCCAAGGTCTCCACCTCTGGGAGGACCCTGGGGCTGACCAGATCTTTCCAGTGGCAGGGGACAGAAGGGGCGCCCAGCTGTCTCAGAGCCCTGGCCGCTCCTCCTGCCCTACAGGGCCCATCTGGAGGTCCGGGGCATTGTCACAGTCCCAGAGCAGCTCCAGGGCCAAGTCCACCCTCGCCCTTTTCTCAGAGACCTGGTCATCACCATGCCATCCCTTTAGTCACCAGCTATTTTTAGGAATTTTTACCCTGTGCGCGAGCCTGGGGCCAAGGTTGCCATAACAAAGCTCCAGACCAGTGGCTCAGCAACAGAAATGGACTTTTCTCAGTTTCGCACAGCAGATGTCCGCAGCAGGCATGGGTGTCTTCTGCGGCTTCTCTCCTCTTCTCACAGGAGGCCGGCTTCGCCTGCATCTTCACCTGGCCTTGCCTCCAAATCCTGCAACCTTTGGAGGCCTTGGCTGTTAGGATTTCAACATGCGAAATTAGGGGGTGCAGTTCCTCCCATAACATCTACTGCATTCTTAGGGTGGAAGTAGATTTTCCAGGAAAGAGAAAAAGGAGTGGGTGTGACTGAGGGAAGTAGTTAGAGTGCCCTCCTGAGATCACGGGTGTCCCATGCTGACCTTACTAAGGTGCCGGCCCTGTGGCTGTTCAAGCATTTAAAGCCACCCTGGAAATGTAGGAGCCCATTGCGAATCAGCCGAACCAGAGCTCCTCTAGTTGGCACCGGGACGTAGGGTCCTGACTCCTTCTGCTCCCTGGTCACTAAGTCACCTCTGACAGGTGCCTGTACAATCTACTTCCCAGAGGTTCCAGGTGACTGGTGCAGCCACGGGGATGACCGCCTGAAGATCTGCAGCTGCGGACAGCGGGCCCTGGCCAGCTCCTAGCGGGCCCCCTCCCACGTGTCCAGGATGAGATGCCGCAGTACGCTGTGTTTCTCCACTGTGCTGCTTTTTCAAGACCAGCCTGCTAATCGCCCTGCTCAGCTGTGACACCCAAGAAAAGCTGAGCGGGTAAAGTTATATGCAGCCACCCTGTGACCTGTGTGCACATACCAGGTCAATAAAACTCGGGCAGAATGACAGTGACAGCTGCCTTGTGGCATTCAGAGGGAATCGAGCAGTTAGCTCTGTCTGGGGCCTCAGCAGCCTGTTTATCATTACAGCTCAGCTGCCCAGAGAAGCCGCAGAGCCTATAGTCGGGGCGAGCACGGCGCTTCCCCCGGGCTGTGTGGGGACCCCTTGGGGACACCTCAAGGCCTGGAGGCCCCGCCGCTAGCCTTCTGCGTGCTCTGCACTGCGCTGCCCCCCCTGCAACAGCCTGGATTTAGCTGCCCAAGCAGGACAGGCTCCCGAGCTTGAAGGAGACAGAGAAGAGAGGATAGAGAGACTCCATGGGGGCCGGGAAGTCCAGGGCCGCCGCCAAGGACAAGGACCCCACGAGGATGCTGCTGTCGAGGAGGAGGCAGAAGTTTTCCTCCTGGGATGACACCCTGCTCTCGGGCAAGGACCCGCGGTCCCTGCTGAGGCGAGGCATGCGCCACGTCAGCTTCAGCCTGGTCACCAAAGGAATGACGGATGTCCCTGACTTTCTGTGGGGTTTGTCCGAGGTCCAGAAACTCAACCTGTCCCACAACCAGCTGCGGGTTCTCCCGCCCGATGTGGGGAGGCTGACTCGGATCGTGGTTCTGAACCTGTGTGGGAACCGGCTCCAGAGTCTGCCCCGGGAACTCAGCCGCCTGCAGAACCTGAAGGTCCTGTTCGCCAACATGAACTGCCTGGCGGAGGTGCCCGCTGAGCTCAGTCTCTGCAGAAGCCTGGAAGTGCTGAGTCTGTCACACAACCGCCTGTCTCAGCTTCCTGCCAGCCTGGCCGACCTCACCAGGCTCAGGAAGCTAAACCTCAGCAACAACCACTTCACCCACATTCCCATCTGCGTGTTCTCCTTGAAGGAGCTGGACTTCCTGCACGTGGGCTCCAATCGCCTGGAAAACATCGCCGAGAGCATCCAGTGCCTGTCCTGCCTGCAGATCTTCATCGCAGAGAACAACAACATCCACTCCTTCCCCAGGTCGCTGTGCCTCATCGCGAGCCTGGAGCTGCTGAATCTGAACAACAACGACATCCAGGCCCTTCCGGACGAGCTCTACCTGCTGTGCAGACTGGGGAGGATCGCCTGGAATCCCATGGACAAAGGGCTCCACATCTCCCACAACCCGTTATCCAAGCCCCTGCCGGAGCTGGTGGAGGGAGGCCTGGAGATGCTCTTCAGCTACCTGAAGGACAAAAAGCACAACTGACACAGGCACTGAAGGTCTGGACAGGGACTGGCTCCCGGGACCCTGGGTGCTGGGTTCTCTCCAGTCTAAGCCATGCTCTCCCTCTAGCATTAGTCAGGGTTTGGTTTGGCTAAATCCTTGTTGAGCATCTGTCTGTGGGAGGTGTCTGCTTTTAACTTGTGTGTTCTCCGCGACCTCCAGGATGGCATGTTCACCTCATTCTAAACAGAAACTGAAGCAGGCTTTTGGGTTTTGCCAGATAATTCATTGCTCTAATTCTTCTGAGGAGCGGTGGTAAGATAAGAGGTCTGAATTCAATGCTATTCGAAAATCAGATATTCACTAAGTGTACGGTATAGTCAGGAGGGTGTGAGGCATAGGAACCACCCATTTTCAGGTGTTTTGTACCCTTGAATGGGAGGCAACCTACAGCCAGGTGGTAACTGCAAGACAAGGTCATCTGCCTGCCACTACGGAGGATCCTTGGGACCAGAGGGTGGGCTGGGGCTGGGCTCCAGGTTGCCAAGGACCAAAACATGCAGTCTTCCCTTGGAGTCTGGGGGAACAGCCATAGGTGTTCTTCCTTTCAAAATGCCCACAGGGTAATCATCAGGCTGCTCGTGTGTAAGTCTGGTGGTACCAGGAGTGGGGTGATGGTTTCCAGACAATAAAGACAAACTGACCTCAGTGTGCAGTTTCTACCTTTTTTTCCAGCTGTCTCCCCCAAGGAATCATCTCAGCCCATCCTTGCTGGAAATGCCGGCCCATGGCCAAATCTCCCCATTCTAAATTTGCTTCCTGGATTGCCCAGGTAAGCTGATCATTGAGCAGAAACAGGGGGCAAGGCACAGACAGGCTCCCTGCAGGAAGTGAGGCCTAGAAAAGGGGAGTCTTCCTTGGCTTTCACGTCTGGGCCTTTAAAAAAATGAGTGTAGTGACATTTGAAAGCTCTTTACACAGAAGTGTCTTGTTCTTCTTAGTTCTGTTTTGCTTTTGATTTTAAGAGTGCACAGCTGCCAGTCAGACAGTGACCTTGGCCAAGCGGTGACAGTGTTCCAGCTCCCGTGTCACTGGATTTTCCTGCCGTCACCGCAGCCCGGAGCCCCAGAATGCAAAGGCACAGGAAGGAGGCGCTGGACCCTGAGCTGGGAACTCGGGAGGAGTAATGAACATCCTGTTCTTTCTACCAAGCTGCTCGGGGTTTGGTGGAGGAACCAGAACCACATGGGCTTCTGCCAGGTGCAGCGAATGATGAACCCTGCCAATCAGAGATCAAAGCAAGGGCAGCACGCGGCGTGGGGTAGCTGGGCCTCGATGAGGAAAGAACAGCGGGTAAGATCGCAGTTAGGCGATTCAGACACACCCATCACTTCCTGCAGCCCCTGACCCTGGTCTCCACACCCTGCCCCACTTTTGAAAGGCTGGGTTCATGCGCAGCCCCTTCGCAGTTTCTGAGTTTAGGCAATTGTAGCCTGTAGCTGCTTTCTTATTCTTTTTCAAGGCTGCCCCAAGGGGGTCCAAATAGCTTATTCGTAGGTGTGATTTTTCCCAAAGGACCCCAAAGTCCATTTTCCTACCCTAAAAGGAGGCCAATTCCTCCTGGGATCGACAGATTCCACAGTTCCATTTGCACATTCCTGCACAAGCTCCTCTGCTCAGGCGCTGCCAACGGACCTCACCAGTACCACACGAAGGCTGCTACAGCGATCTCTTCAAACGCCCAGTCCAGCAGCAAATGGAGAACTCCACGTCCCCTCCAGACCCGAGGCACACTCCCAAGCCTCGGCGTCTCAGCCTAGGGAGCCAAGGCTATGCAGAGCTCTCAGAGGGGTTCTCACTGCACCTGTCGACTCAGTGGGAACTCGTGTGTGAGATTTCCTGTGTGGAACTGGGCAGGACACTCAGGGAGGCTTCGGCAGAAGCACACACAGCTGTCGGAGAGACACCGCATGTGCCAGAGCCATGCCTGCTGGAGTCTACTGCTGCCGGGCTCCCTGGTCTCCACGACCTTGCGACAGGCATTCTTGGGCGAGAAGAGTAGCCCCACGCCCTCCCTGCTGAGTGATCGTCTTGCCTTCCCTCCCCGCCTCTCTGCCCCTCAATCCCTCAGGAACTCCACTCCAGGGAACAAAGGCAACCATATTTTGAAGGTGACCCAAGACTTTTTATGCTTTTTATAAGAAAACAATAGTCAGTCCGGTTGCCTGCCTCCATGGGTGTTTCTCAGAAGTAGCACAGCAAGGTTTGCTTTGTGAGCGCTCCACACTGCACCGAGGAAGTCATGAAAGCACAGTCCTTGCCTGGTGTGCTTCAGATATTGATTCTTTGTGAAAAGTGAATGCTACTTTTTATCGATAAAGGGAAGTGCTGAGCAACACACTGGTTAACTCGCTTAGTTATTCAAAACCGTAGCGTACAGGGAATTTGATAATAACTTTCAGTGTCTTTGCTGTCAGATTCTCCAGTCTGCTGACTGTCCGGGAAAGGCTGCTTGCTTATCTTTTGTCTGTTGGTTACTATCACATCCAAGTAATTTCCAGATATCCTAGAGCTCCTGAAATCAAAGCTCAGAGCATAGCTATATGGCCCTAGAGTGTATTTAGTCAAAGAATATGAGCTAATTGGGTGCTTGAGTGGGAGCTCAGCGATGGGATTGTGGTTTTCATGTCACTCAGTGCCCCCTGCACGCAGGGCTGTCGCAATGAGTTCAGAAATTCCTTTCAGAGCAGTTGCAACTTATAAGCACACAGGCAAACAAAACAAAAAGTCCTATGTTCCTAAGAAAAGAAGACTGTGAAGAGACACATCTGTTCAAGGAAAAATACTGCTACGTGCACCACACTGCTGCATATTAGAAAGAAAAATGCAGTCATTACTTAGCTCATTGGCTTGATGTCTCATTAATAGGAGCCTATACTCCATTCCTGGGCTGTGGGTAACAGACTGCCTTCCTGTAGCAGACGAAGATGGCGTGGATCTCACAAAGAAGGCATGCAAGTGCCAGCAAGGAATAAGGAGGGCGTGCTGCCATATTTGTAGGAATACACACTAAAAGAAATGCTCTTCTGGCATGGATGACTGCATTTTGGAAGTCTGTCCCACATGCCCCAAAGAACCTGCTGAATTCGCATTTTGATCTCCAGGCTCCAAAACAGAGGAGAACAGAATGACCATGGGCTCAGGCATCCATCGGAAACCCATTCAGGGGTCAGCAGTCTGAGATTCTGGGGTCTAGTGAGGCCACAGGCTGCCTTGTGTGGTTTCTTCTGTCCTGGGCACAGGCTTGGGGGAGTCCCCAGACTGGATGGAGTTACTGGTATCCTGTTACAACAGCTAAAAAACCCCACAAATTTGAAAAATGACCTTAACAGGAAACAAACAAAAGAGCAAAAATCCAAGCTGGTAGATTAAGCCAATATGGAGATGCTAAGTACTGTACTATGCCATCAGTATCTACTACACTAATGTCCCAGTGCACTCTAACTTCTTATTCCAGGAATTCTTTTCTGCACTCTACAATATACGCCTGAGAAACACATCCTCGCCAGCCTAGATTTATGTGCAAATAAACTACAGCACCTTTGGTATAACTTTTTAATTATGAGGAATCCAGGAACACCAAAACTCAATGCTTTCATCTAGTGTAAGAAAAGAAAATAAGATTCAGAGAGACATGAAAGCGATTATAAGCAATAATGGGAACAATCCTGACATTACAGAAAAACACATTCTACAAGTGCTCTTTTTAAGTTACTTGTCAAGTTACATGTTGAAGCCAAAGCATTACTAATTAGAAGGAAAAAGAGAATAGCACAGTAATGACAAGGGGAAGTCGGGGGAGGCTCGCAATGAGTTGGGAAGAGCCAGTGTGACAGACAGCGATTAGCACGAAGCTTGCTTTGCGGATTTTCTTAGTAGTGTCCAAGGAATTGGCTTGAAAGGACTGAGCTGGCTTCCTACTGCTTTTCGACTTGCTTTTTATTTTTGCACAGAACAGAAAATAAAAGGCCCACTGGAGTGGGCTCAGAGTATTTCCTGGGACTCCTGAGCGACAGTAACATACATTACCCACAGAGCAGGAGCGCTGGCCTTGACCTTGGGAGCAGGGCTCTGTGCTCTCCAGGGACCTGAGCTCCTCAGGACTCAGGGCCAGACCAGCCCTGCGGGGTCTCCTGACACCGTGCGCCCACCACCCGGTCCCCATGCAGGTACCGGTGAAGAGATTACAGGGCGGTGGGGGAGCTCAGACTACACTGAGCCCGTGCACTGCTCAGCACTTGATGAGCATCTATGTGCCCGAGGCCATGTGGAGCCCTGCCTGGGGACACTGGGACGGACATACCGCTGCCCAAGTGCTCTACGTCCAGGACAGAGGATGAGGCGGCACTAAGCACAAGACATCCTGTGACGACTGCCCCCGGAGGCAGAGAGTGCGAATACATGTGCGCACCAGCACAGAACGGCACCGTTTATTATGGTAGGTTGTTATAGCTGTTTTGGTCTAATTGATAAATAAGCTTTATAATAGATCAGTCTGCATAGGAAAAAATAGTACATGCAGGATTCATTACTGTCCACAGTTTGGGCCATCCACTGGGCGTCCCGGAAGGAACAATTTTACTGTATGTCAGAAATGGAGAAAAAAGAAAGCAGGGGGGAAGAATAGAGGTGTTTGTTCTAGGACATTCTGGAAAGCAGCTGAGAAATCCATGTTTGGAGAGAGATCTGTAGGCGGTGAGGGTTCAGCCAGGTAGACATTTCAGGAAGAAATATCGCAGGCAGAAGAGAAATCAAGCAGAAGGGTAGCCACGTACCTGGTGTCTGTGGAACAGAAACGAAGCCAGCATAGCAGAGAGAGTGTAGGGATCAGTCCTGAGGTCACACTGACGCTGGGAAAGGTGCCTGCAAGGCTTTGCGCCACCAAGGGCTTTGGCTTTTCCTCCAAATGAGGAGGAAACCTTGGGAGGTTGGAAGCAGAGAGGACGACTCCAGATTCTAAGCTGCTTCCTGGAGGAGTTACCTGCACTGCTGTGTTGAGAAGAGGCTTTGGGGGCAAGCTGACAGCAGAGGGAGGAGAGAAGAACCCGCTGCAGTACTCCAGGCAGCAGGGCTGGCGCCGAACCCGGGAAGAGGTGCGGGAAGGTAGTGGCAGGAACCACAGGCGCACTGGCCCAGGCAGGGCTGGACGCCAGCACCCGGGGGAAAGTCACCACTGAGAGAGGGGAAAGCGCTTCGGAGAGAAGGTCAGGGATTTGTTCTCAGTGTGCTGACATATAGGCTCTCAAATGGGCCTATTTGGACGGTCCAGGGGAGAACTCTGGATCGGGTGAGATTTCGAAAAATCTACTAGTGAAATGCATAGGAAAAAGTAAAAATTAACTGTGCTCATTGTGAAGGTTTTGAAGAAAAAAAATGGTGATTTTTTTTTCTCTTTCTATGACACTCAAAGAGTTAAGCTGAGTCATTTGAAAACTTCCCATAGTGCTTATTTTTTCCAGATGAGGCCAAATGAGATACTACTATATCCAGATCCCACATCTGTATGTGTGAAAGTCCTTGAGAACAATGGTTGATGGGAAGAAAGCATTCTCTCATGCCACAGACCGTGCATCTCCCTGCCCTCCCGTCTCCATTTTTAAGTGGTTTCATGTACTAAGTTTTCAAACATTCGTGCTTAAATTACAGGAAAGGATAGCAAAACCAACGATCACATCCCATTTCCTCTCAGGATCCTCGTAGGAAAATCTTCCTTCTATCCATCCTTCTCACAAACACAGTTTAGAGTGGGAAGCTGGATAAGCACTGTTTAGGAGCTGGCCCCACACTCTTCTACTTGAGCCATATTCCATATTCACAGGGTCCTGCTCTCAGTGGGTTCTACTATGTCCCTCCTCTGAGGGACTCATGTCTCTGGTTTATGCACAAGCCCAAAGTGCCTTCATTTGAAACTCTCACTGGTATCATCTTTTACCTTGACCTGGCTCCGCATTCCCTGCACAGACAGGAAAACCTCAAGAGGGTCTCAGGGAGTGAGGGAGGAAGGGAAGGGAGCCGTCCCCGGCTGGCAGGGATCCCCTCCTCCCCCAAGAGGGTTCCTTCCCCTCCCAAGGCAGGACAAGAGTCTTTGTTTCTTTCTGTTGCTGTTTTGTCTTTACAAGGATATCTGAAGGAAAATAACACAGAATGATGAGCACTTTCAAAATCACAGAAGAAATTCTGTGGGCATGTATGCTTTCACTCTCTTCACACCTTGTTCAAATATTCTGATTGTTTATGCCTTGCTAATACGAGGTCCTCTGCCCTCCTGCTTGAGGCAGCAGAGAGGCAGAGAGAGCCACAGGACTCTGTCTCCTCCCTGGGAGTCATCTCCCCATCGGTGCCGGATGATGAGTGTTTTTTTCCATCTCCTTGGGGGACAGAAACATAAAGAATAATTTCTGCTTTGATTGTTGGTGTTTTGCTCACATATCTCTGCATTTTAAAAACTCTACAAACTTGGTAACAATTTACTTTTAAGATTAGACTTTGGGAAAATGAGAGACAAAGGAGAAGAGAAAAAAGAACTCGTACAATAATATATTCATGGGTCTATGTGAAACATTCACAAATTCAACCCAGCATGTAGAACTGTGGGAAGTGGTGAGATGATTTTTTAGCTAAAATGCTATAACCCTGTTGCACAGCCAGTGTCACTGTAAGCAAATATCTATCTCACAGACTGCAAAATCTGTCATAGTTCTTCTTAGTTCTAGAAAAGGATGATGAGCATTTCTGTTTACTAATTAAAGCGGCACAGCCATAGGAAACATAAAGATAATTCAACGTCCAGAGTGTTTATCGGCTGTGAAAGCACAGTTCTTGTGATATTTTAAACTTAGAAGATGGTCATTATTTTAAATTGGGACTTTACTATGTTATCACATCACTTCAGCCTTTAAAACTTGAATTTTCATAGGATGTAATTACGATATTACATGATGCATAGAACCGCCCATTCATTTGATAGCAAAGGTAATGAAATGGTTCACTGTATTCCACTCCATAGCTTAAGTATAGCCAGGCATTTATGATTTTTCTCTTCCTAATATGACCAGACTAACATCCATCCATTGATTTCAGACTCTAGAGACAAACTGCAATAACCCTGAAGATCTGTCCAATCTGAACTTTTTTCCTGCATGTGTATTGTAAACATCGAACTCACAGCAACACAGGACTCTGGGGTGCACAGTCTGGTCTGCTGGTTTCTTCATCTTTCTCCTCTAAATGTGCCTCTGTCTCATGTCTTCTATCTCAGCCAAGGCGCGTCCTCCCTCAAGCCAATCACGTCTTCCTGCTCCAGCCCCCGACCTGCCCACTGCCCCAGTGCACCCTCAAGCCCTTCTGTGGGACACCCTGGTCCTCCACCCAGCTGCCTCCTCCCCATTTCAGTGTGGACCAAGGGATTCGCAAGTGTGAGTCAGACCACGCCACATCCCGCCTTAAAACTGGTTCATGTGCACCTGCGAGGACTTCCGGCATCCTCAGTATGACCTGCGCCCCCTACTGTTCCTCCCCAGTGCTCACCCTCCCCAGTGCTCACCAGGACGGGGATCACCTGCAGATATGGGTCTCTAGGCATGTGTGTGACTACATTAGATCACACACAGCTAGGTGTATAATTCAAAGCAAATCACACGCGTGTTTAATCAAGTGTAACTGAATTACATGTATATACTTATACGTATAATTAAATGGAATTAATGACATGTATGCATGTATTTATATCTGTCCGTATATTAAATGTAATTAAGTTTTATGTACATACAACCATAACTTGGTACATGATTGCTTTGGAACACTGAATTTGGTACTCTCCCCTTTTTTTAGTATACATTTACAGTAAATAATGGTTATATTCACAGGGGGAGTCAGTACATGTACATAACATCTTAATTCTTTTCAAATCCCATCTCCCTCCCCCATATCTTTTGGTCTTCTTCCTGTTTGCAAAAGACCTATCTTCCTGCTTTCTATTATCTTTTATTTTTCTCTTTAATGTATATATACTTTGGTTTTGTGTTTGTTTGGTTTTGTTTTGCTACTTTTTTAAAGAAAGGAAACTCAGAAAGAAACTCAGCAATCCTCCTGCCTCAGCCTCCCAAGTGCTGAGATTACAGGCACGCCCCACTACCCCCACCTCTGTTGTTGTATACAATATAAGAGAAACCATGTGATAGTTAAGCTTGTGTGTCTGCTTTATTTCACTTAACATTATGGTTTCCAGGTGCATCCACGTTCTTACAGACGATTCAGAGACCTGGAGTAGTAAAAGCAATCCCAGGCAACAAAGCAGGGTTGCTCACAATCCCAGATTTCAAGTTCCAATACAAAGCTACAGTGATAAAGTCAGCACGGTGGGCTAGAGATTTAGCTCAGTGGTTCCGCTGTCTGCCTCACAAGCGCAAGGACCCAAGTTCGATTGCCCAGTACCGAAAGAAAAAAGTCAGCACGGTACTGGCACAGAAGCAGACACGAGGATCAGCGGAACAGAACAGAGGACACGGAAACAACCCCAGATACACTCTGCTATCTGATCTTTGACAGAGGGGCCACAAACATACGTTGGAGGACAGATAGCAAGTGGAAGATGGAATCCAGCTCTGTACCTCTCTCTGTGGACTCTGTTCCATGGACTCTTTGCGTTCGGAATCAAAAGTGTCCCGGAGCTGGTATTCGACATGGGAGCTGGAACGTGCCGCTCCTTCCTGCCACCCATCCCGGCCGAAACACTGTGGGTAACGGGCATCTTTGGTGCTCATGGGGCTCCCAGAACCAACTGGCGGTGGGCCCGGAGGCGGCACCGTGTGTGTGGCGTGTGTGTACATGTTAAGTGTGACACACACGCGACCGCTACTGTGCAGAGTCTTTTGCCACCCATGACAATAGGCACGTGCCGGCCCTTTTCCCTCAGGGTACCCAGCACAAAGCACCCTCTCCAGCCCACACAGTACTCAATGCACAGTACTTAGTGCATTTGTAGCTCGCCATTAGAAAGCACTAATTTGTAAATTGTGCCTTAGTTGAAACTCGTTTTCTCCCTCAAATGCTATGTTAAGGAATGGATGCCTTTCAGTGCAAAACAGAGTCAACGGTCCGTGTAGAAATCCTGTCCAGGAGAACCAAAGAACAAACACACAAAGCACTCGTGACTTACTTAGGTTACCATCAATGTTAACAGTGCATGCATAATTGAACTTGCATTCCTGAGTTAAATAAATAAATGATTAGCCCTGGGACAGCATGGCCACCCTGGCAGTAGCATCTCCTTCACTGTTTCAGAGGAGGGGACATTATCTCCTTGTTACAGTTTAGCTACGTGTTTCTTAGCTGGAGCTGTGTGAGATAAACAATCATCATGGTTAAGGCAGTAGAAAGGGCACTCACCGTGAGTCAGGCGTTCCGATCTCGCCAGGTCTCTATTCCGTGGTTGCTGTATCATCCTGTCTTACAAGTTTGGGCCCGAGACACAGCAGCTGAAGCCCTCGTCCCTTTGGTCACTGACGGAGCCAGGCCTTGACTCCGGGTCTGGCTCCTCCCCTCTGGACCATGCTGACTCTCACGCGCTCCCCTGGCCACCAAGGGGACTGGGACTCCGGCACAGGTCCTCGTGCCTTTCTTCCTAAGCAGAGCACAGGAGGAGTTCGACCGCGGAGCTCAGGGGAACAGAAGGAGGCAAAGAGCTGCACAGCTGCCCGCGGTTCCGTCCGGTTTCCCCCCGTGTGTGCGCTTGGCACAGAGCTGGTGGCGTCTAGTCCGGGCAGGGCACCCACGGGCATGCCTCTGCAAGTGGCAGGAAGAGCAGGAGGTGATCTGCTTCAGTCGCTCCACGGCGGTTCACTCTGCTTCATGTTGACAGGCATCATTAACTGGTTCCCCTTTCGTCCGCAGAGAAGTGGGAAGACAGTGAGCCCCTGGCCACCTGTCGGGCAAAGGCCCTGGGGCAGGGGTGCTGCACAGGAAAGGGCCCTGGGGAGAGTCATGAGTCAGTGAAGCTGGAGGGGAGGGACAGGAGGGAGGGCGGGAAGGGTGGAGTTGCCTTCCAGGGCTGTACAGATGGGCAGCAGAGCCATCCTGCCCCACCTGCTTGACCGGGAGCTCCAGGCAGAGTCCACAGCGGGTTCTGGGAGCGCCTCTGCCTCCACACCCTGCTCTGCTCCATCCCTCCTCTCCTGTGGGGGCTCTGCTGCCTTGGGGCAAACGGTTCCATCCTCCCCTGAGTGGAGTCCTCCATCGAGGGCTCTGCAATTCCGCCATGCAGCAGGGAGCCTCATCCCCTCACCACCCTGCGCTGTCTGAGGTCTGAAGGTAATGAACGCACAGAGCGCCCTCACGGGGGGCCCCAGGGGGCATCTCGGCATCTGCTCTGGGCTGCAAGGGTGGTGCCTTTGTTGGCATTTGCTGGAGAAAGAAGTCCCTCTTTGGGGACACTCTGGAGCAGGGCTCCCACCACGGTCTGTGTCCTGAGTCCCAAGCAGACTCAGGCTGAGGCTCGAGCCGTGTGCCCCTGCAAACCCTGCATGTGACCTGCCATGCGGCACAGCCCACGCCACATCACGTATCTTCACGCCCTCAGCTCTGACACACCACGAACCCCCAGAGGCCTGCGATTTCAGACACAAGCAGGCCTCAGACAGGTGGGACCAATTCCTTAACGGCTGTTTCCAATGAGCAGACATAAACATTTTCACATGGATTTCAGCTGAAGGAACTCTCACAACATCCGGCTGCGAAAATCGAAGGCGGCTCATTGTAGCCCTGCGCTCAGCTGGCCCTTCTATCATGCGTCCAGCGCCCCTGAGAGTCACAGCAAATCAGGGGTGCAGTGAAACAGTAACAGAGCGAGGCAGCGGTCACGTAGGTGGCAGCTCTGGCATCTCCAGCTTCAGACAGGGATGGCGGACTGAAACGCCAACCGTGATGGATGACACGGTGGGTCCCACGTGGGCTGTCGGGCTGCTGCAACAGCAGATGCTGCTTGCAGTGTGTGTAAGGCAAAAGACAAAACACGTAAATGTGGGGCAAGCGGATCTCAGCCCCCGCGGCAGGATTTTCAGTGTGGTGCGTCCTCAGGCCTCACCTCATCCTCTCCCTCTCACACACTCAGCATCCGAGCACACTCCTCCCTTCCGGGGATTTTCAAGATTGGAGGTGTCCGGTGGGGTCTCAGGTTATCGCTCCACGAGTAGCAGATCAAGCTTGGTTCTTCAGTTTCCTCGGCTCCTTAGTTGCCCGTGTCCCGAGGATTTCGCCTTGTCAGGCCCAAGGCTGCTGCGCTCTGGGACAGCCTTGAAGGAGGAGCTTCCTGCGCCAGCTCCTGCTCTGGTTCCCTGCCCTCCGGGCTCCGGGGCTCCTAGAGGAGCGGGTCTGAAGAGCTGTCTTGGCAGCTCTGCTGCTCCGGCTGCTGGCGGTCAACGTCACTCAGTTGCCACTCACCTCGCGCTGTGCCTCCAAGTTACAGAGCCATGGGGTGAGCCACCTGTCCGCCCTCCCCTGTGCTCACGTATGAACCGCACAGGCCAGCCCTTGTGCTGCCGGGCGTCCCCCGGGGGTCTCGTCACAGCTCTGCCCAGACTCCTCGCGGGGATGGGCCTGTGAGGGCCGAGGGTCGCCTGTCAAACGATGGCACACAGGGGAGAGGCCAGTCTATCACACCTCCTGGCAACAGTAGCACTGTAGCATTATGGATGCCACACGGTGGGGTGTGAACTGCTGGCCCAGCCTCAGGGCTGTTGCCTAAAATAGCTCCTCACAGGCAGCCAGTGGACCATTTGTCACCACGGGGCAGAAGGGATTTTCCAAGTCTATTTAAAAGCCAGACTTGAAGTTGTTGGATGGGACTAAGCCTTTCCTTTCCTTTTATTGTTCTTTTTGGACTAATTCAGCCTAACAAATAGCCTACCGACCCAATCCAGCTTGCTGGCCATCTGTGTAAATAAAGTTTTGTGGTTTTTGTTTGTGTGAATAAAGTTTTATTGCAACACAGTCACAGTCATTTGGTCATGTTGCTGGTTACAGTTTTCATGCTACACCAGAGTAGCGACTGCAACAGAGACCTAGGAGATCTGGAACACCTCCAATATTCGCCATCTGGCTCTTTTCAGAAAGCGTACCAGCTTCTGAGTTACATCGTTGATTCTGAGTTTTGTTCTTTTGTGACCACACAGTCTACTGTCACAAAATATTGAAGGGTGAGAATGTATAAAGGGAAGAGTTTATTTTGACTCACAGTTCCGGCAGCCTGAAAGCACAGAACTGGCCCTGACACTGGTTGGCTACCTGGGGCTTCACAGATGAGGGAAAAGCAGAAGGGACAGAAGTGATGACTAAGGAACAGAGAGGAGCAAGGGACACAGCAGCTTTGTGAACAGCTTGCTCCCTGTGCTGAGCCCATCCTAAGAATGACGGGACTCCTTCTATGGGCAAAGTGCTGCCATGCGAGGCCCTACTTCCCAATCCTGCCACTTTGGGATTCAAATTCAGCATGATTCTGATAGGGACGAACCATTTCCAAACCACCCAACGGGGACCTCGGGATGGTTGTGAAGGAGCTGGGGGGTGTGGAGGTCCACAAAGAGACAGGTATTATGCCGCAGACACTCCATATGCCATGCCTCTTCCTACGTGTGCATACGTATCAGAAAGCTTAACTCATAAATTAGAGTAAAATCAACAGCAACTAATAATCACAGAACAATTGTAACAACATACTGTAATCAAGTTACCCGAATGTGCTTTTCCCCTCTCTCTTCCTCTTTCCCTCTTTTCCCTCTTTCTCTTTCTCTGTCAGTTGCCACGGGAGGCAGGCAGCACTTTAGGAAGGCATCACTCTGTTACAGACAGATTGAGTGGGATGATGTGAGGTCTCATCACCCTACTCAGAACGGCAACTTGGAGCATATGAGTTGTTTATTTCTAGAATTTCCCACTGATGTATTTGGACTATACCAATCCCAGGTGGCAGAAACCATGGCAAGTAGAACAATAGACAGGGGACTACTGTACTTCTTTCCTTCCCCACTTACCACACAATTTGGCCATGTTTGTATTGTAGTTCTAAGAAATGAGACAACAGACCAGCCTGGGCTACATGGTGAGTCCCAGGTCAGTCTCAACTACATAGTGAGACCCTGTCTCAAAGAAAAAGACAAACATGTTTTATGATTTCCTCATAGTCTACCTAGTTTTTACCATGCTATCTAGCCCACTTTTGCATCACCATTCTTTTTTCTAGCTCAGACCTCCCACTAGGGAATCATATTCCTTTTTAACTGCTGTGCATTATTTTGAATTTGAATTTGAATTTTTGGTTAGAGTCTATTATTGAAAACTACTTTTAGTTTTTATTTACTTCAAAGTGCCTTTGCTTTTGTGCTTTTTATGAGATGGTTTTGGGAGAGAGGGTATGTGAGGGTTGGACCCTGGACTTTGCACAGGTATCACTGAGCTGCACCTAGCCCCAGGTGAGATTCCAGGGACCGTGGGAGTCCTGGCTGCCAGTTTCTTTGGCATATTCCCCATTGTCTATTGCCTTCTATTGCTGTTTCTAAAAAGTCAGGTGTCACTGTAATTGCTAATTTTTTCTACAGAATGTTTTTTATCTGTGACTGACTTCATGATTTTTCTCTTTAGTCTTTGTTCTTCACTTTCATTGTGATGTTGTCTTAGTGTTTTATTTGTATTTATGAAGATTCAGTAGCTTCATGAACCTCTGGGTTGATGTTCTGTAAATTCTCAGCAGTTATATGGTTGCCTCTATTCTAACCAGTCTAAAACTTCCTGCAGTGTTTATTAGATTTTTCTCATTCCATTTTACACCTTAATGTCTTTTTCCTATGTTTCATACTTTTTTCACTGTAGTTTAAAATCTGGAAAATTTCTTCTGGCCTATTTCCTGTTTCTTTTCAGCAAAGTCTTAATCAGTCAAACAATCAATATCTATTGATTTTTTAATTTTAATTGTTATATCTTTTATTTCTAAAAATTCTTATTGGTTCTTATTCCAATCTGCCAGATTTCCCCCCTAATCTTTTCCTTAGAAATATGTTCAATCCATTTTAATTGCATTTAACACATTAAAACCACTTATTTTGCCATGGTTTTAATGTGGCTTGCTCCCCAAATATTTATATGTAAGCAGCTTGGTTGCCAATACAGTAGCATTAAGAGGTGCAGAACCCTTTCAGAGACAAAGTCGGATGGAGATTATTAAGTCACTGAGGACAAGGTCTTTAGAAGAAATTAATGCTGATCCCAAGGTATCAGCTCCCATGAGTGGGAGCTGTCACACAAAGAGCAGAACTGGCCCCTCCCCGCTCTCCGCCTTCCTGTCACCACGTGATCACTGTACATCACACAGCTACCGGGGCCACCTGTGTGATACCATCCACAGCAAGTTCCTTACCAGAGCCAAGCAGATACATTAACCAACTGAAACATCTTGTTGTGGTAGCAGAAAACAGACTAATACAATGTCCATTGTCTGCTAATTCAGACACTGCATATCTTATCCCCACTGAACTAATTTTTGTACTGTTGTCTCTAGTTTATAGACCCTGTTTCTTTGAAAGTTTCATGAATTTGACTGCGGAGCTTTGGCTGAGAGAATCCTTGAAGCCTCGGTTGAAGGAAAGAGGGACTGGGTATTCCTCTAGGGAGGACCTGCTCTTGTTTCTGCTGGTCCTTGAGTGGCCTGCTTTGTGCAGACTTTCTGGAAATGTCATCTTACATCTGTAGCTTTTCCATGACTTCCTGTGTGTGTAACATCAAAATAATTTCAATGTGCGTATGTTCTGCTAATGTGTCATAATTAAGGTTGAACAAAATGTCTATGGTAGTTGCTCCACTTATAACATTAGATGTTCATTAAAGACATTAAATGAAACAAGGAAGCATCAAGAGTAAAGTTAGCATCACTCCTAGAAGTAACCACAATTCATATCTTGTTTTACAGACTTTTGTCCAGTTTGGGGAATGCTGTCTATTTTTAAGTAGTCAACAAGCATTGTTCCAGTTACTCTTATTTACTCAGAAGATAATTCTTTTGAGATGTGAGCCTAAGGATAACATTTTGTCCTTCGTTTCTATCTGAGGGCATTGGATATCAATGTATATCTAGTGTAAGATATACTGTATTCCTCAGTGTAATCTATCCGTGGGTCCAATCAAAAGAATTCACTCAGAAAACCACCAGGGCATCATAACTGAAGGAACAGTGTCTCTCAGTGAGGGGTGGTGAGGTGTCTGGCTACAAAGGACGAAGGCCACGCAGTGGTGACACCACCGTCACTGAGTGCCACTGCTGGCTGTATTCAAGCTATAGCTAATGGAAAAGCTCAGCTAGGGCTGTGAATGGCTGGGCACTGTGTTTCACATAAGACTTTTTAGTAAGCTTCACATGGCTCAGGCCAGCAGGCCTGTCTCTGAGGTGGAACCGCATGCTCCTAGACCCATGTACAGGCCTGGGCTGGACATCTGGACTCTTACAGATGGACCACCCAGAGGCTTTTCTTTCAAGTTACTCAGATCTCTGAAACACGATGGAAAATCACACATTGACCTGGAGTAGTTTGGTCATCACCATTCCTCTCCACTACAGCCTGAAAGAAAGCCCTTTAGAGCAACCATGGACCCAGTTTCCAGGCTCATGACAGTGGAAGCGTATTTGATGTTGTGGGGAAGATTTCCAATGAATGAACCCAAGCCACAGACCCCAGTAATGCCAAGAAAACTGAACACCTCTCACTGCACTTCACTGAGCAGAAAGATGATGTGGGTTTTCTTTTTTAAGAAAAAAAGAATAAGCAGTTCTAGATGGGAGTCCACCACCCTTGACTCCGTAGGGCCAAGTGAACATTGACAGCTGTTGTGCTCGGCTTAGTATGAATAAAATTTCTTTCTATGACAAATAGGGCAGGCGCTAGAGTTGTAAGATATAAACCTAAGCACTGGGCAGCAACTTCCTAGCTGGGTGAACTTACAAAAGGTAATTGCTGTATCCCCTGTAGCATGCTGATTATAATGCCTACCTTTTCAGAGTCACAGGAAGGTGGAAAACGGCGTCTGCAGTGCCCAGTACCTAGCACATGGCAGTTATTTCACTTGACCGTCAGTCTTGGAGTTCTGGGACCACACTTGGTCATCACTGCCTCCAAAACTCCTAGCATTCGATAATGGTTCTACAAATATTTATCCAATGAAGGGACAATGTGCTCAGATACTGAATGAGTCAGTAGTTGGGAAGACCAGGGCAAAGTACACTGCAGCTCCACCAAGGGACCTTCACCGGGGCTGCCTTTGCTGTTGACCCCCGATGAGATGCTCTGGATGGAAGTTTCTGAGTCTCTCTCTGCTCCAGCTCAGGTGTCTGGGTCTGCAGACCATCCCTTCTTCCTAGATTGATTGCCTGTGTAAGGGTGAGGGAGATTTCTCCTCTGTTCTTTGGAGGTGTGCAGAAACCAGCCCGTAATAAACAGACCCACAAGAGGGAAAAGATTCACTGGAGAAAGATTACTAAATGATCAAATAAGCCTCAGGAATGGATAAGCCCTCTTCACGGAGGAGAAGGAGTGGAGGAGTGCAGGCAATTTTGAGAAGCAATACATGATTTTAAGAGGACTAAGAATGAGCCTAGAAAACAGATGCTAGCCTGGGACGGAGTTCCTCAGTGCTCTGGAGGAATTCACAGAAGGCGAGGGCTAGAAATTCAACAAAACCACCGATGCTGCATAATTCAGGTAACGTCTCCCGGGTGACACCTCTGAGCGGCTCTGGGAAGGACAGAGGGGAACTGTGTCTGGGTTTTGCAAAGACTAGGTCTCTGTCCTCCAGGGCAATTTATCTTTCCTGATTATTTGCTGAGATCCCTAGACAGCACAATTGCGTTTCCTTTGGAAGAAGTTTCCTCAGTCATTTCGAGAGCTCTTCTTCCCTCCTTGCCAAAGAGAAATGAGTTGAGAAAGTCCTTGGTTTGGGGGGCAGCTTCTAAGCTTTTCCCACTTTCTTTTCATTCAGAAGTGCTCCTCAAGCCAAAGCACTGTACTTTGGGGTGTCATTTTCTGAACCCCAACATCAGAACCCTGACCCTAACCAGCAGACTGACCAGAGCGCCAAAAGGTTCACTGCCAGGAGCTCTACTGGTCCTCAGCTCCCCTTAACGCTCTTCTCCATTGGCCTCATACTGGTCAGCTTCTTGTTCCCATGACGACTTCCCTAACCCAAGTGACACATAAGGAGAACAGGTTCATTTGCTCTCATGATTCTGGGAGTCCGGTCTGTGAGCCAGGGGCCCAGTCTTCAGCTCTCCGCCGTTTTGGAACAGACGGCTGAGTGATCTGCCAACCTCCCAAGCTGAGGGGCAGAGTGAGAGGGGCTGGGGGCCACAGTCGCCTTCCAGGGGTCACCCCTGCAGGGTTCCCGGCAGCCTCTCAGTGGAGCCACCCTGGGGATGGAGCCCTTACCACATGGAACTTTGGGGGACCCCTCGAGACCCACCCACCTCACCCATGGACCCCAGGCCCACACCGCCACCATGGGCCACGTGTGGGAGATGAACGCAGAAGGAGAAAAAGCACATTTCCAGGAACGGGAGGAGAGGACCTTGAAAGTCATCCCGCTGGGCAGAGGTAGCAAATCATTTTACCGGGAGGCCGATTTCATAAATTACAGCAGTGAGCCAGCCTCGTGAAGTGGGATAAATGAACTATTTAACACGATGTAATAACCCTCCAGTCATGTTAGGATGTTCTCGTCGGTTCCTGGACAGCACTCCCTGAAGAGCCAACGGAGCGGCTGAGCCTGCTGCAGGGCTGCCCTATAAATCCCAGCTCCCCCAGTGTAGGGGGACAGTCCTCACCCTGGTCCTCTGGAGGGGGATTCACCCCTCTTGGTCCCTCTCCTTAGCAAAGGATGGGTTTAAGGACCCTAGATTAGAAAACCTCTCTCTCTGTCCCTTCTCCCCTCCCTCCCTCTCCATCAGTATGCACCTGTGTGACTCTAGGTCTCAGAGGCTGGTAAACCACCTCTGCTTATCTCTTACCTTGTAATTTGGTGTCTGCAACAAATTGAGGACCTGCACAATAGACATTTCCTGGCCTGCTAGTTGGTGTGCTTGTTCACAAAACTGGGATCCACTGAGATTTTGTCAACTTTCAGGTTTCTATTTTATGTCACAAAAGAGAATAGAAAGCCTTTATTCAGGATTCCCAGGCTGGTCAAATAGAGCTAAAAATTCAAGACCAAATTATCAACTCACGGGGTGGTTATTAATTTGTGCATTAACCAATGGTATCCATTTCTGGATCATTTCCACTCTAAAATTAAACAGCACCACCTCCAAGGGAGACAAAGACAATGTCGATGTGCCTCCTGGTCCCCTTCTCTGGCCGCTGAGTCTCCCACATGCAGCTGGGACTTCCCAGTGCCCAGGAATCCCTGCGACATGCGAGGAGGGGGTGGGTCACTGGCCGGTCCCCGTGGGCCCCTCTGCCTGTCCTCCCACTTTCTGTGCCCAGTCACAGAGGAAAGCCGGATGCCAGGGCAAGCAGTAGCTGGCTCAAGGCACCGCGAGTAACTGCTCCATCCTTCCAAGCTCGGGGGTGTGCTCAGCTCATAGCCACTACCTTCAGGCTGTGAGCATTGCTCAGCGGCCTGGTGGGCCCAGAGCTTGGGCTGGCATTTCGGGTTGACACCGTTCGGGGCCCACCAGAGGCTGGAGGGTCCTCGGCTCTGCCTTGAGCAAGGAAAGCAGGGTTGGTAGGGGCCTCCCGAGGTCAAAGCCTACTGGCTGTTTACTGACACCACCGCTGGGGCATTTTAATTTAGATCAGGAGCCCGCAGGACCCCGGTTCTCTTATTCAGCAAAGCACGCGAAGCCGCTGTTTTAAAACTCTTCCTGGGGTGCAGAAGACTCCTGGGACCTCAGGCACCCCAAAGCCAGTGGCTGGCATGGGAGTATGCTCAGCCACACCATGGCACCCCTGTTTGTTGTTTATTTGCTGTTTTCTTTCCAGCTCCCCAGACTGAGTCAAGGTTTCTTGGTCACATGTATGGCAGGAGACTTCTGATATTGCACACGGACTTTTGGAGCATTTATTTCTGGTGTCCACCTTCTCCCGTGGCTCAGTCACCCACCCCATGAGGCTGCCCTGGCGGGGAGGCGGGGTCTGCGCTGGAGCTGCCAGCTTCCAGTCTACTGCGCTCCTGCTGCTCCTCTCCCGCTTCCAGCGCTCCCTGCAGGCTCCTGCTGCTGCCCTGCCCCAGCCTGTGTCCCCAGAAGCCTTCTTCTCCTGGCTTCCCTTTTCCATCTCATCCAGTGTTCGATCTCTTCCCAACCATATCTCAAACATAAAGAGAAAACTATCGAGAAAAATTCTCATGGGAGAAAGAAGTTTGGTAGAGAGTGGGCCCTCTGTATCCAGGGGTTCTGTGTGCAATCCACTGCGGACTGAAAATATCTCAGGAAAATGTCTCTTGGTGGTCACGAACAGACTTTCCTCCTGGTTACTCCCTAATGAACAGTGCTACACTGCTTACATTGTGCCAGGTGTTATGAGTAAGGTAGGGGTGACTTAAGGTGCACGGCAGGAGAAGTACCGCACTGTGTGCACAGAGAACTCCAACACCCAGGGCTTCGGTATCCGCTGGGACTCTGGGAACCAGCCCCCTGCAAGCACCAGTGAGAGTGCATTTCCATACAGCGTCATCCCCAGAGTCTGGGGATGAAGAGACTCTGTTCCATTGCTTCAGATGGATGCTGTGCAGGCCAGGCCAGTATGGTGGCCAGGCTAGGACTCCCAGGGACGACCTCACAGGGCTCCGGGCCCGGGCCGGGGCTCAGTCGCTACTATACCGACAGGGCAGGGGCAGTGGTGTCCTCGTGAAGGAGATGTGAAGAGCCAGGGAAGACAGCCTTGAGCGTCACGGATCTGCTCTGCAAAGTGGGTGTGCTGACCACGGCCAGGCCGGGACTGAATATGCTTGGAGCCGGACAGTGTCATGGGACCACAACACACAGCTGAGGCCGTCCCCTTACAGAGAGATGATGCTTATCTTGTTTCACAGCTTTGGAAGTTCCAGTCCATGCCTGGTCTGCCTGGTTGCTTCTGGGCTTATTGTCACACAGCGTGGAGGGGCCACACAGCAGAAAGAAACTGCTTAGCGAGTGGCCAGGAAGCAAAGCCGGGGTGTGGGTCACAGTCCAGTGTCCTCTCCCAGGCTGACCCTGATGACTAAGGACCTCCCAGCAGGCCCTGCCTTGGAAAGACTCCACTACCCCCAACCCCGTCATCGGCACCATGCTAGGGAGCACGGGACAGACAAAGCCCATGCTTTGGGATTGTTCCCTGCAGCTGGCCTTTTGGCACATCCTTGGCCTTCCCTTTTATCTGCCTATTGATTAGACTCAGCTTCCCACAGTGAGTTCCTCTGGAATTAGCTAGTGTCCTGAGATGCTTTCTATTGGGAGAGGAAATGCAAAAAGGACGTTGGCATTTAAAAGGCCAGCAGCCCAGCAGCTGTGGATGCAGGCCCCTGAACTCCTATGAAAGTAACTGCCTATTTATAAGAAAACAGTAGATCCAGAATGCTCCCAGTCAGGAAGGGCAGTCAGTCCCTTGCCTGAATTTGGAGAGTGTCCACCGACTACAGGGCTGTTGCAGCTCACTGGAAAATGCACAAGCTGGCCCGACTCAGCTGGGCTTTGGGATCAGACGAGCCTGCTGCCATCCCTCGTAATGGTCAGATTTCTGTCCCTATACTTGGAGACCTGAGGTGAGTGACTAACTAAAAAAAGGCTCATCGAGTCCCACGCTGGAGGCTCTGATCAGAGCTTGTGCAGACTCCAGCCTTGGGCCTCCATTGAGGCAGCACTTCATGGGTGGAGTTCAGGCCCTCAGTCCCCTTCGATGGCCTCAGGGCCCCAGGGACCTCCTCCAAAAGATCAGTCACCTCCCCGTAGCACAGCCCTTGGGACCAGGCCTTCCCATGGACCTCTCTGGGACATTTAGTGTCCAAACTCCAGCATCCCTCTCCACCCATGTTTGAAGCTTTGTACTTGTCACAACCAAGCCCTTCAGGCCTCGACACGAGTGCTCCTTGTGACACAGCCAGGTTTTCTTTTCCTCCTCCGCTTATATGCACTTCTGATGTTGGATCTGGTTGGATAACTCTGGGGTACAGGGGATAACTCTGCATTCAGGAGGGTCTCCTGCTTCCAGTGGTGCACAGATAAGGGGACAGAATGCAGAAGACTGGGGGGAAAAGACTTTTATGTCTCCAAACTTTCCAAGAAGGCCTGACAGTGATGGTGGTAAAAGCTCCCCTTATAGTTCAGCAAGGATACTAAGCCTGGAAGACACCAGTAACTGAGGAAGGGATCTTGTGTGTCTCCTGACCCTCCCAGGTGGGCCACATGGACAGGGTGAGGACAGGGACAGGCAGCCAGTCTGGACAGAGCTCTGTGCTCTCAGACAAGTAAAGCAGAATGAGGGAGACTTTTAGAAAAAAAGCAAAAATCTTGCGGCCTGAATGAAACAAACACTTCACCCGGTAACATTTCACCTGGAAGTGATGTTTTTCTTCCAAAAACACTAAAATGTTTAGAAAAGGTCACCTCCTCAGTAGGGAAAAATAAATTCCAATACTTGATTGAAGCAGGAAGAAAACGTCAAAAGGAGAAAGGACCAACATGGAACAGCATGGAAGGTGAAAGTCGGGGTAGAAAAAGCAAGGAAGTATTAGAGGAAACAGGAAAGACATTGCTGAGCTAACCCCCGTGGATGTGGTAGATGGAAGCAAGGACACCTTGGGGAGCTGGGCTGCAGTGAGGGGATAAGTCTGAGACTCTTTCTTAGCATGGAGAGAAGAACTGGCAGGACAACGCTGGGGCCGGGAGGAAGGACGCAGAAGGAAGGCAGCACGGTGCGGGGTGCAGGCCCCGAGTTTTGTGGCTTCACACGGGCTTGCACTCAGCCCCAGGGCTCACTGCGCCTGTGAACTTGGGCATCTTCCTGAGATACAGGGAACCGACACCCTGAGCACCGTGAGGGGGCAGCGAGGAAATGCACGCGAATCTAACTCAGCAACTGGCACAGGGTGACCGCTCACCATGGCCGGAGGGAGGGAGCTGGGAGTTGAGGCTGCTCCCAGGAAGAAGGATGTGGCCTCTGTCACTACAAGCCAGACTCTCAGGAAGCAGTATTTCCCATTTTGAGAAAAAGTGTGCTACCCACCCCCCCACCAAAATACCAGTTGGGTTATTTTTCCTATGAGGATAACAAAGACTTTCTCAAATACGCAAGATTCAAGAATAGGCATTGTGAATTATGTTCTTAGATGTGGCTTCCAGTGTCTGCCAGTCATCCAAGAAGTGAACTGCTGTCAGTGAGTGGGTAATTTTGATCTGAAAGGACTAATGGTCCCACCCAAATGAGGATCTGTAACCTACACCTCTCATCACCCCACCCTCCACTCCAGCCTCTGGTAACCACCTTTCTATTCTCTGCTTCTGTGAGTTCATTGTCCGTGATGTTGCACATGACAGGCTTCCTTCATTAGGGCTGAGTAGTACTCCTTCGCATTGGCGTACCATCTTTCCTTCATCTATTCATCCTGTGACGGACACTCGAGGTAGCAGTAGAACTTGCCTACTATGATTGCTTCCACGACAGATGTGGATGTGCAGCACCTCTTTGTCAAAATGATTTAAAATATTTAGGGTAAATACCAGAAGTCGATTCCTGGTCAGAAAACAGATCTGTTCTTAGTTTGTTGAGGAATCTCTGACTGGTCCACACTTGCCCCAGCCGTGTCCCTGTGTTCCTGTCTCTGCTGTCATCAGCACGCCTGTGTTTTTGCTAACAGCCACTCTGACGGGGGTGGGATGACAACTCCGGTGGCTTTACGCTGATGACTAGCAACGCTGAGCCCTTCTCCACATATCTGCTAGCCATGCCTATGTTTTCTTTGGGGAAGTATACATTTAGATTCCTGGTTCATTTCTTACTGGATTATTTGTTTTTAGGAGGATTAAGTTTGGTTTCTCTTTCTTTGTGAGATCAATTGCACAGCATGGTGGATGTGGGCCACGACTGGGTACTGTGAGTTTCGATTTTGCTGAAAGTTTTAAATGTTCTGATCACAAACATGTTAAATATTTGAGGCACTTAAAATATAAATTAGATCTGTTTAGTAATCTCACATTGTACTCAAACCCAGTAACACTACTCTGTACCCTATAAATGATGCAACTGAAGTTTGTTATTAAAAAAAAGAGTAATGGCCAGCAAGAAAATCCACTGTGTAGAATGAAAGCTAAGCTTATTATAAAATTACTTCAAGAATGTACTGAACATTTTTAATTTTAACATAGAATTGTATTAGATAGAAAAATAGCTATTTAACATGAGCTCATTGGTCTAAAACACTAGGTGTCGTTAAAGACTACGGTATGAGGAAGAGACTCTGAATTAAAGTAGTGCTAAATCTGTCCTCTGATGGGGCTCACACAGTGGCTCCCATGCCACGGCTTGTTCTTGGACTTGGAGAAAGACACACGAAGTAATATATTTATGCTAAACGTACTCCCTTGTTAGATGCACAGCAGGTTATGACTTCTCAGCCTTTGTAAAATGTATAATCAGACAAAATCAAGTGCGTCAGCAAAACATTTAAAACACAGACTTAGCAAACGACCATAGAAAATAGGACAATTTTTAAAGACAAGGGACTATTGCAACTTTACATGTACAACGTGATGCTGATCTTAACATGGGTGTGTGCACCCGCATGTGTACAGATGCTGGAGAAAGGATTGACCAGAAGGAACCGGGCCGAGATGTGTTGGTTTCTTTCAGAGTCTGTGTCTCTTTGTGCGCTGACAAAACCAACCATAGAACACAAGAGGAAGCAGAAGGAAGAGAAAGAGAAGGAGGGGGAGGAGGAAGAGGAGAAGGAAAAAGAGGAAGATGAGAGGGGAGAGGAGAGGCAGGAGGGTGAGAGGAAGGAGTCAGCTCTAGACAGAAACCCACAACACTGCCCAGGCAAATCCTAAGGAGCAGACGGAGGGCGATGGGCCTGAGGCGTCTCCCTGCAGCCTGCTGGTCAGGGCCTCCCCGAGCGCAGCCCCTGCACCCGCACTGCACCTGCCCCTCGGAACACGAGCGTCAGCCCTCACTTGGCATCGGGAACTGTGCACATGGCCCTAACTCAGGGTGCAGTCTGCCAACCACATTTCACCTTCATGGGTGCGTGGCTGAGATGAGCAGCTCTCAGAGGTGGGGTTCAGGGAGCAGTCCCCACACCCTCCCTGTGTGGGGCGCATGGTCCGGCCCATGGCCAGGCCTGGCTCTCCCAGAGGGCACAGCAGCCACGGGTTTGGAGCCCTCAGTAGTGTCAAGGGCCCGTGAAAATGTCTAACTTATGATTTCTTTTAAAATCAGAATATAAAATCACAAATCTATAAACACGAGTCCAGCCTCATTCCCGGTGTCCCTAACAACAACATCACACAGTAACCCCTGTGTTCATAGCAACGCTCCTCGTGCACAGCTCTGAGCACACAACACCCCAACTCTGCACCCTGGTCTCATTGCATCTGTGACGTCACAGCGTCCCAGAAGTCATCGCTGTACTGATCTTATAACACCTAAGCCCATTGCACCCAAAGTCAGAGACACCAAACCCTACCCTACCCCATGCCCACCTGTGCCATCTACTGAGGGATCCCAAGTCCCTAGTTAATATTTAAATATCCAGTCGATGGCAGAAAGGTCATATTTACTGGTAAAGTGGCATTGCTGACCCATTTGAGCCGTATTGCTTGTGCTCCATATTTGTGGGAGAAAAGGTACTTTTATTGTGCACTAATTTATCCAATTAAAAAATCTCCACAAGTATGACTTGAAAAGGCCTGGATTCGAAAGTTGGAAGAGTTTGCACTTGTTAAACTTTGGGAGTATCACTGGGGTCTGAAGCTCAGGTGTCTTATTTGCAGCACGAGGATAACATCAATTCAGTTTTCGTGTAGTTAAGCATTGCAAAGAGTCCCCACCGGCTGAGCTCAAAATTTACTCAATAAATGGCTACACAGCAATCACTTAACAGACCTGTCCAGGACCTGACCTATTTCAAATTAATGATTTCTGAAGTTTATGCATCTCAATGTGAAAAGGCCGTGGTGACTCAAAAGTAAAAGACAGTTGCCTAAGGGATGTGCTTAATAATGTGAGACACATGCTTTGGTAAGAAATGAATGAATTAGAAAGATGTACATGACTTACAAGATGTTTCATCTTCATAAAAGTATCATGCATAGTAATTAAAGCACCTTCTAAATTTCGATAATCATTTTGCATAAATGGGAACATCTGTATTTCCTTAAAATGGAGAAGTAGCCCAGTCTACAAAGCCAAAGCGCATACTGGCACGGATTGATCCGATCCTCACTCCTGGATCAACGGGTGATTATTGGACATTTTCCCTATGCTTATCATCACCGAAGCTCCGGGCAGAGCAGGACAACATCTCCGCTGATGGACCTTATATAGACAGAAAGCAAACGAGGAAGAAGATGTGTGCCCGCAGAGAGTTTGTGGGTCTGCATGACATTATGTTGCTCTGTAAACCTCATGTATTACTCCAGACAGAGTTTACTGCTACACAGAAAAATAAAGCCATGTTCCTGGTGCAGTCTGTTGACAGCACATGGGATGGGAGGGTGCCAGAGCGAAGCAACCTATTCTTTTGATTTTTAAAACATCATTCAATTATTTAATCGAGGAAATCAGTTTTTGCTGAAATATCTACAGAAGCCAGGACCAGCTTGTACTAGCTCTCTCTTCCTCATGGTTCTGACACCGAAATCTGAGGTCACGTAGACAGATGCTCCATGTAATTTTGCTAAGTCAGTGTAATCAATGTCACAAAAATAGCCATTATCACTGACAAGCTTTGACAACTCTTTAACGATTTACCTTCAGGTCCATTTCTCTCGCCCGGAAAGCCTTCAAGTGTTACTGAAATGAAATGTTATGTCAGTATGGAAACTAATTTGACTTTGTTTGCCTCTGTGTGAATGATATGCCAGTCTGCTTGGAAGAGGGTTTCTGGTCAACCAAGTCACCATACAGTACATTTCGCAATGGGATGCTCAACACTAGGAGATTTAGATGCAAGAAATTATCTTTGACATCAAGATTTCACTGCACGTAACCTGGTCGTGGATGATTCAGAGCCGTCTTGCTGCAAATATCTCTTGATCCCCCCAATGTGTCAGTCAGGTGTCTGTTGATAGGGTGAGTTTTATGGTAGATAGAGTTGGCATGGATGCCTGTGGGCCGTAAGGGGGGATTTTATTGGTGGTAGGGCAGAAGATAAACCATCCACCTACCACAAAGTTGTGAAGTAAGTTTCACATGAAATAAAAATGAAGCAGTAAAAACTTGAAGAAAGAAAACATAACAGAAAAAGACCCTAATACCCTGCTGGAGGCCATAGCCTCATGCTGCCCCTCTGTAGACCCTGGAGATTGTGGGCTTGGTGGGGCAGGACTATAGCCATCATGAGCCCTCTCCCACTTTCCCAGGCTCGAGGGCAGAGATGCAGCACTGGCAGGAAAATGCCCCTCCTGTGGCCTCTGTCTGAGATCAGCCATGGTGAGTCCACGGTCCGAGGTGGACTCTGCCTTTGTAGTTTCTTCGGTCCCTTGAACTCATCCTCAGCACCTATATCTTTCTGGTTTTCATCTCTGGCTTCACCATACCAGGCACACCTGAGCATGTTCACACATCCCTAATATTTGTTTCAGAAGACTATATAATTGGAGATTCTTTTTTTTGTTTGTTTGATTAGGTTTTTGAGACAGGGTCTCACTCTATGGTTGAGACTGACCTGGAACTCACTATGTAGTCCAGGCTGGTCTCAAACTCACAGTGATCCTCCTGCCTCAGCCTCCTGAGTGCTGGGATCACAGGCATGCACCACCATGCCTGGCTATAATTAGAGATTCTTTACTCTTTGGAGTAACACATGGAAGTCTGTGTTTTCCTATGGCATTTGCATCTTATTCCTGGCCTTAAATTTTTTCCTGGAAGAGCTTTGTCTCTTACAGGAGATTTCAGAAACTGATTAGGAAACGTGTCCCCATCCCCTCACGGAGTGGGTTAAGAGATATTTATTACCATGAGCATCATCACCATGATCACCGAACCCATCGTCACCGTCAACCTGCAGTTCAAACCTCTCACACAAGCACTGCCCTCTCCAACACCCTCAATGACATCTAGAAACCATCAGCTGCTTCTAAGAATATTATAAAACCTTCTTGCCACAGCCTCCTGTGGTTCTCAGATTCCATGGCGTGAGCTCATAGGCTCTTTTTACTGTCGATCAGCAGCCATGATTATTTACTTGCACACATTAACTGCTTAGCTTTGGCTTCAACTCCCAAGGGTTTTGCCAGAAATGGTGGCATAATTCAGATCTCCAGGGAGGCACCTTTCCAAGCAGTGCTGTGTACTCAAGAACCTGCCTCTTCTCGAGTTACTCCCGACATACAGGAAGTTTGCCTGCTCTACACAGGGCCAAATATTCCAGGGGAATGAAATGACTCAGGCAGCCACTTGGTGCCGCGCTCCATACCGAGACAGTGTAGGCTCTCCTGTCCAGAGCTGCTCTGCTCATCTGCTCAGAAAGATGTGGTGTCCGAGGTCCACAGCAGACAGCAGGTGGCAGTCTGGTCTTAGGGCTCCAGCTCCCAAGTGCAGTGTAGCTAGGGAAAATTTCAGGTGCATTTTTCAATTTATTTATATATTTTTCTCTGCCAAGACAGAAATGTACTCCATTTTCTTTAATCAGGTTCATTTGCTTCCTACTGTGAGACTTCAATCAGGTAATATAGTCAGGCAGACTTCTCCCCCGGGCCACATTCTTCCCCTAGAGCAGGGCATGAGGTTTGAGATGTGCCCAAGTTAAGTCCGGCAGAGACAGCAGAAATGCTGCACCCACCTGCAGAGCTGGTATCTTGCTCAGTGGCCCCAGCTGGCCTCTTGTCGGCGCAGGGCATGTGCGGCTGGGGGTGTTTGTCCCAGGGTGGGAGGCCATGCTGCCGTGGCTGGGGCGAGCAGGGCCTGGAAGAGGAGCCCCCGAAAGGCTTGCCTGGAACCCTGCCCGGAGAGCAGGGTGACGAAGGTGCGTTCCCCAGACACGCTGCTGGCTTCCCAGGTGGCAGTGCCTCTGTTCACACCTGCTGTGCACGCAGAGGACAAAGACAGTTACCGAGCAGCCCTGGGAGCGTTGGCCGATTCATTCCTGTCTTCATTCATTCATTCATCCAGCAAAGACTTCAACAAAACCTCCCACATCCCTAACACTCCCTTTTGCTCCCTGTCTAGCTAGGGAATAGAAACTGTGCCCACTGTCACAAGAGAGAATTTAATACGCAGAATAGTAAACTATGCGTATAGTTGTTAGCTAGGAAACCAAAAAGGCAACAAGAGAACAGCAGGTCCCCAGGAAGTAGTAACAGCAGGGAGTGCTGCCAGCTCTGTGGCTGCGGACTGGGATCTGGGAGCCCAGGGTCTGTGGGCAGCTGCCTGGCGCTATCCCTGAGCCGCGGGACGAGGCAGGCTCTGGCTCTGTGAGCGTCCACGCTGAGCTTCCCACAGCCAGGCATCACCACGGAGAAGTGTGTCCAGGTTGCACTCAGGAGGGACAGGGGGGCTTGGGGGGAAAGGCCAGGACCTTCTTCCTGGCTGCCTTTGAGCCTCTCTGGCAGAATGGAGCCAGCAGTAGAGGCCCACAGGGATGTGCCAGGCTCCCAGGCCATGGTGCAGGAGACGGGCACCCAGAGCAAGCAGCCGAGTCATGATCGCACGCATGACTGCTCCCTCCTCGGCCTCAGCCCAGACACTCCGAAGACAGAGCCCCTGGGAGTATAGCTGGTCCCGGTTCCCTGTCCTGTGGCTCTCGCGCCTGGGAGGCTGAATGTAGTCATTTCCTCTGACTGTTCAACGTGGCAAAACATTTCATACAATGTTGTACTGTAGCATTGTTTATTTCCTCTCTTTTGTGAGAAGATCCATAATAAAATGCATTTACACCCCCCACACACACACGTGTCAGACCCAATATCAGAATGTCCTATTAAGTGTACCTGTATACGTGGGACGGAGTGAGTGCGCTTTTAAACTAGGCACAGCAGCTACACTTCCCAGTAACCCTCCTTACAGTGGTGACAGCTCTGCTGTTGGCTCTAATATGTCTGACATGTCGGTAATCCGTTCTCTGTTAGGATGTTTACAGACGCAGTTTTTAATTCAAGAAAAATGGAACTGGACGAGATTGGGAGGGTTGTGTCCAAAGGAGAGAAAATGGAAGTCAGTGGGAAATTATTTTCAAGACAACCTGGCCCTGACCTTCTGTCTAGGGCGTGCGCTGAGCGGTGAGCAGCAGTGGGCGAGCACACGACAGAACTGTGCAGCTGCCCTGGGCTGTGTCACCTCAGACGTGCTCTCGAACTTAGCTGATCTTCAAAGGTAAGCAGGGTCGGGCCTGGCTGGTGCTTGGAAGTGGGAACTCTACAGTTCCTGGAAGACAGGAAGGCGGGTGGTTAGTGAAGGGAAGGTATCAGACTAGAAATGAGTAACACGGAGGCTGTGCCATCTATTTTCTGTTGGCAATATATTGCCTTCTATGTTTGCTCTTATATTTCACAGGCTAGGAGCTTGGAAACTGCATCCTCCTTCCTTGCCAGCAGCGCTCTGCAGACTTTCAGTTCTGTCTGCAAGATGAGCTCCTTTGAAAACTGGGAAGTGGAAGATGACAGGAGCCATTCTGGTTCCTGCACACGAAGTCATGCTCTGCTCTTGCAGGACATGAATTACTTAGAAGGCGTAGCCTCACCATCTCTTCCTCCTTGGGCATGGAGAGGGTCCATAGCCATGCAGCAGTTGTCTATAGACTCCTGACTCTTGGCAGCATCAGCTCTTAACTAAAAACCCTGAATGCTATGGCAGCCTCTAAGCACTCACTTTTTCAGGCTTCCGTTGGGCTTAGGGTTACCTAATTCCCACGCAGTCCCTTCTGGCTTTGGATGACTGAGGATGGGCTTTGCTTTCCTGAGCAATCCAGTGCTGAGTCAGAGGTCCAGCCAGCTCCTTCCATATCTGAGGGTTCAACCAACCACATATCAAAAATATTTTTGGGGAAAAGAAATCCCAGAAAGTGCCAAAAGACAAAACTTGAGTTTCTATGCTCAGGGCGTTATGCTAACTCCACATCAGTGGTGATGCACAGGGACCCCCTACTGCAGCCCCTTACACTCCACGGGTGCTCGGTGTCCTGCACATGCCATGAGGACATTGTTTATCTTGTACCCTGTTCACGAGCTCTGCAGCCACATCTGTGCTGGTGCATCTGTTCTGCGCATGTACAGATGTTTTCCTTTTCATGAATCCTTAACAAAGCATCATAAGAAGTTGCTATGCTAGGGTCCCTGTATGCACCCCCAAAGTTCATTGTGTTGGAGGTGTGCTTGATGATGGGCATTAGGGAAGTGCTGGGATCATAGGGGCTCTAACTTCACCAGTGGGTTAACTAGTAGGTGAGGTCATAATTGGATGGAACTGCTGGGAAGTCATGGAAACAGGAGGTGGGGCCTCAGTGAAGGGAGTGGGTCCTGGGTGTGACCTTGGGAATTGTCCCATCCCTGGTCTTTTTTTCTGGCTCTTTCCATTGCTTCCCACTTCTTGGCTACCATGAAGTGAGCAGCTTTCAAGACATTTTGGCCTCACAACAGGCCAAAAGCAATGGAGCTGGCTAACCGGGGGCTGGCACTTCTCAAACCTTGAGCCAAATCACATCTTTCCTCCTTTGTTGTTCTCAGGTTTTGTCACAGCAGTGGAAAGCTGACCAGCACACAAAAATTTACATAGTGTTTGTATGGCATTAGGTACTGGAAATCATCTAGAGATGATGTAAATTCTACAGGAGGATGAGTGTAGCTTGTATGCAAACCCTGAACCCTTTTATAGAAGTGTGAGTGAGCATCCAGTTTCGGTGTCTTGGAACCAATTCTCTGAGGACAGTGGGGAAAGACTCTACAGGCAAGAAGGCACATTCCACCAAAAAGTCACTTTGCCCAATGAGCTAGTCTTATTTTTTCATGCTTGTTATCTAGGCAAGTTCTGAGAAGCTCAAGGGATTATTTCTTCTTTTTTGTTTTCTTTCTTTTTTTTTTTTTTTTGATGGCCAAACTCAAATGTGAACAGATATTGAGATATGCATAGCTGGTCTAGAATCTAAACATCCTTGTAATGCCCTTCATATACAGGGACAAGTAAGGTGCCCATACGGAGAAGATAACTACTTTTACTTTGTCTGATATGAGCCAGGCAATGCAAATTAGAAATCAGAAAAGGTACCCTCCTTCCTTACAGATGACATTAACAGAGTCACTTCTCCTGTAGTAGATCTGGCTAGAGTCTTTTATGAAATGTGAAATTTCATATTCATCCCCAGAATGAAGACTTTTTTTTAAAAAAAGTTTCTCACCATTTCCCTTAAAACGCTGGCACTCAGAAGGACTGGACTGCAGTGGCCACCGTCAGTTCTGTCTTCCCAGGGTTCCCTGGTAATGCAGGAGAAGAATTTAGTCCCTCAGACTTTGAACAACTCCTCTGTTTCTCTTCCCCTCACTGTATCTTTTAGGAAAAGTTGCAACATGTTTTCAATACGCATTACCTCATGAGTTTATAAACATAATATAGTATTATAAATTGCCGAAGGTGAAAGAGACGCTTATAGTTAGGATTTCTGTGTTAAGAGGGACCATCAACAAGAATGGCAGTCTGTGTGGAGTCCCCAAGGCCACCTGGCCCTGACCTTTCTGGAGAAGGCCCAGTCTGAGCCATCCAGAGCAAATCTGTCTGACTCTGGTCCACAGGTGTGGTTGATATAGTTTGGTGTTGCAGCTAAGATGCATTAGGAGGTGCTAATTAGCGTTCATCTTCACCTTTCTGTGGTGTTCCCACATGGGTAATTGGTTGGGCACCAGAACACTGAAAGGTGAGTAGGGTAAGTGTCCTTCCCATCCATCAGGCCCCTCTGCAGAGAAACACCTCCTCTTAGCAGTGCGAGCCAGGGCCTCCGTGCAGCCAGGACCAGACTCGGGGCAGGCTCAGCCCTGCACTATTGGTGTAGCTCAGAAATCCTCCTAAGAATTAGAGTCAGGACAAAAGGAAAAACCTTCTAGAAAAGTACGAAGCAGACACTTCCCATGTCTAACGGGTGAAGAAAGTACTCAATCCCGTCACTTGATAATCTAGGTTTCCACTGGACTGCACACTGGCCAGCCCTCCAAGCCAGCCCTCTATGAGGACCACGACCACCAGGAAGCCCTCAGTGGCTCCTCTCCCCCAGACCAGCCGCACCAGCGGGAAGGTGGGATGTTGGTGAGCTGATGCCACCAGTACCCCAAATTGTTCTATCGCTCCAGTGTTGTCTTCTCTCCTTGACCAGAATGAGGGACTTGGGGGACAGAAGCTGAGTTCTGGGAGCCACACTCCGCCATGCCGGCTGTCATACCTGGTAGCCTAATACAGAGGGCAAGGACCCAGGATGCCATGCGAGCCCTTCTGCCCTGCCAGCTTTCCCAGGCACACCCAAGTGCAAGAGCTTCACAGAGAGGGCAGAGAGCCTATGTGCTTGGTGGCGTCCCACCTCTCCACAACCCATGCCCACCTCCATCTTGGCCTCATGAGTGTAACCCAGACGTGAATGCAGTGAAAACATGTGTTCACTCAAGTGTTGGGGGAGATGGTGGGAGGGGTGGTGCCCGGTTCCCCTCTTCTCCCTGCTGACCTAGGTCAGCTGGCTTCTTCCTTCCCTTCTCATCCAGACAGACTGCATGTGCTTTTGAGCTGCTTCTCCAGCCTATGCCAAGAGCAGCAACCCACAGGCCAGGGAGCCCCTCACTCCTGCATCCGCCCATGCAGCTCCAGCAAAGTCTGTCTCCTCTTGGCTCAGCGACACGCTCCCTGCTTCAGTGGGTCACAGGAGGTGGGCCTGTGCCATGGGCCAGGTGCTCAGCAACTGTGGCTGAGGTCCCCTCCAGAAGAGCAACAGGTGCTGAGGCAAGGCCGGTCTCCAGAGTCACACCACTGCCACTGTGACATTGTCCTCAACACACAGCACAGTACTTGTGCCACAGAATTGCTCGTAATGGTACAAAAAGCAATAAAACAATGGGCATTTGATGCCATCTATCTGTGTATCTATCTTTCTATGTATCTATCTGTGTGTCACAATGTGAACACACACACATGCACGCACACTTCTGCAAAGTGCTGCTGGCCCATGCTCCTGGGGTGAGCAGTGGAACCAGCTCCACTGAGATCCTGTGTGACCCTGTGGGAGGCAGCCAGCCACTGTCACACCTTACTATCATGCCTGGCTTAGGTCAGCATCATCTGTCGCTCGGAGTCAGGAGCATCTGACACACCTTCTCTTGCTGAGAGCTAATTGCCCTATTTTTAAGCCTGGCCCTGGCCCTCTGGTGATATTTTCCCAATTGCAGTGATATATCTGTCCAGCTAGCAGGCTCTGCCAGTGCTCTCACCATTCTGCACAGTACTTGGGTGGGGAGCAGGGAGATTATTCAGTGATACAGCAAACAGAAGGAAGTTATCTCTGAATGAAAAGTGAGGGAGGAATACTACACTTTCCTTAATAACATAGAGAAAGTTGGCTTGCCACCCATTTTTCCAATTTTTGTGAAATGAATATACTCAGTTGTGGAAGTGACACAGGAATTGCTGACTTCAAATAATGCAATGAATGCGTTACAACCGTAATTAAGGAGTGCAAGTATAACAGAGTGGGATCCTTCACCAGCACCGAAACAATCTGAGAGGATGACATAGGTGAGAGGTAAATGAAAAGGACAGCAGCTACCTAAAAGCAGAAAAGGACCATTGTTCAGCACTGAGCTGGACCCTACTTTTTTTTTTTTTTTTTTTTTTTTTTTTTT